>NC_134360.1:104068311-104400811 GCF_048569485.1 Anomaloglossus baeobatrachus
TATCTTCCACGTCCTGTGGTAGATCTTGGCGGACGTTGGTTTCCTAGCCTGTCTCATAGTGGCAATGACCTCTTGAGATAACCCTGAAGACGCTAGGATCCAGGACTCAATGGCCACACAGTCAGGTTGAGGGCCGCAGAATTCAGATGGAAAAACGGCCCTTGAGACAGCAAGTCTGGTTGGTCTGGTAGTGCCCACGGTTGGCCGACCGTGAGATGCCACAGATCCGGGTACCACGACCTCCTCGGCCAGTCTGGAGCGACGAGGATGGTGCGGCGGCAGTCGGCCCTGATCTTGCGTAACACTCTGGGCAACAGTGCCAGAGGAGGAAACACATAAGGGAGTTGAAACTGCGACCAATCCTGAACTAAGGCGTCTGCCGCCAGAGCTCTGTGATCTTGAGACCGTGCCATGAATGTCGGGACCTTGTTGTGCCGGGACGCCATTAGGTCGACGTCCGGCATGCCCCAGCGGAAACAGATCTCCTGAAACACGTCCGGGTGAAGGGACCATTCCCCTGCGTCCATGCCCTGGCGACTGAGAAAGTCTGCTTCCCAGTTTTCTACGCCCGGGATGTGAACTGCGGATATGGTGGAGGCTGTGGCTTCCACCCACAGTAGAATCCGCCGGACTTCCTGGAAGGCTTGCCGACTGCGTGTCCCGCCTTGGTGGTTGATGTATGCCACCGCTGTGGAGTTGTCCGACTGAATTCGGATCTGTTTGCCTTCCAGCCACGGCTGGAACGCCTTTAGGGCAAGATACACTGCCCTTATCTCCAGAACATTGATCTGAAGGGAGGACTCTGTCTGAGTCCAAGAGCCCTGAGCCCTGTGGTGGAGAAAGACCGCTCCCCACCCTGACAGGCTTGCGTCCGTCGTGACCACCGCCCAGGATGGGGGCAGGAAGGATTTCCCCTTCGACAGAGAAGTGGGGAGAAGCCACCACTGAAGGGAAGCTTTGGCTGCCCGCGAAAGGGAGACGTTCCTGTCGAGGGACGTCGACTTCCTGTCCCATTTGCGGAGAATGTCCCATTGAAGAGGACGCAGATGAAACTGCGCAAAAGGGACTGCCTCCATTGCTGCCACCATCTTCCCCAGGAAGTGCATGAGGCGCCTCAGGGGGTGTGACTGGCCTTGAAGGAGAGATTGCACTCCTGTCTGTAGTGAACGCTGCTTGTTCAGCGGAAGCTTCACTATCGCTGAGAGAGTATGAAACTCCATGCCAAGATATGTCAGAGATTGGGCCGGTGTCAGATTTGACTTTGGAAAATTGATGATCCACCCGAAACTCTGGAGAGTCTCCAGAGCAATGTTCAGGCTGTGTTGGCATGCCCCTTGAGAGGGTACCTTGACAAGCAGATCGTCTAAGTAAGGGATCACCGAGTGTCCCTGAGAGTGTAGGATTGCCACCACTGTTGCCATAACCTTGGTGAAGACCCGTGGGGCTGTCGCCAGGCCAAAAGGCAGTGCCACGAACTGAAGGTGTTCGTCCCCTATGGCGAAACGCAGGAAGCGCTGATGCTCTGGTGCAATCGGTACGTGGAGATAAGCATCTTTGATGTCGATTGATGCCAGGAAATCTCCTTGGGACATTGAGGCGATGACGGAGCGGAGCGATTCCATCCGGAACCGCCTGGTTTTTACATGCTTGTTGAGCAGTTTTAGGTCCAGAACAGGACGGAAGGATCCGTCCTTTTTTGGCACCACGAACAAGTTGGAGTAAAAACCGTGACCCCGTTGCTGAAGAGGAACAGGGATCACCACTCCTTCCGCCTTCAGAGTGCACACCGCCTGCAGAAGAGCATCGGCTCTCTCGGGGGGCGGAGAAGTTCTGAAGAAACGAGTCGGAGGACGAGAGCTGAACTCTATCCTGTAACCGTGAGATAGAATGTCTCTCACCCATCGGTCTTTTACCTGTGGCAGCCAGGCGTCGCAAAGGCGGGAGAGCCTGACACCGACCGAGGATGCGGTTTGAGGAGGCCGAAAGTCATGAGGAGGCCGCTTTGGGAGCGGTGCCTCCGGCGGTCTTTTTAGGACGTGACTTAGACCGCCATGAATCGGAGTTCCTCTGATCTTTGAGGCCTTTTGGACGAGGCGAATTGAGACCTGCCCGCGGACCGAAAGGACCGAAACCTCGATTGTACCTTCCGTGGTTGAGGTCTGTTTGGTTTGGACTGGGGTAAGGATGAGTCCTTTCCCTTGGATTGTTTAATGATTTCATCCAATCGCTCACCAAACAAGCGGTCGCCAGACAATGGCAAACCGGTTAAGAACTTTTTGGAAGCAGAGTCTGCCTTCCATTCTCGTAGCCACATGGCCCTGCGGACTACCACCGAATTGGCGGATGCTACCGCCGTACGGCTCGCAGAGTCCAGGATAGCATTAATGGCGTAGGACGCAAACGCCGACGCCTGAGAGGTTAAGGACACGACTTGCGGGGCAGATGTACGAGTGACTGTATTAATCTGCGCCTGACAAGCTGAGATAGCTTGGAGAGCCCATACGGCTGCGAATGCTGGAGCAAAAGACGCGCCGATAGCTTCATAGATGGATTTTAACCATAATTCCATCTGTCTGTCAGTGGCATCTTTGAGTGAAGCCCCATCTTCCACTGCAACTATGGATCTAGCCGCCAGTCTGGAGATTGGAGGATCCACCTTAGGACACGGAGTCCAGCCCTTGACAACATCAGGGGGGGGAGGGATAACGTGTATCCTTAAGGCGCTTGGAAAAAAGCTTGTCTGGACAATCCCGGTTTTTCTGGACTGCCTCCCTGAAGTCAGAGTGATCCAGAAACGTACTCAATGTACGCTTGGGAAACCTGAAACGGAATTTCTCCTGAGAAGCTGACTCCTCAATTGGAGGAGCTGGGGGAGAAATATCCAACACCTGATTGATGGTCGCTATCAGATCATTCACAACGGCGTCACCTTCAGGTGTATCTAGGTTGAGAGCGGCTTCAGTATCAGAATCCTGATCTGTTACCTCCGCTTCATCCTCCAGAGAGTCCTCGTGCTGAGACCCTGAACAGTGTGATGAGGTGGAGGGAATTTCCCAGCGAGCCCGCTTAGGCGGCCTGGGACTGCGGTCCGTGTCAGAGACCTCACCCTGGGACCTATGGGTCACCCCAGGGTCACTTTGCTGTTCCAATTGAGGGGGACCTGGGGTCAAAGACTGAACAGTGCCCGGGACCTGAATCACCGGTCTGGACTGTAAGGCTTCTAGTATTTTAGCAGACCATCTATCCATACTCTCAGACAGTTTGTCAGCAAAAGCTGCAAACTCCGTCCCTGTCACCTGGACAGTGGGAGCAGGTGGTTCCACCTGGGCCACCTGTAGCAGAGGCTCCGGCTGAGTAAGTGCCACAGGGGCCGAGCATTGCACACAATGAGGGTCAGTGGAACCTGCCGGTAGTATAGCTGCACATGAGGTACAGGTTGCAAAGTACGCCTGTGCTTTGGCACCCTTGCTTTTTGCGGACGACATGCTGTTGTCTCCTCTGAGAACAATCCAGGAGTGTATATAGCCAAAAATCAACAGAGCGACCGTACAGTGCAAATGTATAGCCTATAAGCCTATATATATATATATATATATATATACACATACACTTCGGCACTCAGTGGGGCCAGCACCACAGGTGCTGCTTACCGACCGCACAGAGCGGTTGTGTGATCACCAGAATCCCTGCCTGGGTCTCCCTGTGATGTCTCTCCTCTCCAGCGTCTGAATCGCTGACAGGAATGGCTGCCGGCGTTCTGTGGGGAGGAGGGGACCGTGGGCGTGCCCAAGAAAGTGCGGGAATCTAGTGCCCCAGTGTACTGAGTGAGGGGGGAGGAGAATACTAATGTATGCTCCAGCCCTCAGCGCTGACGATCTGTGCAGCGTCCCGCCCTTCCCCTGACTGGCAGGCCTGTGGGCGGGAATATGCGACACTAGGCCGGCGCACTAACACACCCAGCAGTGCTGGAATGAGTATGGCACAAGCGCTCCATGCGCGGTCCCCACGGGGACACAGAGTACCTCACAGTAGCAGGGCCTTGTCCCTGACGATACCCGGCTCCTGTCCAGCAGATACCCCAGGGGCTGCGGAGGGAGCACGGTCCCCGTGCCTGGAGACCGATTCGGATCCCACTTCACCCAGAGCCCATAAGGGATGGGGAAGGAAAACAGCATGTGGCTCCTGCCGTGTACCCGCAATGGGTACCTCAACCTTAACAACACCGCCGACAAAGTGGGGTGAGAAGGGAGCATGCTGGGGGCCCTGTTATGGGCCCTCTTTTCTTCCATCCGACCTAGTCAGCAGCTGCTGCTGACTAAGCTGTGGAGCTATGCGTGGATGTCAGCCTCCTTCGCACAAAGCATGAAAAACTGAGGAGCCCGTGAGGCACGGGGGGTGTATAGGCAGAAGGGGAGGGGCTTTACACTTTTAGTGTAATGCTTTGTGTGGCCTCCGGAGGCATAGCTATACACCCAATTGTCTGGGTCTCCCAATGGAGCGACAAAGAAAGCCAGGGACTAAATTTAATACCGCGTCCGGCAAGCAGGCGCGGTCGGCGCGGTAGTCCCGGTCTTCACGCAAAAACAGCAGCCGCTGCAGCGTCTGAGACCAAGTGCTCCATGCACCGTCCCCAAGGGGACACAGAGTACCTTTATGATGCAGGGCCTGTCCCTGATGATACTCAGTCTCCTGTCCATCAGAATCCCACAGGGGCTGCGGAGGGAGCCCGGTCCCAGTGCCTGGATGACCGGTTAGGATCCCACTTCTCCCAGAGCCTCTAAGGGATGGGGAAGGAAAACGGCATGTGGCTCCAGCCTGTGTACCCGCAATGGGTACCTCAACCTTAACAGCACCGCCGACTTAGTGGGGTGAGAAGGGAGCATGCCGGGGGCCCTGTCAGGGGCCCACTTTTCTTCCATCCGATATAATCAGCAGCTGCTGCTGACTAAAATGTGGAGCTTGAGTGAATGTGTGCCTCCTTCAACACAAAGCAAAAAAAACTGAGGAGCCCGTGATGCACGGGAGGGTGTATAGGCAGAGGGGAGGGGTTACACTTTTTAAAGTGTAATACTTTGTGTGGCCTCCGGAGGCAGAAGCTATACACCCAATTGTCTGGGTCTCCCAATGGAGCGACAAAGAAAGTTTATTTTATCAATTAAAATGCAAAATGAATGAGCAAGAGAAATCTAATCAAATCACTATTTGGTTTGACCACCTGCCTTCAAAACAGCATCAATTCTAGCTACACGTGCACACAGATATTGGAGGAACGCTGCAGAAGTTGTTCCAAACATCTTGGAGAATTAACCACAGATCTTCTGTGTATGAGGCTTGTGCAAATCCTTGTGTGTCTTCATGCAATCCCAGACAGACTGGATGAGATAAGGGCTCTGTTGGGACCAAATTATTACGACCAGGACTCCTTGATATTCTTTAAGATGAAGCTAGTCCTAAATAACATTGGCTGTTAGAGGTCCTTATACTGCTGCAGAATAAATTTGGAGCCAATCAGATACCTCCCTGAAGGTACTTCATGATTGCAAATTAAAGAAGAACAAGGAGTCCATAAGTGATGATTAGTGATGGGTGAATAGTAGAGCTGATCGAACGGCCAATAATCCAGGGCCGGCGGATCACTAAAAGATTTAAAAAAGAATCCGATCCGCTCCGGAATCCGGTGCCCATATACGTCAATGGGGACCGGACTCCGGAGGGTAAAAACGTTTGTGGAGGGGCTAGGAGCGAGCGCGGTGCACTCACCGAGGCGCTGTCATGGCGGCACACTCCTTCGGGTCACGCTGTTACCTTCCGGAGCCGACAATTCAATATTCATGGTTTTCCCCGCCCACCGGCACGTGTTGGTTTCAGCTAGACACGCCCCCATCGTGAGTGGCAGCTAACTGAAACCAATCACAGGACGGCCGGTGGGCGGGGAAAGCAGTAAAGTCTGTCGGTCAGTTCACAGTAGTAAACACTCGGCAGCACAGTTATAGCGCTCGGCTGCAGCCTCAGCCGTCGCGCAGTATCTGTGCTGTGTATACAGTGCCCGGAGTCAAATGTGCGAGGCTGCCGGGTGCTGCCATGGCAGACTCGCGTGAGCCCCTCGCACGTGTGACTCCGGTAAAAGTATAAAAAAAAAAACAAAAAAAAAAAAACGACGTGCGGTCCCCCATAATCTTCACATCCAGCCATAACGCCGGCCGGGGGCTGTTATATCCTCAGCCCGCAGCCGTCCGGTATGTCGCATCTGTTAGATGCGACATACCGATGTGCGCTACTGGATCTTCCCGCTGGCGTGATGCGATGCCAGTCGGGATAATAGCAGGGGTTAGCAGGGGCGCACGGCTGCTGCTAAACCCTAGGTTTGTGTGATGGCATAGGCATCTGTCAGATACCTGCATCACACAAACCTGTAAATGACAGTAAATAAACACAAAACACAGAAAAATCCTTTATTTGGAATAAAATACAAAACACTCCTCCTTCACCACTTTATTAACCCCAAACACCCTGCAGCTCCGACGTAATCCACAGGAGAAGTCCCACGCCGCTTCAGCTCTGCTACATCTTAATATCACAGAGAGCGGCACGACCGACCGCTCTCTGTGAGCTCCAGAGAATGAATGAGCTGACCATTGAGCGGTGACGTCACTCGGGTCATTTGCGGTCACAGCTGGAAGTTCCCACGGTCCTTCATCTGTGATCGCAGGTAACCTGACCTCAGGTGGAGGTCACAGAGTTCACAGACTTGCATCTCCTAGCAGAAAAAGCGCAGTTTTTTTGGCTCAGAGATGCAGATTTTGTGCTGAAAATTTTATACTATATTCCTGCATCCAATCTACACCTTCTGGCAAAAAAATAAAAAAAAAAAAAAAAAAATAAAAAAAGAAGGGAATTTTGTTACTTACCGTAAATTCCTTTTCTTCTAGCTCCTATTGGGAGACCCAGACGATTGGGTGTATAGCTACTGCCTCCGGAGGCCACACAAAGCATTACACTAAAAAGTGTAAGGCCCCTCCCCTTCTGGCTATACACCCCCAGTGGGATCACTGGCTCACCAGTTTTAGTGCAAAAGCAAGAAGGAGGAAAGCCAATAACTGGTTTAAACAAATTCACTCCGAAGTAACATCGGAGAACTGAAAACCATTCAACATGAACAACATGTGTACCCGAAAACAACCAAAAATCCCGAAGGACAACAGGGCGGGTGCTGGGTCTCCCAATAGGAGCTAGAAGAAAAGGAATTTACGGTAAGTAACAAAATTCCCTTCTTCTTCGGCGCTCCATTGGGAGACCCAGACGATTGGGACGTCCAAAAGCTGTCCCTGGGTGGGTAAAGAAATACCTCATGTTAGAGCTGCAAGACAGCCTTCCCCTACGGGGAGGCAACTGCCGCCTGCAGGACTCTTCTCGTCCGCCGAAGCATAGGTATGCACCTGATAATGTTTGGTGAAAGTGTGCAGACTCGACCAGGTAGCTGCCTGGCACACCTGTTGAGCCGTAGCCTGGTGCCGTAATGCCCAGGACGCACCCACGGCTCTGGTAGAATGGGCCTTCAGCCCTGATGGAACCGGAAGCCCAGTAGAACGGTAGGCTTCAAGGATTGGTTCCTTGATCCATTGAGCCAGGGTGTATGTTGCAGCCTGCGATCCCTTGCGCTGACCAGTGACAAGGACAAAGAGTGCATCCGAGCGGCGCAGGAGCGCCGTGCGGGAATGTAGATTCTGGGTGCTCTACACCAGATCCAACAATGCAAAGCCATTACATATCGATGAAATGGATAAAAGGAAGGTAAGGAGATATCCTGATTGTGATAAAAAGGGGATACCACCTTAGGGAGAAACTCTTGGATCGGACGCAGCACTACCTTATCTTGGTGAACACCAGGAAGGGAGCTTTGGATGACCGCGCTGCTAGTTCGGACACTCTCCGAAAAGACGTGACCGCTACCAGAAAGGCCACTTTCTGTGAAAGTCGAGAAAGTGAAAACATCCCTCAGAGGCTCGAAGGGCGGCTCCTAGAGAGCAATTAATACCCTGTGCAGATCCCATGGGTCTGACGGCCTCTTGTACGGAGGGACAATGTGATAACCCCCCTGCAGGAACGTGCGTACCTGAGGAAGTCGTACTAGGCGCTTCTGAAAGAATACCGACAGCGCTGCGACTTGTCCTTTAAGGGAGCCGAGCGACAAACCTTTTCCCAATCCAGATGCAGGAAGGGGGGAAAAAGGAGACAATGCAAATGGCCAGGGAGACACTCCCTAAGCAGAGCACCAAGATAAGAATAACTTCCACGTCTTGTGGTAGATTTCGGCAGACGTCGGCTTCCTAGCCCGTCTCATGGTGGCAATGACGTCTTGAGAAAATCCTGAAGACGCTAGGATCTCGGACTCGATGGCCACACAGTCCGGATCAGGGCCGTAGAATTCAGTGGAAAGAACGGCCCTTGGGACAGTAAGTCTGGCCGGTCTGAGAGTGCCCACGGTTGGCCGACCGTGAGATGCCACAGATCCGGGACCACGACCTCCTCGGTCAGTCTGGGACGACGAGGATGGCGCGGCGGCAAGCGGAGCTGAGCTTGCGTAGCACTCTGGGCAACAGTGCCAGAGTAGGAAACACATAGGGTAGCTGGAACTGCGACCAATCCTGAACCAGGGCGCCTGCCGCCAGAGCTCTTTGCTCGTGAGACCGCGCCATGAAAATCGGGACCTTGTTGTTGTGCCGAGACGCCATTAGGTCGACGTCCGGCATCCCCCAGCGGCTACAGATTTCCTGACACCATACTGGGTGCAGAGGCCATTCCCCTGCGTCCATGCCCAGGCGACTGAGGAAGTCTGCTTCCCAATTTTCTACGCCCGGGATGTGAACTGCGGATATGGTGGATGCTCTGTCCCCCACCCACATCAGAATCCGCCGGATTGCCTGGTAGGCTTGGCGATGCGTGTTCCGCCTTGGTGGGCGATGTCTGCCACCGCTGTGGAATTGTCCGACTGAATTCGGATCTGTTTTCCTTCCAGCCACTGCTGGAAGGCTTGCAGGGCAAGATGCACTGCCCAGATTTCCAGAACATTGATCTGAAGGATGGACTCCTCTGAAGAGAGTCCTTGACCGTCTGAGAAGGGAAACGTTCCTTTCTAGGGACGTCGACTCCCCAACCCATTGGCAAAGCATGTCCCATTGAAATGGACGCAGATGAAACTGCGCGAAAGTGACTGCCTCTGCATGAGGCGTCTTAAGGGGTGTGACTGGCCTTGAAGGAGAGACTGCACCCCCGTCTGTAGTGAACGCTGCTTGTCCAGCGGAAGCTTCACTATCGCTGAGGGAGTGTGAAACTCCATGCCCAGATATGTCCGCGATTGGGTCGGTGCCCGATGTAACCTTGAAAAGTTGATGATCCACCCGAAACTCTGGAGAGTCTCCAGCGCCACGTTCAGGCTGTGTCGGCATGCCTCTTGAGAGGGTGCCTTGACAAGTGGATCGTCCAGTAAGGATCACAGAGTGACCCTGAGAGTGCAGGACTGCTCCCACTGCTGCCCTGAACTTGGTGAAAACCCGTAGGGCTGTCGCCAGACCGAAGGGCAGTGGTACGCACTGAAGATGCTCGTCTTCAATAACTAAACGTAGCAACGCTGGTGCTCTGGAGCAATCGGCACGGGGAGATAAGCATCCTGATGTCTATTGATGCTAGGAAATCTCCTTGAGACATTGAGGCAATGACGGAGCGGAGGGTTACATCCGGAACCGCCTGGCCTTCACGTGCTTGGTGAGCAGTTTTAGGTCCAGAACGGAACGGAAAAAGCCACCCTTTTTTGGCACCCCAATAAGATTGGAGGAAAAAAACGTGTCTTGTTCCTGAAGAGGAACAGGGATTACCACTCCTTCTGCCTGCAGAAGAGCATCGGCTCGGTGGGGGGGAGTTCTGAAGAATCGAGCCGGAGGACGAGAACAGAGCTCTATCCTGTACACGTGAGACACAATGTCCCACCCACCGGTCTGTGACCTGTGGCAGCTAAATGTACCCAGAAGCGGGAGAGTCTGCCACCAACCGCGGATGCGGAGAGAGAGAGAGCTGAAATACATGAGGAGATCGCCTTGGTAGCGGTTCCTCCTGCTGCCTTCCTTGGGCGTGAATGAGCCCGGCCGGAATCTGAGCCCCTCTGAGCCTTTTGAGCCCTTTTAGACAAGGACAATTGGGACTTGCCCGAGCCTGGGAAGGACCAACCTCGACTGTCCCCCCAGGACAGCATTACTAGGGTAAGTCGCAATGCAGACATTGCGAGGTTAAGAACACCACCTGCGGCACAGATGTACATGTGCTCAAGACCAGCTGCGCAAGACCAGCTGAAATAGGTTAGAGTGCCCATACGGCTGCGAATGCCGGAGCAACCGACACGCTGATAGCTTCACAGACAGATTTCAACCAGAGGTCTATCTGTCTGTCAATGGCATCTTTAAGTGAATTCCCATCTCCACTGCAACTATGGATCTAGCCGCAAGCCTGGAGATTGGGGGATCCACCTTTGGACCCTGGGTCCAGGGCTTTACCACGTCAGGGTAAAGGGATAACGTGCATCCTTAATACGTTTGGAGAAAACGTTTATCTGGTAAGCGTGGTGTTTCTGAACTGCGTCTCTGAAGTCAGCGTGGCCAGAAAAAGTACTCAATCTACGCATGAGTACTGAAAAAGGATTTCTCCTGCTGTGAAGCTGACTCCTCCACTGGGGGAGCTGAGGGAGAAATATGCAACATTCCATTGATGGACGCTATAAGATCATTCACTATGGCGTCACCATCCGGTGTATCCGGATTGAGAGCGGTGTCAGGACCAAAGCCCTGATCAGCTACGTCTGCCTCATCATACAGAGAGTCGTCCTGCTGGGACCTTGACCAGTGATGAAGCCGAGTGCCGCACCCAGCGAGCTAGCTTAGGCTGTCTGGGACTGCCGTCCGTGTCAGAGCCTTCACCCTGGAATGCCTGGGACCCCCCCGGAGCACTGAGTACGTTCCAAATGAGAGTGGCCAGGGAGCATTAATCAAGATTGCCCATGGCCTGTCTGGCCTGCAAAGTCTCCATCCCATGACAATCTCCGTCCCTGTCCCTGGACAGGGTTCACAGGTGGTTCCTTTGGCCACCTCTAGTAGAGACCCCGGCTGACCAAGTGCTACAGGGGAGCATTGCACACAATGGGGGTCAGTGGAACCTGCCGGTGGAACAGTATCACATGCAGGAAAAGCAGCATAGAAAGCCTGTGTTGCTTTTTTGCTGCTGTATTCTAGTCATCTATGCAATGGATAGCATACAAGCATAAACACTTCAGCACATGCAATACAAGCAGCATAGAAAGCCTGTGCCTTGGCACCCTTGCTTTTTTGCTGCTGTTGTCCAGCCATCTAGGAGAATATAGCCCAGAGTAGCAACCGTACAGTGCAATGTATAGCATACAAGCATATATACAAATGAACACTTCAGCACATGCAGTACAAGCAGCCTATAAAGCCTGTGCCTTGGCACCCATGCTTTTTTGCTGCTGTTGTTCAGCCCTCTAGGAGAATATAGCCAAGAGTAGCGACCGTACAGTGCAATGTATAGCATACAAGCATAAGTACAAATGAACACTTCAGCCATGCAATACAAGCAGCCTAGAAAACCTGTGCCTTAGCACCCTTGCTTTTTTGCTGCTGTTATCTCGCCATCTAGAAGGGCATATAGCCAAAGATAGCGACCTACAGTGCAGTGTATAGCATACAAGCATAAAATACAAATGGACACTTCGGTATTTAGTGGGGTCAGCACTTCAGGTGCTGCTTACCGCCCGCCTATAACGCGGGTGTGTGGTCGCCAGAGCCCTGTGTTGGTTGCCCAGAGCATGTCTCCGTTCCCCAGCTCGGACTGCGTGCAGGAATGGCTGCCGGCGTCCTTCTCCAGCTCGTGTGACGAGGGGCGGGCCGTGGGCGTGCCCCAGACAAGAGCGGGAAACTGGCGTCCCACTGTGTCCAGTGAAGGGGGCTGGAGAATGCAAAGCAGACTCCAGCCCTCGGCGCTGACTGTCTGTACAGCGTCCCGCCTCTCCCCTGACTGGCAGGGCTGGAGGCGGGAACGAAAGGAAAACTAGGCCGCAAAGCTGGGGACTCGAGTAATAAGCGCGGCCGTCCATGTGCACGGCCAGCGCGGAAGTCCCCGGCGCACCACAAGTCCCAGCCGCGCCACAATGTAAAAAACACCCAGCAACGGCCGGCGCGGCAGTTCCCAATACATAAAGTCACTCAGCAAAGCTGTAGTGAATAATAGCACGAGCGCTCCGCGCTGTTGCCCCCGGCGCACTAACACTCCCAGCAATGCTGGTGTGTGTGTGCGCGCTTGCCCGGGGACACAGAGTACCTTAATGTAGCAGGGCCTGTCCCTGACGATACTCAGCTCCATATCCAGCAGGTTCTCTGGGTCTGTGGATGGAGCCCGGTCTCAGTGCCTGGAGACCGGTAAGATCCCACTTCGCCCAGAGCCCTGAGGGGGGATGGGGAAGGAAAACAGCATGTGGGCTCCAGCCTCCGTACCCGCAATGGGTACCTCAACCTTACAAACCGCAAGTGGGGTGAGAAGGGAGCATGCTGGGGACCCCATATGGGCCCACTTTTCTTCCATCCGACATAGTCAGCAGCTGCTGCTGACTAAACAGTGGAGCTATGCGTGGATGTCTGACCTCCTTCGCACAAAGCAGAAAACTGGTGAGCCAGTGATCCCACTAGGGGTGTATAGCCAGAAGGGGAGGGGCCTTACACTTTTTAGTGTAATGCTTTGTGTGGCCTCCGGAGGCAGTAGCTATACACCCAATCGTCTGGGTCTCCCAATGGAGCGCCGAAGAAAAGGAATTTACGGTAAGTAACAAAATTCCCTTCTTCTTCGGCGCTCCATTGGGAGACCCAGACGATTGGGACGTCCAAAAGCAGTCCCTGGGTGGGTAAAGAAATACCTCATGTTAGAGCTGCAAAGACAGCCTTCCCCTACGGGGAGGTAACTGCCGCCTGCAGGACTCTTCTACCTAGGCTGGCGTCCGCCGAAGCATAGGTATGCACCTGATAATGTTTGGTGAAAGTGTGCAGACTCGACCAGGTAGCTGCCTGGCACACCTGTTGAGCCGTAGCCTGGTGTCGTAATGCCCAGGACGCACCCACGGCTCTGGTAGAGTGGGCCTTCAGCCCTGATGGAACCGGAAGCCCAGCAGAACGGTAGGCTTCAAGAATTGGTTCTTTGATCCATCGAGCCAGGGTGGCTTTGGAAGCCTGCGACCCTTTGCGCTTACCAGCGACAAGGACAAAGAGTGCATCCGAGCGGCGCAGGGGCGCCGTGCGGGAAATGTAGATTCTGAGTGCTCTCACCAGATCTAGCAAATGCAAATCCTTTTCATACCGATGAAGTGGATGAGGATAAAAGGAAGGTAAGGAAATATCCTGATTCAGATGAAAAGAGGATACCACCTTAGGGAGAAACTCCTGAATGGGACGCAGCACTACCTTGTCCTGGTGGAACACCAGGAAGGGAGCCTTGGACGACAGCGCTGCTAGCTCAGACACTCTCCGAAGAGACGTGACCGCTACCAGAAAGGCCACTTTCTGTGAGAGTCGTGAAAGTGAAACATCCTTCAGAGGCTCGAAAGGCGTTTTCTGGAGAGCAACTAGTACCCTGTTTAGATCCCATGGATCTAACGGCCGTCTGTACGGAGGGACGATATGACAAACCCCCTGCAGGAACATGCGCACCTGAGAAAGTCGTGCTAGACGCTTCTGAAAAAACACGGATAGTGCCGAGACTTGCCCTTTAAGGGAGCCGAGCGACAAGCCCTTTTCCAACCCAGATTGCAGGAAGGAAAGAAAAGTAGGTAACGCAAATGGCCAGGGGGATACTCCTTGTGCAGAGCACCAGGATAAGAAAGAAGGGAATTTTGTTACTTACCGTAAATTCCTTTTCTTCTAGCTCTTATTGGGAGACCCAGACGATTGGGGTATAGCTACTGCCCTCTGGAGGCCACACAAAGCACTACATTAAAAGTGCAAGGCCCCTCCCCCTCTGGCTATACCCCCCCCGTGGTATCACGGGTTCTCCAGTTTTAGTGCCAAAGCAAGAAGGAGGAAGCCAATAACTGGTTTAAACAAATTAACTCCGAATAACATCGGAGAACTGAAAAACCGTTCAACATGAACAACATGTGTACCCGCAAACAACAAAAAAACATCCCGAAGGACAACAGGGCGGGTGCTGGGTCTCCCAATAAGAGCTAGAAGAAAAGGAATTTACGGTAAGTAACAAAATTCCCTTCTTCTTCAGCGCTCTATTGGGAGACCCAGACGATTGGGACGTCCAAAAGCTGTCCCTGGGTGGGTAAATAAATACCTCATGTTAGAGCTGCAAAACAGCCCTCCCCTACGGGGGTGTCACTGCCGCCTGCAGGACTCTTCTACCTAAGCTGGCATCCGCCGAAGCATAGGTATGCACCTGATAATGCTTGGTGAAAGTGTGCAGACTGGACCAGGTAGCTGCCTGGCACACCTGTTGAGCCGAAGCCTGGTGACGTAATGCCCAGGACGCACCCACGGCTCTGGTTGAGTGGGCTTTTAGCCCTGAAGGAACCGGAAGCCCCGCAGAACGGTAGGCCTCTAGAATTGGTTCTTTGATCCATCGAGCCAGGGTGGCTTTAGAAGCCTGCAACCCCTTGCGCGGACCAGCGACAAGGACGAAAAGTGCATCGGCACGGCGTATGGGCGCCGTGCGGGAAATGTAGATTCTGAGTGCTCTCACCAGATCTAGCAAACGTAAGTCCTTTTCATACCGGTGAACCGGATGAGGACAAAAAGAAGGCAAGGAAATATCCTGATTAAGATGAAAAGAGGATACGACCTTAGGGAGAAACTCCGGAATGGGGCGCAGCACAACCTTGTCCTGGTGGAACACCAGGAAGGGAGCCTTGGATGACAGAGCTGCCAGCTCAGACACTCGCCGAAGCGATGTGATCGCAACAAGAAACGCCACTTTCTGCGACAGCCGAGAAAAGGAAACTTCCTTCAGAGGCTCGAAGGGCGGCTTCTGGAGAGCAACTAGTACCCTGTTCAGATCCCATGGATCTAACGGTCGCTTGTACGGGGGCACAATATGACAGACCCCCTGCAGGAACGTGCGCACCTTGGACAGACGTGCTAGACGCTTCTGAAAAAACACGGATAGTGCCGAAACTTGCCCTTTAAGGGAGCTGAGCGACAAGCCCTTTTCTAACCCCGATTGCAGGAAGGAAAGAAACTTGGGTAATGCCAATGGCCAGGGAGACACTCCCTGAGCCGAGCACCAGGATAAGAAAATCTTCCACGTTCTGTGGTAGATCTTAGCAGAATTCGACTTTCTAGCTTGTCTCATTGTAGCAACGACTCCTTGAGATAATCATGCAGATGCTAGGATCCAGGACTCAATAGCCACACAGTCAGGTTCAGGGCCGCAGAATTCTGATGGAAAAACGGCCCTTGGGACAGTAAGTCTGGTCGGTCTGGCAGTGACCACGGTCGACCGATCGTGAGATGCCACAGATCCGGATACCACGACCTCCTCGGCCAGTTTGGAGCGACGAGTATGATGCGGCTGCACTCGGATCTGATCTTGCGTAGCACTCTGGGCAAGAGCGCCAGAGGCGGAAACACGTAAGGGAGCTGAAACTGCGACCAATCTTGAACCAAGGCGTCTGCCGCCAGAGCTCTTTGATCGCGCGACCTCGCCATGAATGCCGGGACCTTGTTGTTGTGCCGGGATGCCATTAGGTCGACGTCCGGCACTCCCCAGCGGCGACAGATTTCCTGAAACACGTCCGGGTGAAGGGACCATTCCCCTGCGTCCATGCCCTGGCGACTGAGGAAGTCTGCTTCCCAGTTTTCTACGCCTGGGATGTGAACCGCGGATATGGTGGATGCTCTGTCCTCCACCCACATCAGAATGCGCCGGACTTCTTGGAAGGCTTGCCGACTGCGCGTCCCTCCTTGGTGGTTGATGTATGCCACCGCTGTGGAGTTGTCCGATTGGATTCGGATCTGCTTTCCTTCCAGCCACTGCTGGAAGGCTAGTAGGGCAAGATACACTGCTCTGATCTCCAGAACATTGATCTGCAGGGTGGACTCCTGCGGAGTCCACGTCCCCTGAGCCCTGTGGTGGAGAAACACTGCTCCCCACCCTGACAGACTCGCATCTGTCGTGACTACTGCCCAGGATGGGGGCAGGAAGGATCTTCCCTGAGATAATGAGGTGGGAAGGAGCCACCATTGTAGAGAGTCCTTGGCCGTCTGGGAAAGCGAGACTTTCTTGTCCAGGGACGTTGACTTCCCGTCCCATTGGCGGAGAATGTCCCATTGAAGTGGGCGCAGATGAAACTGCGCAAAGGGAACTGCTTCCATGGCTGCCACCATCTTCCCTAGGAAATGCATGAGGCGCCGCAAGGGATGCAACTGGCCCTGCAGGAGAGATTGCACCCCTGTCTGTAGTGACCGCTGCTTGTTCAGCGGCAGCTTCACTATCGCTGCTAGAGTATGAAACTCCATGCCAAGATACGTTAGTGACTGAGTCGGTGATAGGATCGACTTTGGAAAGTTGATGATCCATCCGAAAGACTGTAGAGTCTCCAGCGTAGCATTCAGGCTGTGCTGACATGCCTCCTGAGAGGGAGCTTTGACCAATAAGTCGTCTAGGTAAGGGATCACCGAGTGTCCCTGAGAGTGCAAGACTGCTACCACCGCCGCCATGACCTTGGTGAAGACCCGTGGGGCTGTCGCCAGACCAAATGGCAGAGCTACGAACTGAAAATGGTCGTCTCCTATCACAAAACGTAGAAAACGTTGATGTTCTGTAGCAATTGGCACGTGGAGATAAGCATCTTTGATGTCTATTGAGGCAAGGAAGTCTCCTCTGGACATTGAGGCAATGACAGAGCGGAGGGTTTCCATCCGGAACCTCCTGGCGTGCACATGTTTGTTGAGCCGTTTTAGGTCCAGAACAGGACGGAACGAGCCGTCCTTTTTTGGAACCACAAAGAGATTGGAGTAAAACCCTTGCCCTTGTTCCCGAGGAGGGACTGGGATCACCACTCCTTCCGCTTTTAGGGAATCCACCGCCTGCAGCAGAGCATCTGCTCGGTCTGGATGTGGGGAGGTTCTGAAGAACCGAGCTGGAGGACGAGAATTGAACTCGATTCTGTACCCGCGAGACAAAATGTCCGTCACCCACCGGTCTTTGACCTGTGACATCCAAATGCCGGAAAAGCGGGAGAGCCTGCCCCCGACCGGCGATGCGGAGGGGGGGGGCTGGAAGTCATGAGGTAGCCGCTTTGGAAGCGGTACCTCCATTTGCTTTCTTGGGGCGTGTGTGAGTCCGCCACGAATCTGAGTTTCTTTGCGTCCTCTGAGTCCCTTTGGACGAGGTAAAAGGTGTCTTGCCCGAACCTCGAAAGGACTGAAACCTCTGCTGCCACTTTTTCTGCTGAGGTTTGGATGTTCTGGGTTGTGGTAAAGAGGAGTCTTTACCCTTGGACTGCTTAATGATGTCAGCCAATGGCTCGCCAAACAGTCTATCTCTAGACAAAGGCAAACTGGTTAAACATTTTTTGGAACCAGCATCTGCTTTCCAGTCCTTTAACCACAAGGCTCTGCGAAAAACTACCGAATTGGCGGACGCCATTGAGGTGCGACTGGTAGATTCTAGGACCGCATTGATAGCGTAAGACGCAAACGCCGACATCTGCGTGGTAAGGTGCGCCACTTGCGGCACTGCTGGATGCATGATAGCATCCACTTTTGCTAAGCCAGCTGAAATAGCCTGGAGTGCCCTCTGGGTGAGCGTCGTGCTTCTGGATTGATTCTCTGAAGTCAGAGTGATCTAACAAAGCACTCAATTTACGCTTGGGATAAAGGAAACGAAACTTCTCCTGCTCCGCAGCCGCCTCTTCTGCTGAAGGGGCTGGGGGAGAAATATCCAACAGCCTATTGATGGCTGAGATAAGGTCGTTTACCATGGCATCCCCATCCGGGGTATCCAGATTGAGAGGGGTTCCAGGAGTGGATTCCTGATCACTCTCATCAGACACATCACAGGGAGACTGATTGCGCTGAGACCCTGAGCAGTGTGAAGACGTCGAGGGTCTTTCCCAGCGAGCTCGCTTTGGGTGGCTGGGGCCATCATCTGAGTCATAATCCTCGGCCTGTGAAGCCGGGGACCCCCCTGTGGGCTGTATACATTCCAAGTAAGGGGGACCTGAGGACAGAGGCCTCGCCGTGCCCAAAGACTGAGCCCCATGCATAGATTGCAATGTTTCAAGGATTTTTGCCATAGACACAGACATATTATCTGCAAAAACTGCAAAGTCTGTCCCTGTCACCGGGGCAGAACTTACAAGCGTCTCAGCCTGGGTCGCTACCTCTCCTGACTCCGGCTGGCGAAGCAGCACCGGGTCGGAGCATTGCACACAATGGGGGTCATCGGAGCCTGCTGGTAGATTAGCCCCACATGCAGCACACGCAGTATACACAGCCCTTTTTGCCTTGGCCGCCTTGCGTTTTGAGGATGACATGTTGCTGCTTCCACAGAGCGATCTGGGATATGCAGCCAGAAGCGACCTCACAGTGCAAGAAATACAATATCTATATATCTGTACACAGTACACTGATACACAGTGAGGCACTAGAGGGACCAGCACAGAAAAATCGCTTACCGCCCGCTTAAAAAAGCGGGTGTGTGGTCGCCAGATAGCCCCTAGTCCAGGTCTCCCAGAGCCTTGCGTCCTTCCTCCAGCCAGGCATGCATGTAATGGCTGCCGGCGTCTCGAGAGAGGAAGGGGGGCGGGCCCTGGGCGTTCCTGGCCAAGAGCGGGAAGCCTGCTTCCCTCTGTGCCAAGTGAGAGGGCTGGAGCATGTAAATCAGGCTCCAGCCCTCGTCGCTGCTTGCGAACAGCGTCTCTCCCCTACCCTGATTGACAGGGTGGGGGCGGGAACGAATCGGAGCTGCCGGCGTCCTAGGCCCAAAAAGCCGGGGACTAAATTTATAACCGCCGCCGCCGTAAAAGCGCGGACGGCGGATCCCCGGCGCACCACAAGTCACAGCAGCGCCGCCCGGTCCAGAGGGGGTCGGCGCTGCGTTCCCATACACAAAAAAGTCCCCCAGTAATCTGTAGGGACACCAACTCCACGTTGCGGTCCCCGGCGCACTACAACACCCAGCCAGCCCGGAGTGTGTCTGTGCCTGCCGGGGACACAGAGTACCTGTATGATGCAGGGCCTGTCCCTGATCGTACTCCTGCTCCGTCTCCATCAGGTTCTAATGGGTCTGTGGATGGAGCCCGGCGTCAGAGCTGAGAGGCCGGCAGGATCCCACTTCCACAGAGCCCTACCAGGGGATGTGGAAGGAAAACAGCATGTCAGGCTCCAGCCCTGTACCAGCAATAGGTACCTCAACCTTACAACACCATCCAGGGGTGAGAAGGGAGCATGCTGGGGACACTATATGTGTCCTCTTTTCTTCCATCCGAAATAGTCAGCAGCTACTGCTGACTAAAATCTGTGGAGCTATGCATGGAATGTCTGACCTCCTTCGCACACAAAGCTAAAACTGGAGAACCCGTGATACCACGGGGGGGGTATAGCCAGAGGGGGAGGGGCCTTGCACTTTTAATGTAGTGCTTTGTGTGGCCTCCAGAGGGCAGTAGCTATACCCCAATCGTCTGGGTCTCCCAATAGAGCGCTGAAGAAATCCTCCACGTTCTGTGGTAGATCTTAGCAGAAGTGGACTTCCTAGCCTGTCTCATGGTGGCAACGACTCCTTGGGATAATCCTGAAGACGCTAGGATCCAGGACTCAATGGCCACACAGTCAGGTTCAGGGCCGCAGAATTCCGATGGAAAAACGGCCCTTGGGACAGTAAGTCTGGTCGGTCTGGTAGTGCCCACGGTTGGCCGACCGTGAGATGCCACAGATCCGGGTACCACGACCTCCTCGGCCAGTCTGGGGCGACGAGTATGACGCGGCTGCAATCGGATCTGATCTTGCGTAGCACTCTGGGCAAGAGTGCCAGAGGTGGGAACACATAAGGGAGCCGGAACTGCGACCAATCTTGCACTAAGGCGTCTGCCGCCAGAGCTCTTTGATCGCGAGACCGTGCCATGAACGTCGGGACCTTGTTGTTGTGCCGTGACGCCATTAGGTCGACGTCCGGCACCCCCCAGCGGCGACAGATTTCCTGAAACACGTCCGGGTGAAGGGACCATTCTCCTGCGTCCATACCCTGGCGACTGAGGAAGTCTGCTTCCCAGTTTTCTACGCCCGGGATGTGAACCGCTGATATGGTGGATGCTCTGTCCTCCACCCACAATAGAATCCGCCGGACTTCCTGGAAGGCTTGCCGACTGCGTGTCCCTCCCTGGTGGTTGATGTATGCCACCGCTGTGGAGTTGTCCGACTGAATTCGGATCTGCTTTCCTTCCAGCCACTGCTGGAAGGCTAGTAGGGCTAGATACACTGCCCTGATTTCCAGAACATTGATCTGAAGGGTGGACTCCTGCTGAGTCCACGTCCCTTGAGCCCTGTGGTGGAGAAAAACTGCTCCCCACCCTGACAGACTCGCGTCTGTCGTGACCACTGCCCAGGATGGGGGCAGGAATGATCTTCCCTGTGATAATGAGGTGGGAAGAAGCCACCATTGCAGAGAGTCCTTGGCCGTCTGGGAAAGGGAGACTTTCCTGTCCAGGGAAGTTGACTTCCCGTCCCATTGGCGGAGAATGTCCCATTGAAGTGGGCGCAGATGAAACTGTGCAAACGGGACTGCCTCCATTGCTGCCACCATCTTCCCTAGGAAGTGCATGAGGCGCCTTAAGGAGTGTGACTGACCATGAAGGAGAGACTGTACCCCTGTCTGTAGTGACCGCTGCTTGTCCAGCGGAAGCTTCACTATCGCTGAGAGAGTATGAAACTCCATGCCAAGATACGTTAGTGATTGAGTCGGTGACAGATTTGACTTTGAAAAGTTGATGATCCACCCGAAAGTCTGGAGAGTCTCCAGCGCAACATTCAGGCTGTGTTGGCATGCCTCTTGAGAGGGTGCTTTGACAAGTAGATCGTCCAAGTAAGGGATCACCGAGTGTCCCTGGGAGTGCAAGACTGCTACCACTGCCGCCATGACCTTGGTGAAAACCCGTGGGGCTGTCGCCAGACCAAATGGCAGAGCTACGAACTGGAGATGTTCGTGTCCTATCACAAAACGTAGAAAACGTTGGTGTTCTGTAGCAATCGGCACGTGGAGATAAGCATCTTTGATGTCTATTGATGCAAGGAAATCTCCTTGAGACATTGAGGCAATGACGGAGCGGAGGGATTCCATCCGGAACCGCCTGGCGTTCACATGCTTGTTGAGCAGCTTTAGGTCCAGAACAGGACGGAACGAGCCGTCCTTTTTTGGAACCACGAAGAGATTGGAGTAAAAACCTTGCCCTTGTTCCTGAGGAGGAACAGGGATCACCACTCCTTCTGCTCTTAGAGAGCCCACCGCCTGCAGAAGGGCATCTGCTCGGTCGGGATGTGGGGAAGTTCTGAAGAACCGAGGCGGAGGACGAGAATTGAACTCTATCCTGTACCCGTGAGACAAAATGTCTGTTACCCACCGGTCTTTGACCTGTGGCAGCCAAATGTCGCCAAAGCGGGAGAGCCTGCCACCGACCGAGGATGCGGAGGGAGGAGGCCGAAAGTCATGAGGCAGCCGCCTTGGAAGCGGTTCCTCCGGTTGCTTTCTTGGGGCGTGAGTGAGCCCGCCAGGAATCTGAGCCCCTTTGCTCCTTCTGAGTCCCTTTGGACGAGGAGAATTGGGCCTTGCCGGAGCCTCGAAAGGACCGAAACCTCGACTGCCACCTCTTTTGTTGAGGTTTGCTTGATCTGGGCTGGGGTAAGGAGGAGTCTTTACCCTTGGACTGTTTAATGATTTCAGCCAATTGCTCACCAAACAGTCTGTCTACAGATAGTGGCAAGCTGGTTAAACATTTTTTGGAAGCAGAATCCGCTTTCCATTCTTTTAACCACAATGCTCTGCGCAAAACCACCGAGTTGGCCGACGCCATTGAGGTACGGCTCGTAGAGTCCAGGACAGCGTTGATAGCATAGGTCGCAAACGCAGACATTTGCGAAATTAAGGACTCCACTTGCGGCACTGCTGGACGTATGATAGAGTCCACCTGTGCCAGACCAGCTGAAATAGCTTGGAGTGCCCACACGGCCGCGAATGCTGGAGCAAACGACGCGCCGATAGCTTCATAGACAGATTTCAACCAAAGGTCCATCTGTCTGTCATTGGCATCTTTAAGTGAAGCCCCATCCTCCACTGCAACTATGGATCTAGCCGCAAGCCTGGAGATTGGGGGATCCACCTTTGGACACTGGGTCCAGCGTTTGACCACGTCAGGGGGAAAGGGATAACGTGTATCCTTAAGACGTTTGGAGAAACGCTTGTCTGGATAAGCATGGTGTTTCTGGACTGATTCTCTGAAGTCAGCGTGGTCCAGAAAAGTACTCAGTTTACGCTTGGGATACCTGAAATGGAACTTCTCCTGCTGTGCAGCTGCCTCTTCTGCTGAAGGGGCTGGGGGAGAAATATCCAACAGTCTATTGATGGCCGCTATAAGGTCATTTACCATGGCGTCACCATCAGGAGTATCCAGATTGAGAGCGGTCTCAGGATTAGACTCCTGATCACCCTCCTCTGTGTCATCCCGCAGAGACTCTTCTCGCTGAGACCCTGATCCACGTGATGACGTGGAGGGTCTCTCCCAGCGAGCTCGCTTAGGCTGCCTGGGACTGTCATCTGAGTCAGAGCCTTCAGCCTGAGATGCCTGGGACCCCCTTGAAGCACGGATTAACTCCAACTGAGGGGGACCTGGGAACATTGACGCAGCAGTGTCCATGGTCTGAGTAACTGGCCTGGCCTGCAAGGTCTCTAGGATTTTTGTCATAGTGACAGACATCCTGTCAGCAAAAACTGCAAACTCTGTCCCCGTCACCGGGACAGGGTTCACCGGTGACTCTGCCTGGGCCACTACCACCATAGACTCCGGCTGACGAAGTGGCACAGGGACCGAACATTGCACACAATGGGGGTCTTTGGAACCTGCCGGTAGATCAGCCCCACAAGCGGCACAAGCAGCGTATACAGCCTGTGTCTTGGCACCCTTGCGTTTTGCGGATGACATGTTGTCGTCTCCTCAGAGCAATATAGGGTATACAGCCAAGAAGCGACCTTACAGTGCAATATATCTATATATATGGTATAGAGAAAAAAATACACCAATATAACACTGTGGCACTAGTGGGGCCAGCACTAATGTGCTGCTTACCGCCCGCTTAACGCGGGTGTGTGGTCGCCAGAAATCCCTTGTCTGGGTCTCCCAGAGCCTGTGTCCGTTCTCCAGCCAGACTGCATGTAGGAATGGCTGCCGGCGTCCTGTGGAGAGGGGCGGGCCCTGGGCGTGTGCAGACAAAGAGCGGGAAACCTGCGTCCCACTGTGCTCAGTGAGAGGGCTGGAGTATGTAAATAAGACTCCAGCCCTCAGCGCTGACTATCGTACAGCGTCTCTCCCTTGCCCTGATTGACAGGGTGGGGGCGGGAACGAAGGGGAGCTAGGCCGCAAAAGCCGGGGACTAGATTTATAAGCGCCGCCGTCGTAAAAGCACGGTCGGCGCTAAGGCCCCGGCGCACCACAAGTCTCAGCCGCGCCGCCGCTCCAGGGGCGGCCGGCGCGGCAGTCCCCAGCACCTAAAGTCCCTCAGAGAAAACTGCAGTGACCGTAACCCCAGCGCGCAGCGCTACTGTCCCCGGCGCACTAGCACACCCAGCAAGTCTGGAGTGTGCGCGGCCTGTCCATACGGGGACACAGAGTACCTGAATGTTGCAGGGCCTTGTCCCTGAACGGTACCCAGCTCCGTATCCAGCAGGTTCTACGGGTCTGTGGATGGAGCCCGGCCTCAGGGCTTGGGGGCCGGTAAGATCCCACTTCCTCAGAGCCCCTCAGGGGGATGGGGAAGGAAAGCAGCATGTGGGCTCCAGCCTCCGTACCCACAATGGGTACCTCAACCTTAACAAACACCGCCATAGGAATGGGGTGAGAAGGGAGCATGCTGGGGGCCCTAGTATGGGCCCTCTTTTCTTCCATCCGACATAGTCAGCAGCTACTGCTGACTAAACAGTGGAGCTATGCGTGGATGTCTGACCTCCTTCGCACAAAGCTTGAAAACTGAGCAGCCAGTGATCCCACGGGGGGTGTATAGCCAGAAGGGGAGGGGCCTTACACTTTTTAGTGTAATGCTTTGTGTGGCCTCCGGAGGCAGTGCTATACACCCAATCGTCTGGGTCTCCCAATGGAGCGCCGAAGAAAATCGGTGTTTTGACGCAATTTTTATGCCGCGGTTATTTTTCCGCGATTTTTGCCGCGGTTTTCTGCCAGGAGGTGCACATTTGGTGCTGAAATCGTCTGCACCAGCTTTCAGCACTAAATTTGCACCTGAGGCAAATTTTTTTTATTTTTTTTTCTATTTTTGGTGGTCAAGGGATGCAAATTTGATGCTGTGATTTTTACACCATATTCCTGCATCCAATCTACACCTCCTGGCAAAAAAAAAAAAAAAAATAGCAGTGTTTTGATGCCTCTCTGAACATGAGTGTGCATGTACCTAGAAACACATGCACGCTCCTGTCAGAAGTGTGCAGCTGCGTCGGTGATGCGCTGTCAGACTCGTGCGAGTCTAACATCACCCGTCACAGCCTGCTACTGTCTGAACATGAGCGTGCATGTACCTAGAAACACATGCACGCTCCTGTCAGATGTGTGTGCGGCTGTGCTGCTGTGCTGCGATGTCACACTTGTGGGAGTCCCTCACTGTGACTGCTGCCTAAGATAAACCGCATGCGGTTTTGTTTTAAAATTTAAATGAATAATTAAAAAACCGCCCCCCAATTTTCATTCCTAGCCATGATAACGCCGGCCGGGGGATGGTACATCCTCAGCCCGCAGCCGCCCGGTATGGTCGCATCTGTTAGATGTGGCCATTCCGGTGCGATATCGGCTCATCTTGATTGCCCTGGTGCGGTGGCAATCAAGGTAATAGCAGGGGTTAACAGCGCACGGCTGTTACTAAACCCCAGGTTTGTGATCGCACAGGCGTCTGTGAGACACCCACATCACAAACCTGGAAATACAGTAAATAAACAAGACACAGAGAAATCATTTATTTGGAATAAAGTAGAAACGCAGCCTCCTCCTTCACCACACTTTATTATCCCACCATAGCCCTCCGGCGTAATCCACACGAGATCCAGCGGCGACACATCCAGCTCTGCTACATGTCAGAGCGAGCAGCCATAGAGCACGGCTGCCCGCTCTGAGTGCAGCCTAGCAGCCTATTACTGAGCTGCGATGACTGCACGGCAGGGCTGTCACAGGCTGGGGGCGCGTCAGCCAGGAACCAATCACAGCTGAGAGGACGACCGGAGGGCAGGGAAAGCTGTGTGACTGCGTGCACAGCACAGGAAGTGAAAGCGCGACCCGGAAGCACGTGTGCCGCCATGACAGAGTCTGGTAAGTATGAAACGCTCATTTATTTATTGTTTTTTAACATTTTTATTAAATAATTATTATTATTTATTAAATAATTGAATAGTAATTATTTGTGGTCGGATTATGCTTACCGAATAAAAGTACTATTCCACTATTGGTCACGACAAGAAAAATGCTCGGGTTCCCCATTGACTTGCATTAGCTTCGTTATTCGTGATGAATACTGGAAAAGTACTTTGGGATTCGTTAAGAATAATCTGAACACAAATACTATTACTATTCGCCCATCACTAGTGATGATATAACCCACACAGTGGCAAGATAACATCATCAAATCTATGTGATATTACATGGCAAAAGACAGAAAACCTGTGGTTGGTTCTCCAAGATGTTAGAAAACCCCTGCCGATTTCCTTCATAAACTATGTGTAAGGCTCTGTGCGCACTAGGCCATTTTGCCCTGTAGATTTACCCGCGGATTTGCTGCGAAAATTTCTTGAGAAATGTCTGCAATCTTTGTGCAGACATTTCCCAGCAAATCCTATGAGAAAAAAAAAAACTGTGCGCACGCTGCGGATTTTTCTCAAGAAATTTCCTTGAGAAAATTTTGTTGAGAAACTTTGAGAAAATGAGCATGTCCATTATTTTCCGCAGGTACCTGCGGTATACCCCCGGAATTTCACTCCATTCACTGCAATGTAATCGCGAAATTCCGGGGGTATACCGCAGGTAGCAAATGATGTGCGGTATACCCCCGGTATAGCCGCGATTTACCTGCGGTAATGCTCATCGCTGCCTGCGATTTTGCAGGAAGCGATGTCATTATGCCAGGAAGAGGAAGCGGAGCAGAGTAAACACACGTCACACTCCCTGGACGCCGCACAGAAGCACTTCCGTGCGACCTCCTGGTGCCCGTGCAGTCTGTGTCCCGCTCCAGCCTCGCGGCTGCCTGCACTGCAGGGTGTCAGTGTCTGCCCGCAGTGTCAGCAGCTTGTCACCCTGCAGTGTCAGTGTCTGCCCGCAGTATCGGCAGCTTGTCACGCTGCAGTGCTGGCAGACACTGACACAGGCAGACACTGACACTACACTGCAGTGTGTTAGTGTCTGCCCGCAGTATCAGCAGCTTGTCACGCAGCAGCGCAGGCAGACACTGACACCCTGCAGTGCTGGCAGCCGTGGGGATAACGATCGCTGCTGTCAGGAGGTGAAATCATTACCTGCTGTGACGATCTCCTGTCTCCTGACGTCACCGCTGTCACTGCTGTCTATGCCCGTCTCGCGGGCAACCCGAGAATGTCACTAGCGGTGACGTCACGGGCTCTCGCGATACTTCTGACAACGCGGCGGGCATAGAAGTCAGTGACAGCGCTGACGTAAGCAGTACAGGAGATGATCACAGCAGGTAATGATCTCATCTATGCTCCTGATGGCAGCGCTCGGCATCCCCTGCAGTGACCTGGGCTATTGATGTTAGCTCAGGTCACTGCATTGCTCTCCCAGCCAATGGGGAACATTCTGTTCTTCATTGACTGGGACAGCGACTATGGTATGGATCGCTGTGCGCCCCCCCCCCCCCTTATTGGATTACGCCGGACGTGGAATTGATTGTTCTTTTCAATAAATTGGTTAAAGAGGGAATGTTTTGGGGAGTGTTTTTTCAAATAAAACTTTTTTTGTTGTCTATTTTTTATTTCTTACTGACTGGGTTGGTGATGTCGGGTATCTGATAGACGCCTGACCTCACCAACCCCAGGGCTTGATGCCAGGTGACATTACACATCTGGCATCAACCCCATATATTACCTCGTTTGCCAACGCACCAGTGCAACGGGATGAGTTGGGGCGAAGCGCCAGGATTGGCACGTCTAATGGATGCGCCACTTCTGGGGCGGCTGCGGCCTATTTTTAGGGTGGGGAGTGTCCAATAACAGTGGACCTCCCTAGTCTGAGAATATCAGACCACAGCTGTCCGCTTTACCTTGGCTGGTGATCCAATTTGGGGGGGACCCCTACGTGTTTTTTTTTTTTTTTTTTTTTATAATTATTCCACGTTTTTTGTTTTAAATTATTTATTTAATGTAAAATAACAGCGTGGGGTGCCCTCTATTTTGGATTACCAGCCAAGGTAAAGCTGCCGGCTGTGGTTTGCAGGCTGCAGCCGTCTGCTTTACCTTAGCTGGCTACAAAAGATGGGGGGGACCTCACGTTGTTTTTTTTTTTTAATTATTTATTTATTTTATGGCTAAATACAAGGCTAAGCACCCTTTAGTGCCACATGAAAGTCACTAAAGGATGCCAGCTTAGAATATGCAGGGAGGTGGGACATTATATAGGTCTTTCTCATCTATCTATCTATCTATGGCCCGTTTCACACGTCAGTGAAAAACACTGACGTTTTTCACTGGCGTGTAAAACACGCACATGTCCCTCCGTGTGCCGTGAATTACGGCACACGTGGCTTGAATAAGTGCAATCCGGGCTCCGTTCTCCGTGGCCCGTGATTGCACTTAGAAATCAACTCACCTGTGCGCGCTCCCGCTCTCCATGGTACTGATCGCTCCCGCAGTGCAGCATCCGGCCGGCGCTGACCCCCGCAGCAGCTGCTTCCGGGTCGGCTGTGTCGTGCATAATGAATATGCGCGACAGTAATGAGCCAGCTCAGAAGCAGCCGGCAGAACGGGCTGCAGAGAGCGCCGCTGAAGCCGGGTGAGTAAAAATGTTTTTTATTTTAAAAGCACGTTTTTTTCTGGCACGTGTTTCACGGATCACACCACTGCGTGGTCCGTGGGACATCAGTGATGCCAGAAAATAATGGACATGTCTCCGTGCGGCAATCACGCACACGCGGGTACGCCGCACGGAGACACGTGCAATGATAAATCACTGACGTGTGAGCAGACCCATTCATTATAATGGGTCTGCGTATGTCAGTGATTCTGGTACGTTTAAAAAAAAAAAGCACAAACGGCCCAGAATCACTGACGTGTGAAACAGGCCTATCTATTCATCTATCCATCTTTCACTCTATCCATTATCTGTCTATCGATTATCTATATTATTTATTGCAAAACCACAGGGACCAACCTGCGGTAAATCCGCGGCAAATCCGCATGCGTTTTCCCCACAGGTGCGGAAATCTTCAACTCCCAGAAGTGTCTCAAGAAATTTTGAGAAAAATCACTTTTCTAGTGCGCACAGAGCCCAAGGCTGCTTTCACACATCCGGTTTTTGCTGAGCGGCACAATACGGCGCTTTGCAGAAAAAACGCAACCGTTTTGTTTTGCCGCCGGTTGCGTTTTTTCCTGCATAGACTTGCATTAGCGCTGTATTGTGCCGCATGGCCTTGCGTTGTGTCCGGTTTTTGCCGGATGCGGCATATTTAGCCCATGCGGGGGCCGGATGGAACGTTGCCTGGCACTTTTTTTGTGCGGCGAAAAAAACGCATCGCGCCGCACCCGGCGCGATTTCCAATGCATGCCTATGGACGCCGGATGCGGCGTCCTGCGGCAAAAAACACATCCGGCCGCCGCATACGTTTTTTGCACTGCGCATGCTCAGTATACAGCCGCAACCGGCAAAAAACGGACGGGCCGCATGTAAAAACTTATGCAACATATCTGGGTTTTTCGCCGCATCCGTTGCATAGGTTTTTGAGCCGGATTGAGCCGCACTGCAAAAAACGTATGTGTGAAAACAGCCCAAGTCTACCAAAAAGGGAATTTTGTTTACTTACCGTAAATTCCTTTTCTTCTAGCTCCTATTGGGAGACCCAGACAATTGGGGTGTATAGCTTCTGCCTCTGGAGGCCACACAAAGTATTACACTTTAAAAAGTGTAACCCCTCCCCTCTGCCTATACACCCTCCCGTGGACCACGGGCTCCTCAGTTTTGGTGCAAAAGCAGGAAGGAGAAAACTTATAAATTGGTCTAGGGTAAATTCAATCCGAAGGATGTTCGGAGAACTGAAGACCATGAACCAAAAGAACAAATCAATATCAACAACATGTGTACACAAAAGAACAACCAGCCCGAAGGGCACAGAGGTGGGTGCTGGGTCTCCCAATAGGAGCTAGAAGAAAAGGAATTTACGGTAAGTAAACAAAATTCCCTTTTTCTTTGTCGCTCCATTGGGAGACCCAGACAATTGGGACGTCCAAGAGCAGTCCCTGGGCGGGTAAAACAATACCTCAATAAAAAGAGCCGAAAACGGCCCCCTCTTACAGGTGGGCAACCGCCGCCTGGAGGACTCGCCTACCTTGACTGGCGTCTGCCGAAGCATAGGTATGCACTTGATAGTGCTTCGTGAAAGTGTGCAGACTAGACCACGTAGCTGCCTGACACACCTGCTGAGCCGTCGCCCGGTGCCGCAATGCCCTGGACGCACCTACGGCTCTGGTAGAATGGGCTTTCAACCCTGAAGGGAGCGGAAGCCCAGAAATACGGTAGGCCTCGAGAACCGGTTCCTTGATCCACCGAGCCAAGGTTGACTTGGAGGCTTGAGAGCCCTTACGCTGGCCAGCGACAAGGACAAAGAGCGCGTCTGAACGGCGCAGGGGTGCCGTGCGAGACACGTAGACCCGGAGTGCTCTCACAAGATCCAAAGAGTGCAAATCCTTTTCACACTGGTGAATTGGATTAGGGCAAAAGGAAGGCAAGGAGATATCCTGATTTAGATGAAACGGGGATACCACCTTAGGGAGAAATTCCGGGACAGGACGCAGAACCACCTTATCCTGGTGGAAAACCAGGAGGGGAGCTTTGCATGACAGCGCTGCAAGCTCAGACACTCTCCGAAGTGATGTGACTGCCACCAGGAAGGCCACCTTCTGAGAAAGACGGAAAAGAGAGACATCCCGCAGCGGCTCAAAAGGCGACTTTTGAAGAGCCGTCAGGACCCTGTTAAGATCCCAAGGTTCCAACGGACGTTTGTAAGGTGGGACCATGTGGCAAACCCCCTGCAGGAACGTGCGGACCTGCGGAAGCATAGCTAGACGCTTTTGAAAAAACACGGAGAGCGCCGATACTTGGCCCTTGAGAGAGCCGAGGGACAAACCCTTGTCCATTCCAGATTGTAGGAATGAAAGGAATGTGGGTAAGGCAAACGGCCATGGAGAAAAACCGTTATCAGAGCACCAGGATAAGAAAATTTGCCAAGACCTGTAATAGATCTTGGCGGACGTTGGCTTCCTGGCTTGTCTCATGGTGGCAATGACATCCTGAGATAACACTGAAGACGCTAGGAGCCAGGACTCAATGGCCACACAGTCAGGTTGAGGGCCACAGAATTCAGATGGAAAAACGGGCCTTGTGACAGCAAGTCTGGGCGGTCTGGAAGTGCCCACGGTTGACCCACCGTGAGATGCCACAGATCCGGGTACCACGACCGCCTCGGCCAGTCTGAAGCGTCGAGAATGGCGCGACGGCAGTCGGACCGGATCTTGCGTAGTACCCTGGGCAGCATTGCCAGAGGAGGAAACCCATATGGCAGTCGAAACTGCGACCAATCCTGGACCAAAGCGTCCGCTGCCAGTGCTCTGTGATCCTGAGACCGCGCCATGAAGGCCGGGACCTTGTTGTTGTGTCAAGACGCCATGAGATCGACGTCCGGCATTCCCCAGCGGCGACAGATCTCTCGAAACACGTCTGGGTGAAGAGACCATTCCCCCGCGTCCATGCCCTGACGACTGAGAAAATCTGCTTCCCAGTTTTCTACGCCCGGGATGTGAACTGCGGAGATGGTGGAGCCTGTGACTTCCACCCACTGCAGAATTCGCCGGACTTCCTGGAAGGCTTGACGACTGCGAGTGCCGCCTTGGTGGTTGATGTAGGCGACGGCAGTGGCGTTGTCCGACTGGATTCGGATCTGCCTGCCCTCCAGCCACCGATGGAAAGCCAATAGGGCTAGATATACTGCCCTTATCTCCAGGATATTGATCTGAAGGGACGATTCTATTGGAGTCCAGGTTCCTTGAGCCCTGTGGTGGAGAAAAACCGCTCCCCAACCTGACAGGCTCGCGTCCGTGGTGACCACGGCCCAGGTTTGGGGTAGGAAGGATTTTCCCCGACACAGAGATGTGGGTAGGAGCCACCACTGAAGTGATGTTTTGGTTGCAAGGGAGAGAGAGATGTTCTTGTCGAGGGAAGCCGAACTCTTGTCCCATTCGCGAAGAATTTCCCATTGGAGTGGCCGTAGATGGAATTGCGCGAACGACACTGCCTCCATAGCTGCCACCATCTTCCCCAGGAAGTGCATGAGGCGCCTTAAGGGGTGTGACTGACTCCGAAGAAGTGATTGCACCCCCGCCTGCAGAGAAAGCTGTCTGTCGCGCGGTAGCTTGACTAACGCTTGCTGGGTATGAAACTCCATCCCGAGGTAAGTCAGTGATTGGGTCGGCGTCAACTTGGATTTCGGGAAATTGATGATCCACCCGAACTGCTGGAGAGTCGCCAGAGTGACGGTAAGACTTCGTTGACACGCCACCCGAGAAGGGGCCCTGACTAGGAGATCGTCCAAGTATGGGATCACCGAGTGGCCCTGAGAGTGCAGGACCGCCATGACGGATGCCATGACTTTGGTGAAAACCCGTGGGGCTGTCGCCAGGCCGAAGGGCAGTGCGACGAACTGGAGGTGTTCGTCTCCGATGGCGAAACGCAGGAAACGTTGATGTTCGGGTGCGATCGGCACATGGAGATAAGCATCCTTGATGTCGATCGATGCTAGGAAGTCTCCTTGTGACATCGAGGCGATGACCGAGCGGAGAGATTCCATCCGAAACCGTCTGGTTCTCACATGTCTGTTGAGCAGCTTGAGGTCCAGAACGGGACGGAATGACCCGTCCTTTTTTGGCACCACGAACAAGTTGGAGTAAAATCCGCGACCACGTTCCTGAAGGGAAACGGGAATCACAACTCCTTCTATCTTTAGAGCGTCCACTGCCTGAAAAAGTGCGTCGGCCTGTGCGGGGGGTGGGGAGGTTCTGAAGAAACGAGCCGCAGGTCGAGAGCTGAACTCTATCCTGTAACCATGAGACAGAATGTCTCTCACCCATCGGTCTTGAACGTGTGGCCACCAGGCGTCGCCAAAGCGGGAGAGCCTGCCACTGACCGAGGATGTGGCTAGGTGAGGCCGAGAGTAATGAGGAGGCCGTCTTGGAGGCAGTGCCTCCTGCGGCCTTTTGGGGGCGTGACTTGGACCGCCACGCATAGGAGTTCCTCTGGCCTTTCTCCGACCGGTTGGACGAGGAGGATTGGGGCTTGGCGGAGGGACGAAAGGACCGAAACCTCGATTGGATTTTTCTCTGCTGAGGTCTCTTAGGTTTGGACTGGGGTAAGGAGGAGTCCTTTCCCGAGGATTCCTTAATGATCTCATCCAACCGTTCGCCAAATAAACGGTCGCCAGAAAAAGGCAAACCAGTTAAGAACCTTTTGGAAGCAGAGTCTGCTTTCCATTCGCGCAGCCACATGGCCCTGCGGACTGCCACTGAGTTAGCGGATGCTACAGCCGTACGGCTAGCGGAGTCCAGGACGGCGTTCATGGCGTAGGACGAAAAAGCTGATGCCTGAGATGTCAAGGAAGAAACATGCGGAGGAGAATTCCGCGTGACAGCATTGATCTCAGTCAAACATGCCGAGATTGCTTGGAGAGCCCATACGGCCGCAAAGGCCGGGGCGAAAGACGCGCCCGTGGCCTCATAAATAGACTTCACCAAGAGCTCTATCTGTCTGTCAGTGGCATCCTTCAGGGATGAGCCATCGGCAACAGACACAACGGACCTAGCAGCCAATCTAGAGACCGGAGGATCCACCTTGGGAGAGTGTGCCCAGCCCTTAACGACATCAGTTGAAAAGGGATAACGCCTGTCAGTGTGCCGTTTAGCAAAGCGCTTGTCCGGGACCGCGCTGGGCTTCTGGACAGCGTCCCTGAAGTTAGAGTGATCAAAAAACGTATTGCGCGTACGTTTGGGGAATCGAAATTGGTGTTTCTCCTGCTGAGAAGCCGATTCCTCTACAGGAGGAGGCGGGGGGGAGAGATCCAACACCTGGTTGATGGACGAGATAAGATCATTTACTAAGGCGTCCCCCTCCGGGGTATCAAGGTTGAGGGCGAAGTCAGGGTCAGAGCCCTAAGCTCCCACGTCCGCCTCGTCTTCCTGAGAGTCATCAGGCTGGGATCCAGAGCAGCGTGAGGAGGCCGGGGAAGAGTCCCAGCGAGGCCGCTTAGCCGGTCTGGGACTGTGATCCGGGCAGGAGTCCTCCGCCTGGGACCTAGAGCCTATCCTGGGAGCGCGCTGCGGCGCGGACCGAGAAGGCCCTGGAGGAGACAAACTAACAGGGGCCGGGGCCTGTGAAGAGCCCGGTCTAGACTGCAATGCCTCAAGGAGCTTAGATGACCATTTGTCCATAGAATGTGCAATGGATTGAGAAAGTGACAGAGAGCTTCTCAGCGAAAGAGGCCAATGACGGTGACTCTGTCCCTGCAGCCTGCTCAGGGGGAGCAGGGGGATCTACATGAGCCGAGGGGCCCACAAGTGCCCTAGGCTCCGGCTGAGCAAGCGTGGCAGGGGTCGAGCATTGATCACAGTGAGGGTAGGTGGATCCCGCATGCAACATAGCCCCACAAGAGGTACAGGCCGCGAAAAAAACCTGTTGTCTCTTAGGAGAGTGACCACTGAGGGTATATGGGAAAAGGGTATACAGCCTTTCCGAACAGATAGATATATATATATATATATATCTCTATCCCGGGACCCTAGGGGGACCAGCACCGGGTGACCGGTGTGGCTTACCAACCGCTAACGAGCGGAGTGTGTCCTCCAGATTCCCTGTCGTGGATCCCCTGGAGCTGCAGGGCTTTGCTGCTGATTAGCATCCACCGGCAGAATGCCAAAAATGGCCGCCGAAGGTCTCAGGGGGGAGTGGAGCCGAGGGCGGCGCTAGCAAAGAGCGGGAATCTGGAGTCCCCAAAGTGGTCAATGAGGGGGGGAGGGAGACATGCAAGATGCTCCGGCCCTCAAAGCCGACGTCATGTCGGTAATCCCGCCCTTACCCCTGACAGGCAGGCTCGGGGGCGGGATTTTTCGAGACTAGGCCGCGGCGAAGCCGGGGACTAAATTTAAGGCCGGGCCCGACAAGCAGGCACGGTCGGGGCGGAGGTCCGCCGAAAAGATAACGGACGTAACTACCGCGGCTTCCGGGGAAAAGGTGCAACCCTCCCTGTACAGTCCCCACATGGGGACACAGAGTACCTTCAAGTTGCAGGGCCCAGTCCCTGGGGGTGAAGAAGCTCCGGTCCGGCAGGTTCCACCAGGGGCTGCGGATGGAGCACGGTCCCAGCACATGGATGACCGCTTAGGATCCCACTTCTCCCAGAGCCGCATAAGGAATGGTGAAGGAGACGGCATGTGGCTCCAGCCCTTGTACCCACAATGGGTACCTCAACCTTAACAACACCGCCGACATAGTGGGGTGAGAAGGGAACATGCCGGGGACCCCATCGGGGTCCTCTTTTCTTCCATCCGACATAACTATGTATAAGAATGCATGAGTGGATGTGTGCCTCCTTCCACACAAAGCATAAAACTGAGGAGCCCATGGTCCACGGGAGGGTGTATAGGCAGAGGGGAGGGGTTACACTTTTTTAAAGTGTAATACTTTGTGTGGCCTCCAGAGGCAGAAGCTATACACCCCAATTGTCTGGGTCTCCCTATGGAGCGACAAAGAAATAATCATTTTATTTCTATAGCACTGAAATATCCTGCAGCACTTTATAATTGGGTGACATGGACAGACAAACACCTTAGAGCAACACATAGCTGAACAGTTACAGGAGGAGCGCAGGTCTTGCCCACAGGCTGACAATCTAGAAGAAATGATGCTCTGAAGACAGAGGGTCGGTCACCAAACATTAATTCCATTTAGATTTATCTTGTTCACTTTGCATTTTGTTACTTGATAAAAAAAAAAAAAAACTATTAACATTTTTAATTTGCAACAGTTTTTCCAAGCCTGCCTAAAACAGTTACATGGCAGTGCATATATTTATTTGCTATGCAATATACCCAACCTTTATATATAGAAAGGCAAAATTACTCAACATCTGTAGGACATATATACGGATATCAGAATTCTGTCTGACATAAAGCGGTTAACAAATCTAATAAATAAAATGTATTCATACCAATGACAACATGAGGCTTCTTTGCCAGCGCCAGGGCTTGGGACATCATATCGATTCCACCAACAATTACAGCTAAATGCAGAAAAAGATAAGTACATTAGATATGTGAAATGGAGGAATAATGTAGGACTGTTTTACATGACTAATACAGACGTATTACCAAAACCACCTGTGGCTCTACTGGATCCAGTATAGGGTTAAATGTAAACAAGTCTCGTAAATATCAGGTCTCCGTTACCCCCTTAGGCTACTTTCACAAATCAGTTTTTTGGCATCAGGCACAATCCGGCGTGTGCCTGATGCGACGGATCCGCCGCAAAATACGCAAAAAACAGATGCGCCGAATCCTTTTTTTTTTTTACGGATCCGGTATACTTGATCCGTCAAAAAAAAAAACAACAATCCGGCGCATCCGTTTTTACATCCCTTTCGTTTGGTTTTTGCTGGATCCGTTTTTTGTTTTGTTTTTTTCAATGAATTGGACCATGCTCAGTTTAAAAAATCGGATACAGCCGCCGCATCCGTTTTTTGCCGCATTAGGCCGGATCCGGCGTCCTTAGGCTTCCATTGTAAATCACGCCGAATTCAGCGCGATGCGTTTTTTTGTCAGAGATAAAAAAACGTTACAAGAGACGTTCCATCCGGCTGCCATATTAGCCAATTACAACGGATTAGGCAAAAGTCGGATGCAACGCAAGGACATCAGGCACAATCCGGCGCTAATACAAATCAATGGGGATAAAAAGGATCCAGCGCCGGATCCTTTTTATCCGTTTTTTTCCGGATTGTACCTGATGGAAAAAACTAATGTGTGAAAGTAGCCTTAGCCTCTGTTCACGCCAAGTTTTCCCAATGGAGGCCACAATGAGACTCTTGGCAGGTGAATATGTGTCTATTAGATACATTCAGAATATAAGCCACATGCTAAGAACATCTTCGCAAAATGTGAAACCTTAGTTATATCCATTTCTTGCAAAGCAAATAACAATAAGTGTTTCTAAACTGCGCACTATTCAATAAGGATGGAGGCGGCATGTCTCATGGTTTCTGATGGACTGACTGGCTTACCTATAATCAGACACTGCCAAGTAATTTTTCCTATTTTGTTTTATTTTCAAATTAGCAATTTTATCATTTGAGTTTTTATATAGTGAAGATCATCTTGCCTGAGCTGCTACATGGGCAACAAAAAAAAAAAAAAAAAATCACATACATCAAATATTAAATGTGTTCTCATCAGGAAGAGCGGTAGATAAGTGGCACTGGATGTGGTGCCGCCATGCCGGACAGGTATTGTGCACACATGCTATGGAATAGGACATGTGCCCGATACCAGTAGCTATGGGCACACCCTGGTAGACAGCCGCTGAAGCAATGTCACCTGTGTCACACACCGCTCGTAAAAATGTTTTCATTCATTTATGTCCGATAAGACTTTTCCCCATAAAACTTTACCTTTCTAATCAGCCATGTAATAAGATTTTAAGCTATATTGTTCTTATCAGGTAGCTGAGGACGCAGCTGCTTGTAAAGGGTTATGTTTCTTACTACACATGCACACAGTCAGCACCGACGGTGTGTATACTTCCACTGTATGAGCACACCAGACTCCAACTGTGTGCCCAGCATATTTTCTCATCTCTTCTATTAGCAAAGTAGATCTACATTAGTCTGTGCCATTTAGGATAATGTGAGACCTGTCCCTACACCATGCTTTACATAAGACAACATTTTCAAATGACAAATGTGACAAAAAAGGGAAAAACTAAAACAAGAGTACAATACCAGACATGTAATCATACACAGCCATAATAAGACCCAACATACCACTCTTCACGCCAATGGAGGAACCAAGCGCCTCAAATTGTTCTGAAATCTGAAATGCTAATTCTCGTGTTGGTGTGAGAACCAATGCATACAGTCTCTGCGGGTTTTCCAGCAATGTCTGAAGGATAGGTAATGCAAAGGCTCCAGTCTTCCCTGACCCAGTCTCTGCCAGACCAATAATGTCTCGACCTGAATAAAGTGTTAAAAAAAGAAGAGATGGGAAGAAAATATTTGATGAGCAATGAGTATGATTAATTCTCAACAATAAGAAGGACAAGTCAAAGAACCATGGAGAAATCACAGGATGGACAGAAGTGATAATGATGTACATATGAAAACATGGAAACAAAATATCTTCATTTATCCAGTACGGATGCTAATGCGGGCGTCACACGGTACGATATATCGGGCGATATGTCGTCGGGGTCACGTCGGTAGTGACGCACTTCCGGCATCGTCTGATAAATCGTACCGCGTGACAGCGATGATCGAGAAGAAATACTCACCTTCTAGTTCATCGTTAACACGTCGCTCACTTTTAAAAAAATAGTCCGTCAGGTTGTTCATCGTTCCCATGGCAGCACACATCGCTCCGTGTGACACCCCGGGAACGATGAACACAGCTTACCTGCGTCCCGCCGGCAATGCGGAAGGAAGGAGGTGGGCGGGATGTTTACGTCCCGCTCATCTCCGCCCCTCCGCTTCTATTGGCCGGCTGCCGTGACGTCGCTGTGACGCCGAACGTCCCTCCCCCTTCAGGAAGTGGACGTTCGCCACCCACAGCGAGGTCACCCGGGAGGTAAGTACGTGTGACGGGGGTTAACGACTTTGTACGACACGGGCAACTAATTGCTCGAGCAATCGCACGATAGATCATACAGTGTGAAGCCCGCATTAGTGTCTCGTGTAGAAATCACTGATGTCATTTATGGTCATCTGAGGAAAATTCTGCCACCCCGAATGCATTTCTGCAAATCATCAAGATCCACTGCTGGCAGCTCCATATTAATTCTCAACCAGTGACATTCCAGATGAGCTTAATGGGAGACAAGTCTAAAAGCCCTGCGGGCCATGGAAGCAGGATTAGGCCATGTATTCACAGAAGCACAAGCCAACATGCATTCCTGGCATTGGTATTATTAGACTAAAGCGGGCTTTACACGCTACGATTTCGCTACAGCGATCTCGTTGGGGGGTCACGGAATTTGTGACGCAAATCCGGCCGCTGTAGCGATCTCGTTGTGTGTCACTCCTAGGAGGGATTTTGGATCGTTGCAAATACGTCTAAAATCGCTCCTCGTTGACATGGGGGTCCTCTCCCAATTATCGCTGCTGTCGCTGGGGCGAAGTTGATCCTCGTCCCTGCGGCAGCACACATCGCTACGTGTGATGCGGATGGAAGGTGGTGGGCGGGATGTTTGTTCCGCTCATCTCCGCCCCTCCGCTTTCATTGGGCGGCCGCTTAGTGACGTCGCTGTGACGCCGAACGGACCGCCCCCGTAGAAAGGAGGCGGTACGCCGGTCACAGCGACGTTGCAGGGCAGGTAAATACGTGTGATGGGGGTGCACAATTTTGTGCGCGACAGGCAGCGATATGCCCCTTTCGCACAAACGATGGGGGCGGGTCTCATGCTAGCGATATCGGGACCGATATCGTAGCATGTAAAGCCACCCTTAAACACTTCCAAAGCAGACAATCTCTGTAAAGGAAATCTGTCACCAGGCTTTTGCATTTTGCCTGCTAACACTTCAGTACTTGCAGCAGAAATAACTGCACAAATACTTAAAATGTGAACATACCCCAAGAGGACAACTGATGCGGCAATTGTTTTTGTAAAGAGACAAACTTCAAAGTTTGAGCTTTGCAGTGAGATGAGAGCTAAGTGTCAGTCATCACACTGGTAACGTGCCCTTTAATTTAGTCCCTTCATGACCTTGGACATACCTTTATGTCCAAGGTCGTGTCTGTCCCTTTAATGCCTATGTCAGCTGATCTGATCAGCCAACATGTGCAGCCAACAGGCGCGGCAGACTCGCAGATCCACTCAAGCCTGTTAACCAGTTAATTCCTGCCATCAATCTCTTACAGTGGGATTTAGCAAGCACCGATGGAGAGCATGTCATTCCTCGACCCCATCAGCAGCCACATGGTGCTGATGGGTTGTCATGATAGCTACAGGTCGGCTGAGTACCCATTACTGTCATGACATAGTTCCGGTGAATGTGAATGTCGGCATTCTTGGGAGATCTGCATTTCTGCTTTACAGAATGATGCAGAAGCAGAAGCAATCAGACTGTCAGCTTCACATGCCCTTCAGTAGTAAAAACAACAAAGGGTAAAAAAATAAATAAATAAATAAAAAAAAATAAAAAAGCCCACAAAAGTTCAAATCACCCCCCTTTTGCCCCACTGAAAATAAGAATTAAAAATATAAAAAAAAGAGAATTTTGTTACTTACCGTAAATTCTTTTTCTTATAGTTCCGTATTGGGAGACCCAGACCATGGGTGTATAGCTTCTGCCTCCGGAGGACACACAAAGTACTACACTTAAAAGTGTAGCTCCTCCCTCTGAGCTTATACACCCCCTGGTAGCCAGTCCTAGCCAGTTTAGTGCAAAAGCTGAAGGAGAATAGCCACCCACAAGTAGAACCGAGTAAGAACCGGAACAACCGGAGACTCTGTCCATGACAACAGCCGGTGATAACACACGGAACAAGAAAATTGCCAACAGGCAACAGGGAGGGAGCTGGGTCTCCCAATACGGAACTATAAGAAAAATAATTTATGGTAAGTAACAAAATTCTCTTTTTCTTTATCGTTCCTTTGTGAGACCCAGACCATGGGTGGGAATAAACAGAAAAAAACTAAGAAGTAGGCGGAGCCTAACTTCACAAGTGGGCGACAGCCGCCTGAAGGACGCGTCTGCCCAAGCTCGCACTTGGTAGTGCTTCGAAAAGGTATGCAGGCTAGTCCAAGTAGCAGCCTGACAGACTTGTTGAGCCGTAGCCTGGTGCCTAAAAGCCCAAGAGGCACCGACAGCTCTGGTCGAGTGTGCTTTGATCCCCGGCGGGGGAGGCACCTGAGTACTCTGGTTGGCGTCTGAAATGGTCGATCTAATCCAACGGGCCAAGGCCGGCTTAGAAGCAGAGAGACCCTTGCGCCGCCCTGTGGTTAGCACAAAAAGAGAGGTGCACCGCCTAAGCGCAGCGGTGCGAGACACATAAATCCGGAGAGCACGCACCAGATCTAGAGTATGCAGCGCTTTCTCAAAGCGATGAACAGGGGCCGGACAGAAGGAAGGCAAGGAAATATCCTGGTTAAGGTGGAAGGGAGAGACCACCTTAGGAAGAAAGTCCGGGGTCGGACGGAGAACTACCTAGTCTTGGTGAAAAACCAAAAAAGGTGACTCCGAGGAGAGCGCAGCCAAATCAGAGACTCTCCTGAGAGAAGTTATGGCAACTAGAAAGGCCACCTTTTGAGAAAGACGATACAAAGAAACCTCCCTAAGGGGCTCGAAAGGGGGTTTCTGCAATACCGTGAGGACCAAGTTAAGGTCCCAGGGATCCAAGGGCCGCAGATAAGGCGGAATGATGTGAGACGCACCTTGCATGAAGGTGCGGACCTGAGCCAGCCGGGCGAGACGCCGCTGGAACAGCACTGATAGAGCTGAGACTTGTCCCTTGAGAGAGTTGAGGGACAGTCCTAGCTGCAGATCGGACTGTAAAAAAGACAGAAGGGTCGGCAACGAGAATGGCCAAGGAGAATGGCCGGAAGAGCGACACCAGGACAGGAAAATTTTCCAAGTCCTGTGATAGATCTTGACGGAGGAAGACTTACGGGCCCGAGTCATAGTGGAGATGACTTCAGGAGGAATACCAGAAGCCGTCAAAATCCAGGACTCAAGAGCCACGCCGTCAATTTGAGTGCCGCAGAATTCGGGCGGAAAAAATGGACCTTGCGAGAGCAGGTCTGGACGGTCCGGAAGATGCCACGGCATCTCCACGGACAGTTGGAGCAGGTCCGGATACCAAGCTCGCCTGGGCCAGTCCGGTGCAATGAGGATGACTCAACGACCCTCCATTCTGATCTTGCGCAGGACTCTGGGCAAGAGAGCTAGAGGAAGAAACACGTAGGACAGACGAAACTGGGACCAGTCTTGAACCAGAGCGTCCGCGGCGAAGGCCTGAGGATCGTGGGAGCGAGCCACGTAAACCGGAACCTTGTTGTTGTGACGGGATGCCATTAGGTCCACGTCCGGAGTGCCCCACTTGCGGCAGATTGACTGAAACACTGCCGGGTGCAGGGACCACTCGCCACCGTCCACGGATTGACGGCTGAAAATCTGCCTCCCAGTTTTCTACGTCAGGGATGTGGACTGCGGATATGGTGGACTTGGAGTCCTCCGCCCATTGAAGAATGCGTTGGACCTCCAACATTGCCAGGCGGCTGCGTGTCCCGCTTGGTGATTGATGTAGGCAACCGCTGTCGCGTTGTCTGACTGGACTCGAATGTGCCTGCCTGCCAACAGGTGGTGAAAGGCTAGGAGAGCTAGAAGCACAGCTCTGGTTTCCAGCACATTGATTAAAAGGGCTGACTCGGACGGAGTCCAAGTGCCCTGTGCTCTGTGGTGGAGATGTACCGCTCCCCAGCCGGATAGGCTGGCATCCGTGGTGAGAATCACCCAGGACGGAGTCAGGAAGGAGCGCCCTTGGGACAGGGAGAGGGGTCGAAGCCACCACTGAAGAGAGCTCCTGGTCCGTGGCGACAGAGCCACTAACCTCTGTAAGGAGGAAGGCCGCTTGTCCCAACAGCTGAGAATGTCCAGCTGCAGAGGACGCAGATGGAACTGGGCAAAGGGAACCGCCTCCATGGAGGCCACCATTTGACCCAGCACCTGCATCAGGCGCCTGAGGGAATAACGGCGGGGCCTCAGGAGAGAGCGCACCGCTAGCCGGAGAGACTGCTGTTTGAATAAGGGCAACTTCACAAGTGCCGGCAAAGTCTCGAACTGCATCCCTAGGTACGCGAGACTCTGGGTCGGAGTCAGAGTGGATTTGGGAAGATTGACAATCCACCCGAATTTGGCTAGGGTGGCGAGAGTGAGCGAAACACTCCGCTGACAGTCTGCGCTGGATGGACCCTTGACCAGAAGGTCGTCCAGATAAGGAAGCACTGCTAAGCCCTGGAGGTGCAGGACCGCAATCACTGCCGCCATGACCTTGGTGAATACCCGAGGGGCCGTGGCTAACCCGAAGGGGAGAGCCACGAATTGGAAAAGATCCTCTCCTATCGCAAAATGTAACCAACGCTGATGTGACACTGCGATTGGCACATGTAGATAGGCATCTCTGATGTCGATGGACACCAGGAAATCCCCTTGGGTCATAGAGGCAATGACTGATCGCAGAGACTCCATGCGAAAATGCCGCACCCGGACATGCTTGTTGAGAAGCTTGAGATCCAGGATGGGCCGGAAGGTAACATCCTTTTTTGGAACTAGGAAGAGATTTGAGTAAAAACCTCTGAACCGTTCCTGAGCGGGAACTGGGACAATCACTCCGTTTGCCTGCAAGGACGCCACGGCCTGCGAGAAGGCGGCGGCCTTGGAGCAGGGGGGAGTTGAGAGAAAAAATCTGTTTGGCGGGCTGGAAGAGAATTCTATCCTGTAGCCGTGAGATATGAGGTCTCTCACCCACTGATCGGAGACTTGCTTTAACCAAGCGTCGCCAAAGTGGGAGAGCCTGCCACCGACTAAGGACGTGGCTGGAGCGGGCCGAGAGTAATGAGGAAGCTGCCTTAGTGGCAGAACCTCCTGCGGTCTTCTGCGGACGCGCTTTTGGGCGCCAGTTGGATTTCTGATCCTTGGCTGAGTTAGCGGACGAGGCGGAAGGCTTAGAGGATGACCAGTTGGAGGAACGAAAGGAACGAAACCTCGATTGATTCCTACCCTGGGCGGGTTTCCTGGTCTTGGTTTGTGGCATGGAAGTACTCTTCCTGCCAGTAGTTTCTTTAATGATTTCATCCAGCTGTTCACCAAACAGCCGTGAACCAGCAAAAGGGAGCCCAGCAAGAAACTTCTTGGAAGAAGCATCTGCCTTCCACTCTCGAAGCCACAAAATCCTGCGGATAACAAGAGAATTAGCTGAAGCCACCGCAGTGCGGTGAGCAGCCTCTAGCATGGCAGACATGGCATAAGATGAAAAAGCTGAAGCCTGAGCAGTTAAGGTAACCATCTCACGCATAGATTCCTTGGTGAGGGAATGCATCTCCTCTAGAGAAGCAGAGATGGCTTTGAGAGCCCACACTGCTGCAAAAGTCGGGGAAAACGCGGCCCCCACAGCTTCATACACAGATTTGGCCAGAAGGTCAATCTGACGGTCAGTGGAATCCTTAAATGAGGTGCCGTCAGCCACCGACACAACGGTCCGGGCTGAGAGCCTAGACACCGGAGGGTCTACCTTTGGGGAGTGAGACCACTCCTTGACCACCTCAGGTGGAAATGGAAACCGGTCATCAGAACCACGCTTTGGAAAGCGTTTGTCAGGGCAGGCCCTGGGTTTGGTCACAGCGGTCTGAAAACTGGAGTGGTTAAAGAACACACTCTTTACTCTCTTAGGCGAGGTAAACTGATGTTTTTCTGCCAGAGAGGGTTGCTCCTCTGACACTGGCGGATTGAGATCCAGCACAGAATTAATAGAAGCAATCAAATCACTAAGATCTGAGTCACCCTCAGAGAAATCGAAGGGATACATAGCCTCCGAGCCCCCAGAGAGGGCATCCTCCTCATCTTGAGAGTCAGCTCTTGAGACAGAGCCGTGGGATGGGGAGGGGGAGGAAACCCTGCGCCTTCTCTTAGAAGGACGGAGTCTGGGATCAGATGATGAATCCTCCGTGAGCTCCGATGGACGGAGGCCAGAGGATAGGAATCCTCTGTCAAGAGTATTAGAGGCACCCTGTGAGGGGGGCTGATGCATATTCATCAAAGTCCTGGACAAAAGTCCCATGGACTCAGCAAATGACTGGGATATGGACCTAGAAAAGGACTCTACCCAGGCCGGGGGTTCAGTCACAGGTGCAGCAGCAGCCTGAGAGACCACTGGGGGTGAGACTCCAGGCTCTGGCACCGCCAAGTTAGAGCAACCATGACAGTGTGGATAAATGCTCGGCTCAGGCAGCAGGAGCTTACATGCAGTGCATGCAGAATAAAGCTTTGGAGCCTTGCTCCTTGTGTGAGACATGCTGCTGGAGTGGGGGCTTTGCAGAGAATGAACCCCAGGGAGAATATACAGAGGTCCACAACCGGAGACCGGCTGTGGCTTACCAGACCGCTGAGCGCGGTGTTGTGTGCCCTCCAGATCCCGAAGCCCGGTCCTCCAGTCGCAGGACCTCAGCAGAGATGCAGAATGCAGGATGTCCCAGAGTAGAGTGAACTCTGCCTGAGAAACTAGGGGGCGTTTCTATAAAAGAGCGGGAACTGGAGGGCTATAGAGACCTGAAGGGAAGGAGGGACGCCCCAGCAGTGGGGAGTGTCCCTCTTCAGTGTAGAACGGCCGCCGGGAGGAGCCGAACCTGTCCCTCTGCATGAGTGACATGCGAGGGCAGGAAAATGAAACTAGGCCTCCGGCGCAGCCGGGGCCTAAATTTAAGCGGCGAGGCCGACAAGCAGGCACCATCGGCGCGGTTCTCAGGCAAAAGCTAGAGAACCCGCCGGAAAAGTTAAAACAATCACATACAGCATACTCTCCCCTTACAATAAAGAACCGGGACCCCCAACATAAACGTCTCAGGTACTTAGCTGCTGAGACGCAGGCCATGTCCCTGGGGATGAGTGCTCCGGTCCAACAGAATCCTCAAGGGGCTGTGGATGGAGACCGGACTCCTGCCAGGCATGGAGACCGTGCTGGCTCCCACTTCAAGCCAGAGCCCAGAAGGGATGGTGAAGGAGCGCGGCATGTAAGGCTGCAGCCTTGTAAATCAACCTTAACAACACCGCCGACACAGTGGGGTGAGAAGGGACATGCCGGGAGTCCAGACATGGACCCGCTTTTCTTCAAACTCTTTCCAAAAGTCAAACAAATCAGATGAGAATGCATGTGTGGATGTATGCCTCCTGACACAAAGCAATAAACTGGCTAGGACTGGCTACCAGAGGGTGTATAAGCTCAGAGGGAGGAGCTACACTTTTAAGTGTAGTACTTTGTGTGTCCTCTGGAGGCAGAAGCTAAACACCCATGGTCTGGGTCTCCCAAAGGAACGATAAAGAAAAATACATATCACACTCCTCCGCTGAGCTCACACAGAACCACACACATCATCACACTCCTCCGCTGAGCTCACACAGCACCACACACATCACACTCCTCCGCTGAGCTCACACAGCACCACACACCATCACACTCCTCCGCTGAGCTCACACAGCACCACACAGATTATCACATTCCTCCGCTGAGCTCACACAGCACCACACAGATTATCACATTCCTCCGCTGAGCTCACACAGCACCACACACCATCACACTCCTCCGCTGAGCTCACACAGCACCACACACATTATCACATTCCTCCGCTGAGCTCATACAGCACCGCACACATCACACTCCTCTGCTGAGCTCATACAGCACCACACACATCATCACACTCCTCCGCTGAGCTCACGTCACCGCACACATTATCACACTCCTCTGCTGAGCTCACACAGCACCACACAGATTATCACATTTCTCCGCTGAGCTCACACAGCACCACACACCATCACACTCCTCCGCTGAGCTCACACAGCACCACACACATTATCACATTCCTCCGCTGAGCTCATACAGCACCGCACACATCACACTCCTCTGCTGAGCTCATACAGCACCACACACATCATCACACTCCTCCGCTGAGCTCATACAGCACCACACTCCTCCACTGAGCTCACACAGCACCACACACATCACACTCCTCCGCTGAGCTCACACAGCACCACACACATTATCACATTCCTCCGCTGAGCACACACAGCACCATATACATTATCACACTCCTCCGCTGAGCTCACACAGCACCATATACATTATCTCACTCCTCCGCTGAGCTCACACAGCACCGCACACATTATCTCACTCCTCCGCTGAGCTCACACAGCACCACACACATTATCTCACTCCTCCGCTGAGCTCACACAGCACCACACACATTATCTCACTCCTCCGCTGAGCTCATACAGCACCACACACATCATCACACTCCTCCGCTGAGCTCACGTCACCGCACACATCACACTCCTTCGCTGAGCTCAGTACAGTACCATACACATTATCACACTCCTCCGCTGAGCTCAGTACAGTGCCATACACATTATCACACTCCTCTGCTGAGCTCAGTACAGTACCATACACATTATCACATTCCTCTGCTGAGCTCAGTACAGTACCATACACATTATCACACTCCTCCGCTGAGCTCAGTACAGTACCATACACATTATCACACTCCTCCGCTGAGCTCACACAGCACCATATACGTTATCACACTCCTCCGCTGAGCTCAGTACAGTACCATATATGTTATCACATTCCTCCGCTGAGCTCAGTACAGTTTGGTAGTTTAGCTATAACATACCTTGAAGGGCTACAGGAATTGCCTCTACCTGAATCTTGGTTGGTTGTTTCCATCCAAGTTGTTCACACGTTTCACTTAAAACATCTGTTACTCCCTGAAATAGACATAAGATTACATACTATTGCTATAGGAGCCATATATTTAAGGATTCAAAAGATAATCCACACTGAAAATAACTCCGAGCTCTTAATAAATAAAAAAAAAGTGTTTACTTAATGCAATATTACAAAAAGTGTATGTATCTGTCATGAGCGCTTCCAACCTAGTGCTGTATGAGGTATATACAGGTTACGTGATCAGACGCAGAGGATGCCTCTAGGACAAGCGAGAACACCATTAAAAAGCAGTTTAGCCCCTCAGATGTGGGAGTCAAAGCAAACAAGGTAAAAAAAGGGGAGACTGAAAAAGAGAGCACTATATTTTTCAATCCAATGTGCCCCCCAGAGTACAATATAAAGGGGCTGATCAGTTGCTATGCCAACCTTAGGCCTAACAGAGGCTTCCATGTCTGCCAGATAGCCTAAAAGAAGGGAATTTTGTTTACTTACCGTAAATTCCTTTTCTTCTAGCTCCAATTGGGAGACCCAGACACTTGGGTGTATAGCTATGCCTCCGGAGGCCACACAAAGTATTACACTAAAAGTGTAACGCCCCTCCCCTTCTGCCTATACACCCCCCGTGCATCACGGGCTCCTCAGTTTTGGTGCAAAAGCAAGAAGGAGGAAAAAATTATAAATTGGTTTAAAATAAATTCAATCCGAAGGAATATCGGAGAACTGAAACCATTCAACATGAACAACATGTGTACACAAAGAACAACAGCCCGAAGGGAACAGGGGCGGGTGCTGGGTCTCCCAATTGGAGCTAGAAGAAAAGGAATTTACGGTAAGTAAACAAAATTCCCTTCTTCTTTGTCGCTCCATTGGGAGACCCAGACAATTGGGACGTCCAAAAGCAGTCCCTGGGTGGGTAAATAATACCTCATAATAGAGCCGTAAACGGCTCCGTCCTACAGGTGGGCAACCGCCGCCTGAAGGACTCGCCTACCTAGGCTGGCATCTGCCGAAGCATAGGTATGCACCTGATAGTGTGTGCAGGCTCGACCAGGTAGCCGCCTGACACACCTGCTGAGCCGTAGCCTGGTGCCGCAAGGCCCAGGACGCCCCCACGGCCCTGGTAGAATGGGCCTTCAGCCCTAAGGGAACCGGAAGCCCCGAGGAACGATAAGCTTCGAGAATTGGTTCCTTGATCCACCGAGCCAGGGTTGATTTGGAAGCTTGTGACCCTTTACGCTGGCCAGCGACAAGGACAAAGAGTGCATCCGAGCGGCGCCGTACGAGAAATGTAGAATCTGAGTGCTCTCACCAGATCTAACAAGTGCAAATCCTTTTCACATTGGTGAACTGGATGAGGACAAAAAGAGGGTAAGGAGATATCCTGATTGAGATGAAAGGGGGATACCACCTTAGGGAGAAATTCCGGAACCGGACGCAGAACCACCTTGTCCTGGTGAAACACCAGGAAAGGGGCTTTGCACGACAACGCTGCTAGCTCAGACACTCTCCGAAGTGAAGTGACTGCTACTAGGAAGACCACTTTCTGCGAAAGGCGTGAGAGAGAAATATCCCTCATTGGCTCGAACGGTGGTTTCTGAAGAGCCATCAGCACCCTGTTCAGATTCCAGGGTTCTAACGGACGCTTGTAAGGAGGGACGATGTGACAAACCCCCTGCAGGAACGTGCGTACCTGTGGAAGTCTGGCTAGGCGCTTCTGAAAAAACACAGAGAGCGCAGAGACTTGTCCCTTAAGGGAGCCGAGCGACAAACCCTTTTCCAATCCGGATTGAAGGAAGGACAGAAAAGTGGGCAAGGTAAATGGCCAGGGAGAAAAACCCTGAGCAGAGCACCACGACAGGAATATCTTCCACGTCCTGTGGTAGATCTTGGCGGACGTTGGTTTCCTAGCCTGTCTCATAGTGGCAATGACCTCTTGGGATAACCCTGAAGACGCTAGGATCCAGGACTCAATGGCCACACAGTCAGGTTGAGGGCCGCAGAATTCAGATGGAAAAACGGCCCTTGAGACAGCAAGTCTGGTCGGTCTGGTAGTGCCCACGGTTGGCCGACCGTGAGATGCCACAGATCCGGGTACCACGACCTCCTCGGCCAGTCTGGAGTGACGAGGATGGTGCGGCGGCAGTCGGCCCTGATCTTGCGTAACACTCTGGGCAACAGTGCCAGAGGAGGAAACACATAAGGGAGTTGAAACTGCGACCAATCCTGAACTAAGGCGTCTGCCGCCAGAGCTCTGTGATCTTGAGACCGTGCCATGAATGTCGGGACCTTGTTGTTGTGCCGGGACGCCATTAGGTCGACGTCCGGCATGCCCCAGCGGCAACAGATCTCCTGAAACACGTCCGGGTGAAGGGACCATTCCCCTGCGTCCATGCCCTGGCGACTGAGAAAGTCTGCTTCCCAGTTTTCTACGCCCGGGATGTGAACTGCGGATATGGTGAAGGCTGTGGCTTCCACCCACAGCAGAATCCGCCGGACTTCATGGAAGGCTTGCCGACTGCGTGTCCCGCCTTGGTGGTTGATGTATGCCACCGCTGTGGAGTTGTCCGACTGAATTCGGATCTGTTTGCCTTCCAGCCACGGCTGGAACGCCTTTAGGGCAAGATACACTGCCCTTATCTCCAGAACATTGATCTGAAGGGAGGACTCTGTCTGAGTCCAAGAGCCCTGAGCCCTGTGGTGGAGAAAGACCGCTCCCCACCCTGACAGGCTCGCGTCCGTCGTGACCACCGCCCAGGATGGGGGCAGGAAGGATTTCCCCTTCGACAGAGAAGTGGGGAGAAGCCACCACTGAAGGGAAGCCTTGGCTGCCCGCGAAAGGGAGACGTTCCTGTCGAGGGACGTCGACTTCCTGTCCCATTTGCGGAGAATGTCCCATTGAAGTGGGCGCAGATGAAACTGCGCAAAAGGAACTGCCTCCATTGCTGCCACCATCTTCCCTAGGAAGTGCATGAGGCGCCTCAGGGGGTGTGACTGGCCTTGAAGGAGAGATTGCACCCCTGTCTGTAGTGAACGCTGTTTGTTCAGCGGAAGCTTCACTATCGCTGAGAGAGTATGAAACTCCATGCCAAGATATGTCAGTGATTGGACCGGTGTCAGATTTGACTTTGGAAAATTGATGATCCACCCGAAACTCTGGAGAGTCTCCAGAGCGATGTTCAGGCTGTGTTGGCATGCCACTCGAGAGGGTGCCTTGACAAGCAGATCGTCTAAGTAAGGGATCACCGAGTGTCCCTGAGAGTGTAGGATTGCCACCACTGTTGCCATAACCTTGGTGAAGACCCGTGGGGCTGTCGCCAGGCCAAAAGGCAGTGCCACGAACTGAAGGTGTTCGTCCCCTATGGCGAAACGCAGGAAGCGCTGATGCTCTGGTGCAATCGGTACGTGGAGATAAGCATCTTTGATGTCGATTGATGCTAGGAAGTCTCCTTGGGACATTGAGGCGATGACGGAGCGATTCCATCCGGAACCGCCTGGTTTTCACATGCTTGTTGAGCAGTTTTAGGTCCAGAACAGGACGGAAGGATCCGTCCTTTTTTGGCACCACGAACAAGTTGGAGTAAAAACCGTGACCCCGTTGCTGAGGAGGAACAGGGATCACCACTCCTTCCGCCTTCAGAGTGCACACCGCCTGCAGAAGAGCATCGGCTCTTTCGGGGGGCGGAGATGTTCTGAAGAAACGAGTCGGAGGACGAGAGCTGAACTCTATCCTGTAACCTTGAGATAGAATGTCTCTCACCCATCGGTCTTTTACCTGTGGCAGCCAGGCGTCGCAAAAGCGGGAGAGCCTGCCACCGACCGAGGATGCGGTTTGAGGAGGCCGAAAGTCATGAGGAGGCCGCTTTGGGAGCGGCTCCTCCGGCGGTCTTTTTAGGACGTGACTTAGACCGCCATGCATCGGAGTTCCTCTGATCTTTCTGAGGCCTTTTGGACGAGGAGAATTGAGACCTGCCCGCGGTCCGAAAGGACCGAAACCTCGATTGTACCTTCCGTGGTTGAGGTCTGTTTGGTCTGGACTGGGGTAAGGATGAGTCCTTTCCCTTGGATTGTTTAATGATTTCATCCAATCGCTCACCAAACAAACGGTCGCCAGACAATGGCAAACCGGTTAAGAACTTTTTGGAAGCAGAGTCTGCCTTCCATTCACGTAGCCACATGGCCCTGCGGACTACCACCGAATTGGCGGATGCTACCGCCGTACGGCTCGCAGAGTCCAGGATAGCATTAATGGCGTAGGACGCAAACGCCGACGCCTGAGAGGTTAAGGACACGACTTGCGGGGCAGATGTACGAGTGACTGTATTAATCTGCGCCTGACAAGCTGAGATAGCTTGGAGTGCCCATACGGCTGCGAATGCTGGAGCAAAAGACGCGCCGATAGCTTCATAGATGGATTTCAACCATAGTTCCATCTGTCTGTCAGTGGCATCTTTGAGCGAAGCCCCATCTTCCACTGCAACTATGGATCTAGCCGCCAGTCTGGAGATTGGAGGATCCACCTTAGGACACAGAGTCCAGCCCTTGACAACATCAGGGGGGGAAGGGATAACGTGTATCCTTAAGGCGCTTGGAAAAACGCTTGTCTGGACAGTCTCGGTTTTTCTGGACTGCCTCTCTGAAGTCAGAGTGATCCAGAAACGTACTCAATGTACGCTTGGGAAACCTGAAACGGAATTTCTCCTGAGAAGCTGACTCCTCAGTTATAGGAGCTGGGGGAGAAATATCCAACACCTGATTGATGGTCGCTATAAGTTCATTCACTACAGCGTCACCTTCAGGTCTATCAAGGTTGAGAGCGGCTTCAGGATCAGAATCCTGATCTGTTACCTCCGCTTCATCCTCCAGAGAGTCCTGCTGAGACCCTGAACAGTGTGATGAGGTGGAGGGAATTTCCCAGCGAGCCCGCTTAGGCGGCCTGGGACTGCGGTCCGTGTCAGAGACCTCACCCTGGGACCTATGGGTCACCCCAGGGGCACTTTGCTGTTCCAATTGAGGGGGACCAGGGGTCAAAGATTGAACAGTGCCCGGGGCCTGAATCACCGGTCTGGACTGTAAGGCTTCTAGTATTTTAGCAGACCATTTATCCATACTCTCAGACAGTTTGTCAGCAAAAGCTGCAAACTCCGTCCCTGTCACCTGGACAGTGGTAGCAGGTGGTTCCACCTGGGTGAGGGTCAGTGGAACCTGCCGGTAGTATAGCTGCACATGAGGTACAGGTTGCAAAGTACGCCTGTGCTTTGGCACCCTTGCTCTTTGCGGACGACATGCTGTTGTCTCCTTTGAGAACAATCCAGGAGGGTATATAGCCAAAAATCAACAGAGCGACCGTACAGTGCAAATGTATAGCCTATAAGCCTATATATATATATATATACACTTCGGCACTCAGTGGGGCCAGCACCACAGGTGCTGCTTACCGACCGCACAGAGCGGTTGTGTGATCACCAGATTCCCTGCCTGGGTCTCCCTGTGTTGTCTCTCCTCTCCAGCGTCTGAATCGCTGACAGGAATGGCTGCCGGCGTTCTGTGGGGAGGAGGGGACCGTGGGCGTGCCCAAGAAAGTGCGGGAATCTAGTGCCCCAGTGTACTGAGTGAGGGGGGAGGAGGATACTATGTATGCTCCAGCCCTCAGCGCTGACGATGTGTGCAGCGTCCCGCCCTTCCCCTGACTGGCAGGCCTGTGGGCGGGAATATGCGATACTAGGCCGCAGAAGCCGGGGACTAAAGTTATAAGCGCGGCCGGCAATAAGCGCGGCCGCGCGGTAGTCCCCGGCGCACTAACACACCCAGCAGTGCTGCAATGTGTATGGCACAAGCGCTCCATGCGCGGTCCCCATGGGGACACAGAGTACCTCATAGTAGCAGGGCCTTGTCCCTGACGATACCCAGCTCCTATCCAGCAGATTCCCAGGGGCTGCGGAGGGAGCACGGTCCCAGTGCCTGGAGACCGATCCGGATCCCACTTCACCCAGAGCCCATTAAGGGATGGGGAAGGAAAACAGCATGTGGCTCCTGCCTGTGTACCCGCAATGGGTACCTCAACCTTAACAACACCGCCGACAAAGTGGGGTGAGAAGGGAGCATGCTGGGGGCCCTGTTATGGGCCCTCTTTTCTTCCATCCGACCTAGTCAGCAGCTGCTGCTGACTAAGCTGTGGAGCTTATGCGTGGATGTCAGCCTCCTTCGCACAAAGCATAAAAACTGAGGAGCCCGTGATGCACGGGGGGTGTATAGGCAGAAGGGGAGGGGCGTTACACTTTTAGTGTAATACTTTGTGTGGCCTCCGGAGGCATAGCTATACACCCAAGTGTCTGGGTCTCCCAATGGAGCGACAAAGAAGACAAGGTTATGTGCCCACGGGACAAACTACCCGCAGATTTATCTGGATTTTCAAGATAAATCCACAGGTTCTAGCAAGTACAGACACTCCCCATGTTAACCTATGGAATTTGGGGAGTGAATTATCAATGGTGCGGTATGTGCGGCTGCGGAATATGCTGCAGATATCCCGCAGCCGCGTGTAACTGCATGTCAATTATTCATGCGGAAATATCTGCGGAATTCCCGCTCCTCCACTATGGAGATAGAGGGTAGGACATCCGCAAGTATTTCCACACTTGTCCCGCAGGTTTACCGCAACAAAAATGCTCGAATCCCGCAGCAATGGATAGCTTCTGGATTCCAGGGAGCAGCTGCGGGAATCCTGCGGACATACCTGAGGAAATATCCATGGGTACGTTGTCCCATGGGCACATAGCCTTAGATTATGCCCATGGCAGGACCTAACAGGCTGCTGTCAGCAAGCAATCAAAAGACTACCGTAATAAGTGGGACTAATAAGCATGGTTTTAAAATATGTATTTTAGATGGTTATGCTTTTAGCGAAGAAGAAAAAAAATAACAGCAAGAAAACATCCAGAAAACTTTTGCATCTGTAACAACCAGCACAAAAAAATTATTTCAAAATTTACTCCAGTGATTCCCATGAGGAAAATAAATGACAAACAATGGTAGAATTACTATATTTATTCATCCTGCCTCACAAAGTATTAAGGCCCGTGCCCACGATCAGTGTTGTCAGCTTTTTGCAGGCAGGGCGTTTTTACCAGGGCTGTGGAGTCGGTAAGCCAACCATCCGACTCCCTCATACAGTTGAAACCAGAAATTTCCCTTCACTCTGTATAAAGACACATCCGCAGGTTTTTCTCAGTATCTGACATGAAATCAGAATAAAACTTTCACACTTTAGGTCAATCAGGAACCAAAATCTAATATATAAAGCTGAGCGCGAGTGTGTGTGTGTCTGTGTCTATGTCTCCCATAAAAGGAATCCGCACCGTCGCATTTACAGTCACAAAATTTTGCAGACACCTCATGTGACTCAGGGAACGTCATAGACTGTGTTTTGAGGGGAAATTTAACCCCGCACTTTACAGTTATTTGCCAAAAAACTGGTTGCATGAAAGTCAATGGAGCTGGGAGCTACAGGTCATTAATAGCAGCTCTGATTGGTTGCTATAGGCAACGAAGGACATTCTTAGTATAAGAGCTTATGTGTGAGGGTAATATTATATCGGTGGAGACAGGCAGACGGGGGAAGCAAAGCAGCAGACAGGGAGACAGAGAGGAGAGAGACAGCTACTATCCTGGGCAACGCTACTTATTTATATTTGCCAAACGCCAGAATATTGAGAGAGAACGTTCTAAGGCATTTTTATTACTTTCTGCAAAGTCAAAAGTCCCTCCATGCCATTAGCATTTGGTTCCATTGCCCTGTCACTGTATGACTTGTGTCAAATGTTTTGGATATCCTTCCACATTTTTCTCACAATACTTGGTAGGAAGTGGGGCCCATTCCTCCTGACAGATCTGGTGTAACTGAGCCATTTTTGTAGGTCACCTTGCTCGCACCTGCCTTTTCAGCTTTGCCCATACATTTTCAATAGGATTGTGATAATATATATTTATTTACTTATATAGCACTATTAATTCCATAGCGCTTTACATACATCAGCAATCAGGGCTTTATGATGGCCGCTCCAAAACACTGACTTTGTTATCTTCAAAGAAGGGAATTTTGTTACTTACCGTAAATTCCTTTTCTTCTAGCTCCAATTGGGAGACCCAGACGATTGGGTGTATAGCTACTGCCTCCGGAGGCCGCACAAAGTATTACACTAAAAAGTGTAAGGCCCCTCCCCTTCTGCATATACACCCCCCGTGGGATCACGGGCTGCTTCAGTTTTAGTGCAAAAGCAAGAAGGAGGAAAGCCAATAACTGGTTAAACAATTCAATCCGAAGGAACATCGGGGAACTGAAACCATTCAACATGAACAACATGTGTACCCGAACAACCAAAAATCCCGAAGGAACAGGGGCGGGTGCTGGGTCTCCCAATTGGAGCTAGAAGAAAAGGAATTTACGGTAAGTAACAAAATTCCCTTCTTCTTCGGCGCTCCATTGGGAGACCCAGACGATTGGGACGTCCAAAAGCAGTCCCTGGGTGGGTAAATTAATACCTCAAGTTTGGACTGTAAAAACAGCCCTTCCCTACATGGAGGCAACCGCCGCCTGCAGGACTCTTCTACTTAGGCTGGCATCCGCCTAAGCGTAGGCATGCACCTGATAACGCTTGGTGAAGGTGTGCAGACTCGCCCAGGTAGCCGCCTGGCACACCTGCTGAGCCGTAGCCTGGTGCCGTAATGCCCAGGACGCACCCACGGCTCTGGTAGAATGGGCCTTCAGCCCTGATGGAACCGGAAGCCCAGCAGAACGGTAGGCTTCAAGAATTGGTTCCTTGATCCATCGAGCCAGGGTGGATTTGTAAGCCTGCGACCCTTTGCGCTGACCAGCGACAAGTACAAAGCGTGCATCCGAGCGGCGCAGGGGCGCCGTGCGGGAAAAGTAGAGTCTGAGCGCTCTCATCAGATCCAACAAACGCAAATCCAATTCATATCGATGAACTGGACGAGGACAAAAGGAAGGTAAGGAGATATCCTGACTGAGATGAAAGGGGGATACCACCTTAGGGAGAAACCCCGGAATCAGGCGCAGCACTACCTTGTCTTGGTGAAACACCAGGAAGGGAGCTTTGGATGACCGCGCTGCTAGCTTGGACACTCTCTGAAGAGATGTGACCGCTACCAAAAAAGGCCACTTTCTGTGAAAGTCGAGAAAGTGAAACATCCCTCAGAGGCTCAAAGGGCGGCTCCTGGAGAGCAATTAGTACCCTGTTCAGATCCCATGGGTCTAACGGCCTCTTGTACGGAGGGACAATGTGACAACCCCCCGCAGGAACGTGCGTACCTGAGGAAGTCGTACTATGCGCTTCTGAAAGAATACAGACAGCGCTGGGACTCGTCCGTTAAGGGAGCCGAGCGACAAACCTTTTCCCAAACCAGATTGCAGGAAGGAAGGAAAAGTAGGCAATGCAAATGTCCAGGGAGACACTCCCTGAGCAGAGCACTAAGATAAGAATATCTTCCACGTCTTGTGGTAGATCTTGGCAGACGTTGGCTTCCTAGCCCGTCTCATGGTGGCAATGACGTCTTGAGATAATCCTGCAGACGCTAGGATCCAGGACTCAATGGCCACACAGTTAGGTTCAGGGCCGTAGAATTCAGATGGAAAAAACGGCCCTTGGGACAGTAAGTCTGGCCGGTCTGGTAGTGCCCACGGTTGACCGACCGTGAGATGCCACAGATGCGGGTACCACGACCTCCTCGGCCAGTCTGGGGCGACGAGGATGGCGCGGCGGCAATCGGAGCTGATCTTGCGTAGCTCTCTGGCAACAGTGCCAGAGGGGGAAACACATAGGGTAGCTGGACCTGCGACCAATCCTGAACTAAGGCGCCTGCCGCCCGAGCTCTTTGATCGTGAGACCGCGCCATGAAAATCGGGCCCTTGTTGTTGTGCCGAGACGCCATTTTGGTAGACGTCCGGCCTCCCCCAGCGGCTACAGATTTCTTGAAACCCGTCCGGGTGCAGAGACCATTCCCCTGCGTCCATGCCCTGGCGACTGAGGAAGTCTGCTTCCCAGTTTTCTACGCCCGGGATGTGAACTGCGGATATGGTGTATGCTCTGTCTTCCACCCACATCAGAATCCGCCGGACTTCCTGGGAGGCTTGCCGACTGCGTGTTCCGCCTTGGTGGTTGATGTATGCCACCGCTGCGAAGTTGTCCGACTGAATTCGGATCTGTTTGCCTTCCAGCCTCTGCTGGAAGGCTTGCAGGGCAAGATACCCTGCCCAGATGTCCAGAACATTGATCGGAAGGGTGGACTCCTCTGAAGAGAGTCCTTGCCCGTCTGAGAAAGGGGTACGTTCCTGTCTAGGAACGTCGACTTCCCATCCCATTGGCGAAGAATGTCCTATAGAAGTGGACGCAGATGAAAACTGCGCGAAAGGGACTGCCTCTGCATGAGGCGTCTTAAGGGGTGTGACTGACCTTGAAGGAGAGACTGCACCCCCGTCTGTAGTGAACGCCGTATGTCCAGCGGGAGCTGCACTATCGCTGAGAGAGTGTGAAGCTCCATGCCAAGATATGTCAGTGATTGGGTCGGTGTCAGATTTAACTTTGAAAAGTTTATGATCCACCCGAAACTCTGGAGAGTCTCCAGCGCCACGTTCAGGCTGTGTTGGCATGCCTCTTGAGAGGGTGCCTTGACAAGTAGATCGTCCAAGTAAGGGATCACAGAGTGACCCTGAGAGTGCAGGACTGCTCCCACTGCTGCCATGAACTTGGTGAAAATCCGTGGGGCTGTCGCCAGACCGAAGGGCAGGGCTACGAACTGAAGATGCTCGTCTTCAATAACGAATCGTAGCCAACACCAGTGCTCTGGAGCAATCGGCACGTGGAGATAAGCATCCTGATGTCTATTGACGCTAGGAAATCTCCTTGAGACATTGAGGCAATGACGGAGCGGAGGGATTCCATCCGGAACCGCCTGGTTGTCACGTGCTTGTTGAGCAGTTTTAGGTCCAAAACGGAACGGAAAGAGCAGTCCTTTTTTGGTACCACAACCAGATTGGAGTAAAAACCGTATCTTGTTCCTGAGGAGGAACAGGGATTACCACTCCTTGTGCCTGCAGAAGAGCATCGGCTCGGTCGGGAGGTGAGGAATTTCTGAATATCTAGCCGGAGGACGAGAACAGAACTCTATCCTGTACACGTGAGACAAAATGTCTCTCACCCACCGGTGTTTGACCTGTGGCAGCTAAATGTCGCCAAAACGGGAGAGTCTGCCACCGACCGCGGATGCGGAGAGAGAGGGCTGAACGTCATGAGGAAACCGCCTTGGCAGCGGTTCCTCCGGCTGCCTTCCTTGGGCGTGATTGAGCCCGCCAGGAATCTGCGCCTCTCTGAGCCTTTTGAGTCCTTTGGACGAGGACAATTGGGACCTGCCCGAGCCTGGGAAGGACCGAAACCTCGACTGTCCCTCTGTTGTTGTTTGATCTGGGCTGGTGTAAGGAAGGGTCCTTACCCTTGGACTGTTTAATGATTTCATCCAATCGCTCACCAAACAGTCTGTCCCCAGATAATGGCAAACTGGTTAAGCACTTTTTTGGAAGCAGAATCTGCATTCCATTCCCTCAACCACAAGGCTCTGCGTACAAACCACGGAGTTGGCGGACGCCACTGACGTACGGCTCGTAGAGTGCAGGACAGCATTAATAGCGGAAGTCGCAATGCAGACATTGCGAGGTTAAGGACGCCATCTGCGGCACAGATGTACATGTGACAGTGTCCATGTGCGCAAGACCAGCTGAAATAGCTTGGAATGCCCATACGGCTGCGAATGCCGGAGCAACCGACCCGCCGATAGCTTCATAGACAGAATTCAACCAGAGGACCATCTGTCTGTCAATGGCATCTTTAAGTGAAATCCCATCTTCCACTGCAACTATGGATCTAGCCGCAAGCCTGGAGATTGGGGGATCCACCTTTTGACACTGGGTCCAGCGCTTGACCACGTCAGGGGGAAAAAGGATAACGTGTATCCTTAATACGATTGGAGCACGCTTATCTGGATAAGTGTGGTGTTTCCGGATTGTTTCTCTGAAGTCAGAGTGGCCAGAAAAGTACTCAATATACGCTTGAGATACTGAAAAGGGATTTCTCCTGCTGTGAAGCGGACTCCTCCACCGGAGGAGCTGAGGGAGAAATATCCAACATTCCATTGATGGACGCTAGAAGATCATTCACTATGGCGTCACCATCCGGTGTATCCGGATTGAGAGCGGTCTCAGGATCAGAGTCCTGATCAGCTACGTCTGCCTCATCATACAGAGAGTCCTGCTGGGACCGTAACCAGTGATGAAGCCGAGTGCCGCTCCCAGCGAGCTCGCTTAGGCTGTCTGGGACTGTCGTCCGTGTCAGAGCCTGCGCCCTGGGATGCATGGGACCCCCCCGGAGCACTGATTTGTTCCAAATGAGGGTGGCCAGGGAGCATTGTATCAACATTGCCCATGGTCCGTCTGGACTGCAAAGTCTCTAAGACGTTAGTCACAGTCACAGACAATCTATCAGCCGAAACTGCAACTCCGTCCCTGTCCCAGGACAGGGTTCACCGGTGGTTTCTTTGGCCACGTCTAGCAGAGACCCCGGCTGACCAAGTGCTAGAGGGGAGCATTGCACACAATGGGGACAGTGGAACCTGCAGTACAAGCAGCATAGAAAGCCTGTGCCTTGGCACCCTTGCTTTTTTGCTGCTGTTGTCTAGCCATCTAGAAGTATATAGCCAAGAATAGCGACCGTACAGTGCAATGTATAGCATACAAGCAGAAAGTACAAATGAACACTTCAGCACATGCAGTACAAGCAGCATAGAAAACCTGTGCCTCAGCACCCTTGCTTTTTTGCTGCTGTTGTCTAGCCATCTAGGAGTATATAGCCAAGAATAGCGACCGTACAGTGCAGTGTATAGCATACAAGCATAAGTACAAATGAACACTTCAGCACATGCAATACAAGCAGCCTAGAAAGCCTGTGCCCTAGCACCCTTGCTTTTTGCTGCTGTAGTCTAGCCATCTAGGCATAAAGTACAAATGGTATTAGTGGGGTCAGCACTTCAGGTGCCGCTTACCGCCCGCACAAAAGCGGGTGTGTGGTCGCCCGAATCCTGTGACTGGTTGCCCAGAGCTTGTCTCCCTTCTCCAGCCCAGACTGCGTGCAAGAATGGCTGCCGGCGTCTTGTGAAGAGGGGCGGGCCGTGGGCGTGCCCCAGACAAGAGCGGGAAACTGGCGTCCCACTGTGTCCAGTGAAGGGGGCTGGAGAATGCAAAGCAGACTCCAGCTCTCGGCGCTGACTTTCTGTACAGCGTCCCGCCCCTCCCCTGACTGGCAGGGCTGGGGGCGGGAACGAAGCGAAAACTAGGCCGCAAAGTCGGGGACTCGAGTAATAAGCGCGGCCGTCCTTGTGCACGGCCAGCGCGGAAGTCCCCGGCGCACCACAAGTCCCAGCCGCGCCACAGTGTAAAACACCCCGCAACGGCCGGCGCGGCAGTTTCTAACACATAAATTCACTCAGCTAAGCTGCAGTGAATAATAGCACAAGCGCTCCGCGCTGTTGTCCCCGGCGCACTAGCACTCCCAGCAATGCTGGTGTGTGTGTGCGCGATGTGTACGGGGACACAGAGTACCTTAATGTAGCAGGGCCCTGTCCCTGACGATACCCAGCTCCATATCCAGCAGGTTCTCCGGGTCTGTGGATGGAGCCCGGTCTCAGTGCCTGGAGACCGGTAAGATCCCACTTCACCCAGAGCCCTGAGGGGGGATGGGGAAGGAAAACAGCATGTGGGCTCCAGCCTCCGTACCCGCAATGGGTACCTCAACCTTAACAAACACCCGACAAAAGTGGGGTGAGAAGGGAGCATGCTGGGGGCCCCATATGGGCCCACTTTTCTTCCAACCGACATAGTCAGCAGCTGCTGCTGACTAAAAACAGTGGAGCTATGCGTGGATGTCTGACCTCCTTCGCACAAAGCAGAAAACTGAAGCAGCCCGTGATCCCACGGGGGGTGTATATGCAGAAGGGGAGGGGCCTTACACTTTTTAGTGTAATACTTTGTGTGGCCTCCGGAGGCAGTAGCTATACACCCAATCGTCTGGGTCTCCCAATGGAGCGCCGAAGAAACATTGACTTTGTTATGTTTTTTTTACTTTCCCATGATGCTACACAAAGAAGCAGTGTGTTTGAGGTGTGCATTAAAATATATACACAGGTGTCTCTCTCATTAACTCAGATGTTGCCAATAAACCTATCAGAACATTCCAAAGACATCATCATATGGGCTGTACCATAGTGTTTAAAGGCATGGTGCACTTAGTGTACGTACACTTTTGACCTTTGAGAACGTAATAAAAATGCCTTAAAGCATTCTCTCTCATTATTCTGGCATTTGGCAAATCTAAATAATTTTGGTTCCTAATTGACCTAAAACGGGAAAGGTTTATTCTGATTTTATGCCAGATAATGAAAAAAATATACATGTGTCTTCATAGAGAGCGGAGGGAAAAACTTGCAGATGTGTCTTTATAGAGAGTGTATGTAAACTTTTGGTTTCAACTGTACATGACTCATGTTTGTGATAAGTTCCCTGTAGTAAAATGGTAACATCACTGGTTATATCATGCAGCTGAAGTGCAGCACAGATTAATCTCAACTAAAAGTCAAGATCCTCAGATCAGGAATAGAACAGACATTTATAGGACATTTCATAATTTATCCAAATTCTTATGAAAAAATATTCAGCACATTCTGCATTGAACCGCTGTACCCAATTTATATATTTTAGGAGTCGGTCTATTTTATGCCGACTGCAACTCCACCAAAATGGGACGCAGACATCGACTCCGACTCCACAGCCCTGGTTTTCGCTGCGTTGTGCAGTACAATTTATATAAATCTCCTGCTCACTGTGCTTAGATGCGGAGACACTAGTATTTTGAGAAGGAGAACAAAGCGAAATTACACTGTGTCCGTAATCCTGATAGTGTGTACGGACAGTACGTTCTCCCGCACAGGACACTAGCGTCTCTGCAAGAGAAATTACACTGCGTTCAGCACGCAAGGAAGCCTGATCATGGGCACGGGGCCTTAAAGTGATCAAAAGGTTCTACGAATTTAAAATATACCAATAAAAGCCAAAACTCCATTAAGCAAAAAAGAAGCTTATACAGAGCTCTGCAAACAGGAAAAGGACAATGTTATGACTTCTAGAATATGATAGCCATAGATCATCAATAGAAGATCAGCTTTTAGGAGCTAAAGTGCAGAAGCAGCGGACACTAAACTATGAACAGACTGCTGTGTGAAGCAACCGCTGGAGGACAGAACCACTCCTGCGCACTAGTGCTGCTGGTCCTCCCCATCCGCGCATTGGTGCTGCTGGTCCCCTCCCATCCGCGCACTGGTGCTGCTCTCAAATGGGGTAGCCAAAACCTTGTGACAGATTCCCTTTAATAAACGGTCTGTAGTATACTGCTCCCTTCAAGCTGATCTTGGAGTAAGAGCAGCAGCGATCTCTGCTGTTTGGCATATCCGGGATTATATATGTTGTCTGTAAAGTTCTATGGACATAAGAGGACCTGATTATAAAGGCAAGCTTGTTACTATTGGATCAGTGTACTATCAGCTAAACACAGACAGCAAATGACCGCAAGCATGGCCGTCTGAACGAGCCACGTAACCAATACAATCGGTGTTGTACATAGCACCCAGATGTAGTCCTTGTCTTCACAAAGAGACCTCATTCACAATCTACACTGCCCACAGTCACGCGCCAGGTTACCTTTAAATTACTATTATGAGTCACCATAATCAGTGAATACCTGCATGAAAGCAAATGGCTGCATACAAGTGTCCAAGGTCCTGAAGAGGGTGACCTAAATCAACCCCTGCACCCACCCCACGGACATCTGCGAACCCTGCGCCGACCCCTGCCCCCATCTCACGCACCCGACCTCACCCTTGCCCCATCCTACGCACCCCTGACCTCACTGCGCCGACCCCTGACCTCACCGCTGCCACCACAGCGCCAACCCCTGACCTCACCGCTGCCACCACAGCGCCAACCCCTGACCTCACCGCTGCCACCACAGCGCCAACCCCTGACCTCACCGCTGCCACCACAGCGCCAACCCCTGACCTCACCGCTGCCACCACAGCGCCAACCCCTGACCTCACCGCTGCCACCACAGCGCCAACCCCTGACCTCACCGCTGCCACCACAGCGCCAACCCCTGACCTCACCGCTGCCACCACAGCGCCAACCCCTGACCTCACCGCTGCCACCACAGCGCCAACCCCTGACCTCACCGCTGCCACCACAGCGCCAACCCCTGACCTCACCGCTGCCACCACAGCGCCAACCCCTGACCTCACCGCTGCCACCACAGTGCAACCCCTGACCTCACCGCTGCCACCACAGTGCAACCCCTGACCTCACCGCTGCCACCACAGTGCAACCCCTGACCTCACCGCTGCCACCACAGCGCCAACCCCTGACCTCACCGCTGCCACCACAGTGCAACCCCTGACCTCACCGCTGCCACCACAGTGCAACCCCTGACCTCACCGCTGCCACCACAGTGCAACCCCTGACCTCACCCCTGCTCTCATTGTGGCAATCCCTGACCTCACCCCTGCCCCCACCGTGTTGACCCCTGACCTCACCCCTGCCCCCACCGTGTTGACCCCTGACCTCACCCCTGCGGCTGCCATTACGCTCCCGGACATCATCCCTGGCAAACACCAAGACCTGTGCGGTGTGCGATTCACCGGTCACTTTTGGGCTGCTTGCTTTCTGCCATTCGTACCCTCTGACCAAATGTTGTGGGATCTCAGAAAAAAAACAAACTTTAAAATGTGTTGTCAGCAGCAAAATCCCTAGGACGGGGAATTCTGTATTGCACCGGACGCCTGATGGGACTAAGAGACCTCCGGCGGCACAGAGCCCCCGGGACAGTATGATCTACGCGCTGCGGCATCCTGGGGGTTGCAGTTCACCAGCAGAAGTAAACACCACAGGTTATACGCTGCAGACATTAATACGGACTCCGTATCTGGCGCACCGACCCGCATTCCTGCGACACTTCGCGAAGAATTAGCGATAGACAGAGGGAATATGCAGAGACAGTAAACCACACGCCCTGCTCCCCGCCTCACCAGATCTCTGAACGTCTTCTCCTCCTCGGCTTCCGTGGCTTCCACGTGCGCCGCCATGTTGCTTACTGAAAACTTACAGCGCGCGCCGGCCCACGACACGTGACCGGATGTTGCTGCTCGTTTCTCGAGCGCGCGCCGTTGCTAGGAGGCAGAATGTAACGTAGGGTGTCGTGATAGGGCGGACGTTGGACAAGAGCTTGTGGGTGTGACGTCATGGTCACATGGTGTTAGCTGTCACGTGACTGCACTGCAACATTATGAGGATTCTCGCGATGTGTGTTTGGAATTGATCACTTTAATATGTTGGTCGCGACCAATGGCGTTATAAGCAGTCTTTCCGGAGCGTCTCTACCTAAATAACACAAGTAGTAGCCCCGCACTGCGGCTGCTTGCCATATGACGCCAGCCGGAGATACTCCTATAATACATACCGCGCTGATAGACTGTACAGTGTGGAAACTTCTTGCTCATGCGCAGAACAGCTGGTGTGGAAGACTCGCGCATGCGCAGTACGCGGCTCCACTTCCTGCCACGGACTGTATTCAGACAAGGCACCTATAGAAAGTTACGCGTCACCAGTAGCTGCTGCAACGTCAGAGCCCTTCCCTTGGCGTATGCGCGTCGCTGAAGTGAGTCCCGGCAGGTGCGGATGCTCAGCGCTGCAGTAGTGATTCTATAGATGTTTCTGTAAGCTGTACCCGATGTGTGACTGCTCTCCCCGGCACCCATTCTTTTATGTTACCACCATTGTGGTAATTGGAGAGTGCGTGCATAGTGGTGACAGTTCTCGGTATATGGGGGAGCGCGCCTTACGCCGTGGGATGAGAGCCGTGGGGGCGGAGAGCCCTGTGCCGTGGGATGAGAGCCGTGGGGGCGGAGAGCCCTGTGCCGTGGGATGAGAGCCGTGGGGGCGGAGAGCCCTGTGCCGTGGGATGAGAGCCGTGGGGGCGGAGAGCCCTGTGCCGTGGGATGAGAGCCCTGGGGGCGGAGAGCCCTGTGCCGTGGGATGAGAGCCGTGGGGGCGGAGAGCCCTGTGCCGTGGGATGAGAGCCCTGGGGGCGGAGAGCCCTGTGCCGTGGGATGAGAGCCGTGGGGGCGGAGAGCCCTATGCCGTGGGATGAGAGCCCTGGGGGCGGAGAGCCCTGTGCCGTGGGATGAGACTCTGGGGGCGGAGAGCCCTGTGGGGTGGGATGAGAGCCCTGTGGGGTGGGATGAGAGCCCTGGGGGCGGAGAGCCCTGTGCCGTGGGATGAAAGCCCTGTGCCTGGGATGAGAGCCGTGGGATGAAAGCCCTGTGCCTGGGATGAGAGCCGTGGGGGCGGAGAGCCCTATGCCGTGGGATGAGAGCCGTGGGGGCGGAGAGCCCTGTGCCGTGGGATGAGAGCCGTGGAGGCGGAGAGCCCTATGCCGTGGGATGAGAGCCCTGGGGGCGGAGAGCCCTATGCCGTGGGATGAGAGCCCTGGGGGCGGAGAGCCCTGTGCCATGGGATGAAAGCCCTGTGCCTGGGATGAGAGCCGTGGGGGCGGAGAGCCCTATGCCGTGGGATGAGAGCCGTGGGGGCGGAGAGCCCTATGCCGTGGGATGAGAGCCCTGGGGGCGGAGAGCCCTGTGCCGTGGGATGAGACCCTGGGGGCGGAGAGCCCTGTGCGGTGGGATGAGAGCCCTGGGGGCGGAGAGCCCTGTGCCGTGGGATGAGAGGCCCTGTGTCTGGGATGAGACCCTGGGGGCGGAGAGCCCTGTGCCGTGGGATGAGAGCCCTGGGGGCGGAGAGCCCTGTGCCGATGGATGAGACCCTGGGGGCGGAGAGCCCTCTGCGGTGGGATGAGAGCCCTGGGGGCGGAGAGCCCTGTGCCGTGGGATGAGAGGCCCTGTGCCGTGGGATGAAAGCCCTGTGCCTGGGATGAGAGCCGTGGGGGCGGAGAGCCCCTGTGATGTGGGATGAGAGCCGTGGGGGCGGAGAGCCCCTGTGATGTGGGATGAGAGCCGTGGGGGCGGAGAGCCCCTGTGATGTGGGATGAGACCCTGGGGGCGGATAGTTCTGTGTCGTGGGATGAGAGGACCTGGGAGTGGAGCTCGGTGGGTGTTGCACCCTGTGCTCAAAGCTGCCCTAAGGGTAGACTTGTCCCAGGGCTGTTACCCGTTGTTCTGTTCATGCTCCTGTGACTCCAGTATTGCCCCCCCCCCCATAATATACAGTGAGCTGCTCCCGCTGAGATCCATGCGCTCTGCTAACTGTCTGATATGATCATCATTTGGGGAGAAGGCGATCCGCCATGTCTGATTTCGGACTGCCGATCCCGCGGGCAGTGATTTGTTGCTGTGCAGCCAAAGCATTGATCGGCTGACAGCCACCTGACGTGTATGGTCATTTAGGCTCCTGTTCACATAGTGCATTTGTGGGATCCGAATGCTCCTAAAAACAGGAGTTCAAATAAAGACTTTTTTCTTTTTGTTCTGAAAATGTCCGTCTGCTCAGATTGGCAGGTAAATGCGGTCTGCTGTTTCTGTGCTCATCTGAAAAAAGGGTCATTCCACATCATGTGGACCAGTTTTAAAAATCGTCCCCACTGGACCTTCTCCGATTTTGTTGAAAATTTATAAGGATGTACATGTATGTTTGAAAAGGGGTTCTGTAAATTTTTAGGGCCAGATCTCAAATACATTGGGCACTGTTGACCTTTCACTGGAGGTTCCACCAAGCCTGCAGCTTCAGCTAAGGCTACTTTCACACATCCGGTTTTTGCTCTGTGGCACAATACGGCGTTCTTCAGAAAAACCGCATCCGTTTTTTTTACGCCGGTTGCGGGTTTTTTTGCATAGACTTACATTAGTGCCGTATTGTGCCGCAGGGGCTTGCGTTCGGTCCGGTGTTTGCCGCATGCGGCAGATTTAGCCGATGCCGCGGCCGGATAGAAAGTTCCCTGCAACGTTTTTTGCTCCGGCAAAAAAAAACGCATCGCGCCGCATCCGGCCGCTGCGGCGCATTTTTCAATGCATGCCTATGGACGCCGGATGCGGTGCGATGCGGAAAAAAACGCATCCAGTCGCCGCATGCAGTTTTTTCCACTGCGCATGCTCAGTAGCGTGCCGCAAACGGAAAAAAACGGACAGGCCGCATGTAAAAACATATGCAAAGGATGCAGTGTTTTCGCCGCATCCGTTGCATAGGTTTCACAGCCGGATTGAGCCGCAGTGCTCAAACCGGATGTGTGAAAGTAGCCTAAGAGGATTTTGCAAACTTTGGCACATAGCCATTAGAGTTCTATACTGGCTATGATGCTGAAATTTGGCATACTAGCTCAACTTTTGCTGCTAAACACGATAAAATGATTACCGGCTATGACAAAAGAATATTTCGGCCTCAATTTTGTGTCAAAGTTGCTTGTAAAACACGTCGCATAAAATTTATGCCTAACTTTGCCCATATATAACTCCAGACCAAAAACCAATAGTAACTGGTGCTTTGCCCTGTAGGCATGGTATAACACAAAATCTGAAGAGTCACATATTTATACACAACAGGACTTAGGCTATGTGCACACGTTGCGTTTTTTTCAGCGCGGAAAAAAACGCACCCTCTGGCAGAGGGGAGAATTGTAAACAATGCGTTTTGGAAAAAACGCATCAAAAACGAATGTGTTTTTCGTGCGTTTTTCATGCGGTTTCCATGCGTTTTCTTCAGGTGCGTTTTTGACCACATGATCCAGTGACAGTGCCACAGTACATCCAGTACACAGTGCCAGCCTTCCTGCAGAGATGTGAGTGTTGTCCACGGGAGAATGCAGCTGCCCATGCCCACGATTTGGGTTCAGGCTGCTGTGGAGCTCTATGCTACCTGCAGAGAACACTCTTGTCTCCGCAGCATAAATTGACATGCTGAGGCTCGGGAAGCTGCACCGCAGGTTGGTTTATGCTGCAGAGAAAATAAGCACAGTGGGCACGGGATTTCTAAAAATCCTTCCACTGTGCTTCTACTGCACAACGCAGCGTTATGGACGCAGGGAAAACACTCAGCGCCCAAAACGCTGCAAACCCTGATTGTGGGCACACAACCTAAAATGTGTCAATGGATGTCAAACATATATAACGTCCCACCCCCCTGCATATTCTAAGCTGGCGCCCTTTAGTGCCTTTCATGTGGCACTAAAGCGTGCCTAGCCTTGTATTTAGCCCAAAAAAAAAATAATTAAAATAAATGACGTGGGGTCCCCCCTATTTTTGATAGCGAGTCAGGGTAAAGCAGACAGCTGTAGCCTGCAAACCACAGCTGACAGCTTCATCTTGTCTGGTGATCAATTTGGAGGGCTCCCCAAGCTGCTTTTTTTTTTTTATTTATAAATAATTAAAAAAAAAACAAAACTTGGGGTCCCCCCCAAATTAGATCACCAGCCAAGGTGAAGCTGACAGCTGGGGTCAGGTATTCTCAGGATGGGAAGAGCCATGGTTATTGGACTCTTCCCAGCCTAAAAATAGCAGGCCACAGCCGCCCCAGAAGTGGCGCATCCATTAGATGCGCCAATCCTGGCGCTTTTCCCCAACTCATTCCGCGCCCTGGTGCGGTGGCAAACGGGGTAATAAATGGGGTTGATACCAGATGTGTAATGTCACCTGGCATCAAGCCCAGCAATTAGTGATGTCACGGCGTCTATTTCATACCAGACATAACTAATTGACAGTAATAGCAAAAAAAATTGACAACCAAAAAATAATTTATTTGAAAAAACACTCCCCAAAAACATATCCTCTTTAACCAATTTATTGAAAAGAAAAAAAATTGGGTCCGCAGTATCCATTTTTGACGTCCCACGTCGCCTCTGGACCTTCTAGAATATGGGGAGCACGCTCAGGGAACGTGTCCCCCATTTTCTAGTAGTGCAGACCCTCCATTTGAGGAGAGTGGGTGCAAAGAATCTGCACCCACTCTCCCCGGGTCACAGCTGCACAGTGCCGAGCGGCAGCAGCCAGCGCAGCTCACACTGAACACAGGAAGCCGTCAGCTGCTCGGCACATGTGACCGGCGCGCACTGTGAAGGAGGAGGGGGCCGCGGGGGATCAGCGCTGTGACAGGTACGGGGGTTACCGGGGGACACCGGGGGGAATAGGGAGTGACCGGGGCCTGGGGAGCAGTTTTCTGTCGCATGTGTTATTGCACATCCGACAGACACAGAGGAGTAGGACGGCCGGTGCGCTGCTGTGCGCGCAGCCATGTTGGATTTTCGGGAGGGGGGTCGGGGGTCGCGGCGGGCACTTTGGCGACACCGGGGGCTTTCCTGAACTTTGCCAGGAAGTGAGGTCAACAGGAAACCTCTTGACCTCACTTCCAGGTAAATGCCTGCGTTCTGTATGCCGACAAAGCCCGCGGACCGCAACAAAAAAGCAGCTCCCTGCGTTGTAGCTGCGGTCTGACCCGCATCATTGATTTCAATGGGGGAGAGAACGCAGCCACAACTCACAAAAGAAGTGACATGCTGCATTTCTTTCCGCACCGATTTTTGGCATCCAAAACGCTGCGTTTAGAAACGCAGCGTGTGCACTGATTTTTCAGCTTTCTCATACACTTTGCTGGGAAAGCTGAACGCATGCCATTTGCCACTGAAACGCTGCGGTTCTAAACGCAGCGTTTCCGCGGTAAAAAGCGCAACGTGTGCGCACAGCCTTAGAATAGTACAGTAAAAAAAAGAAAAAGTTATATATTTTTTTTTTTTTTTACTGCACTATTCTAAAGGCTGCTTTACACGGTACAACCGATTGTGCAATTTCACAATCGATCGTACCCGCCCCCGTCCTTTTTGCGTCACGGGCAAATCGCTGCCCGTGTCGCACAAAGTCAGTAACCCCCGTCACACATACTTACCTCTCGTGCGACCTCGCTGTGGGCGGCGAACGTCCACTTCCTGGAGTGGGAGGGACGTTTGGCGTCACAGCGACGTCACACGGCCGCCTGCCAATGGAAGCGGAGGGGCGGAGATGAGCGGGACGTAAATATCCCGCCCACCTCCTTCCTTCACATAGCCGGCTGCGGCCGCGTGATGCAGGTGAGCTGCTGTTCATCGTTCCCGGGGTGTCACACGGAGCGGCGTGTGCTACCCCGGAAACGATGAACTACTAAATTAAACGATATTATGGAACCTAGCGAGCAGTACACGACTCACGATTTGTGAGCGATACTGCGTCGCTAGGAGGTGTCACACAGGCCGGCATCGCCAGCGATGCCGGATGTGCGTCACAAAAACCGTGACCCCGACGATCTATCGCACGATAGATCTTCTGGTGTAAAGCAGCCTTAAGTCCTGTTGTGTATACATATGTGACTCTTCAGATTTTGTGTTATATCATGCCTGATGTAGAGACCTGAGTAGTCTGGAAAGCTTGCAATTATTACCATCTTTTCAGTTAGCCATTAAAAGGGATCAACCACTGAGGACTCTCTGTTCTTTTAAACAATTTTTTTATCTCTACTGGCTAACACGGTACAAAGATATATTTTACTTGTACTGAACTTTGTGTTATTTATTAATACACAATGAATGGTAACTGCACTATTCAAACCCTTGCGTTGGTCCGTGATGGTTATACCACAACCAATTCCCTAAGAATTGGTATTATAATCCTATTAAGAATTGTAATAATGCTGTCTTTCGAGAATTGGCAGCCCCATCGCCTAGGAGCCATGGCAAAAATTGACGAAATACGGGTAGTTCAAGAGGAAAGGTTCAAAGATGGACATACAATTGCTGGAACAAGAGAAAATCACCAGTTTGTGCCAATTGATGACAAAAAGATTTGCATTTCAAGGGTGTCAAATGACCCATCATCTTTCATTGCCCATGTAGATACATCTGTCAGATCAGAAATGCCTTTTGTGCCAATTGCAAACCTCCAGCCAGGGCAATACATTGCCTGCATTTACGATAGGAACTGGTGGATTGGAAATATTTCTGAAATTTCAGTCGACGACCATGATGCATTAATAAATTTTATGCATCCTCATGGACCAGCTAGCTTCTTTCACTGGCCTGTGAGAAATGATACATGCTGGATTCCCGAGCAGTCAATCATTGCAATAATTCCAGCACCAGCTGCAACAGCAATGGGCCGACAATACAGCTTCTCTGAACCGATTATGTTGCAAATTCAGCAACAATTCCAGACCACTTAGACTGAACATTATGGCTTGGGGAACCAACAAAAGATACCCAATATTAGGCTTGGGATCCTAGGCAAAGACACCCACCCTCAGGCTTCGGAACCTGCGATAAAGAGACCGCCCGCGGCTGGCCTTGCACGGCTATAGGCCATGGCTCCTAGGCGATGGGGCTGCCAATTCTCGAAAGACAGCATTATTACAATTCTTAATAGGATTATAATACCAATTCTTAGGGAATTGGTTGTGGTATAACCACCATGGACCAAGGGTTTCAATAGTGCAGTTACCATTCATTGTGTATTAATAAATAACACAAAGTTCAGTGGCATTTTTCTTCTCTTAAACTGAGAGACTCCAAAAAAAAAAAAACAATGATCCTTGTAGAGAAAAATGTGCTCTTTCTAACAGGGCTGTGGAGTCGGAGTCGTGGAGTCGGAGTCGGAGCTCATTTTGGTGGAGTCGGAGTCGGAGTTGGAGTCGGTATAAAATGCTCCGACTCCTAAAATATATAATAAATTGGGGACAGGAGTGCAATGCAGAATGTGCTGAATATTTTACTAAATAATAACATTTAGTATAATGCTTATATTTAAGTGAAAAATTTATTGTAGTATAATGTGAACATCAGACATTTAATTGTTTTTATACTACAATAATCAAGATATTTGGATAGAACATAAAATATTTATTGGATACAACTTTAGAACACAAAAAACTAATAAATTGTAAATATGTAATATTATATATATATACACAGTGTATATACACACACAAGATATATATGTAATCTACTGTATATTACATAGTGTATTACATATTTACAATTTATTACAGTTTTTTGTGTTCTAAAGTTGTATCCAATAAATATATTTTATGTTCTATCCAAATATCTTGATTATTGTATCATAAAAATTATTAAATGTCTAATGTTCACATACACATATTCATGTACTACAATAAATTTTTCACCTAACTATAAGCAATATATGTAGGAGTCGGAGTCGGAGCCGGAGTCGGAGTCGGTGCAAGAGAATTTGAGGAGTCGGAGTCGGAGTCGAAGGTTTGGCTTACCGACTCCACAGCCCTGCTTTCTATGATATCAGAATTAATATATTTTAGGGGTACCCTTTTTGAGAAATTTGACCTAAAAATAGGTAAAATTCGTTTTTTTTTAAGTTTTTCATCATATGTGGGTGTGAATATTTCCACAAATACATATGCTTTGACCGTGATATTGCAGCAATGCAAAGTCATGTAGATGTTTGGTGTACAGGGCAAAGCACCAGTTACTATTGGTTTTTGGTCTGGAGTTATATATGGGCAAAGTTAGGCATAAATTTTATGCGACACGTTTTACAAGCTACTTTGACACAAAATTGAGTCCAAAATATTGTTTTGTCATAGCCGGTAATAATTTTATCGTGTTTAGCAGCAAAAGTTGAGCTAGTATGCCAAATTTCAGCATCATAGCCAGTATAGAACTCTAATGGCTATGTGCCAAAGTTTGCAAAATCCTCTTAGCTGAAGCCGCAGGCTTGGTGGAACCTCCAGTGAAAGGTCAACAGTGCCCAATGTATTTGAGATCTGGCCCTAAAAATGTACAGAACCTCTTTTCAAACATACATGTACATCCTTATAAATTTTCAGCAAAATCGGAGAAGGTCGAGTGGGGGTCCACTTGACATGGAATGACCCAAAATGAATATTTTCAGAGAAAACCATGGTCCATCAGCTGACACAAAACGAGAATGCATGTAACTGAAATTACATAATAGGTGCAGAAATTCTGCAACATCTTGTAGAACGCGGCCTAGGTGAGGGGTCTCGGGGCACGCCGCACCGATACTGTGTGCTCAGAAGGTTGCTGTTGTATTCTTTTTTCACTTAGACAAAATGGTCAGTATTCTTTAGGTGTGACAATCTATATTGAGGTTTTTGTTGTTTTAACCCCTTTCTGACAGCCAATTTATGTTTTTTGTTTTCTCTTCATTTTTTCCTCCCCTTCTTCTCAGAGCCATAACGTTTGTTTCTGTACCTATAGTCGTATGAGGGCTCGTTAGTTTGCGGGATGAGATGTACATTTGAATGACGCCACGTAGTGTACTGGAAAAAAATATCAAGTGCGGTGAAGTTACAAACCCCGCCCCCCCAATTCTGACATTGTTTTTCGGGGAAATGTTTTTACAGGGTACATTGTGTAGTAAAAATTATCTTGCCGTATTATTCTCCTCATCAGTATGATTTACTCTTGTTGCTGTTTACTTTTCACAGTTTTTTTTTAGTCCCCTTAGGGTACTTGAACCTATAATTGTCTGCCTGCTTGTACCATATACCGTAATACCACAGTATTGCTGCAAAAAGTAGAAATTGCGGACCCCTTTGAAGGATATAGAGGCAAAGTTTTAAGGGAGCTCACTAATGACAGGCATGGAGGTCTTCAGGAGACCCGTGGCTGAAATTGGCAACCCCTCGGGGCCACATGTCGCGGGAATGCTGATGGGGCATAGAATGACGCACCCCCAGTTGGCGCGCTGTAATGCTGCTGTACGAGTCTGCCCGCAACATTTAACAATCGCGGACTGGGACTGTTTACACACAGCCATTACCTGCCGGGCATGGGGCGAGCTCACCCAGCCAGCATGGTACGTGTACAGTGGAGGTCGGTAAGGGAGGGGTTAACCATGCGTTGAAAGTTATGGATTGGGGACAACAGATCTCTGGAATATGCTGCCCATACATACAGCATATTTAGGGGACAGATTTGCCTTACATTTGTTTTGTCCAGGATAAGATATATATTTTACTTTTTTCCTTAAACTGCCCAACACTACTCCACAGGCTATTTAGCATTGCAGATCAGCACTATTCACTTCTGTGGAGTCAAGCTGCAATCCTGGACACAACCTGTAGACAGGTGTGGCACTGTTTTTGGAAAAAAAATGTTTTCTAATTCTAGACTACCATTTTAAGGCTTAAATACTTTTAAAGTGAATTTGTTTGCTGGATTTTACGCCCCACATTCTGTATATGTACATGTACCTCTTGCAAAGACAAGGCCAGCAATTCCTTTACATCACCAGTCCATTCCTCCATTACTGAGAAATCAGAAATGATATGCAACTGAGGCTGAAGAAGTATTGGTACTGCTGAAGCCTCTGTCACTCCAGCTCTATTCCCCACCCAACGCCACTTCCCTCTTCACCGAAATCACACTGGATAGATAACTACAGAAAAGAGAGCCAATGAAATTCCTTGGTCCGAAAAGGCAAAATAAAGATCCGATTTTATGAGGGCAGTCAGGGACTGGAACAGGCTACAACGGGAGGTGGTGAGCTCTCCCTCAATGGAAATCTTCAAGCAGAAACTGGATAAACATATAGCTGGGATGATGTAGGAAAGCCTGCACTCGCAGGGGGTTGGACCCGATGGCCCTTGAGGTCCCTTCCAACTCTACCATTCTATGATTCTATGATTTAGAAAACAAGGGACTCTAGTATATCCTAAACCAACAAATATTCTTTATTGATAACAAGATCATCAACAAACAATAACATGGAGGAATGAAGAGAAAAGGACAAATGCTGTAACAATGAGAAACCACACATGTTAAATATGCACGATTGAAGGATGACACATTCTGGTAAATGGTATCATCACTCTAAAAGCCTATAATGGTCAGAAATGTATAATATAAGATGCTTGAAAGTGACATGTGCAAAGGTGCGTCCGCTGTATATACCACAATTACATAATACTGTACTTAGATATGTATATAAAGTGCAAATATGGTTCTTGTAAATATTAATGTCACCCTTGAGGCTTATGATAGACCATTCGTGATAGAAGATAAATGATGCTTAAAAGTGCCCTACATAAAAGATCTACGGTATGTATTTCACAAATGATAAATACAGTGCTAGGATAGGTATATAAACTGCAAATGCAACGGTGTACATAAGTCCAATTCAAATTGCATGTATATCACAAATGATAAATACAGTATTTAGTTGGGTATATAGAGTGCACATGGTCTATACAAGTCCAATAGAGATTATAATGTTATGCACAGAAATACAGCGGGTAAGTAATAAGTAAAGTGACAGTGCATGGAATAAAAAATAATGAATAAATCACTCCAAAAATGACCTGTGCAAAAATGACATCCACTGTAAACACTACCAGAGGTAAATGAAGTGTAATTTTTAAATACTAAGGTTGTATACATCAAATGTGATATCAACCCAAATAGTGTTGTCACTAAGAAATTAGATGGTATAAGCAATCTTTTTTTCTCTATACATACTGATGCAGTCACTTATAAAGTCAAACATGTAAACCAGGACCTACATATAATGTAGATCCCAGATAGGGGATCGTATGTGTGTCCTCGATGATGATCCAGCATAGAGGCTGGCACTCAGAGGAGGTGGTGCTGGGCGGAGAACAGAGCTGGAGTGACAGAGGTTCAGATTTTCCATATTCTTTCAGTCTATTTGCATTTCAATTTAAACTGATTTCACTGTAATGGAGGAACGGACTGTCCATGTAATCACTGGTGTTTTAGCTACTTGTACAGATAGTTTGTGATAAGTAGGGTGTGAAATCCTGCTGACAGATTCCATTTTAATAAATTGATACTTTCTATATATGTTAATACCATTTTGCAGCAATTGATATGAGCTGTGAATTCTCAGTTCCTTTATCCTCCCTCTCTACAGAAAAGCGGACTGTCACATAAAGAGAAATGTTTTCCGAATATGACTATGACCTTGACGAAGACAAACTGTAAGTAAACGCTAAGTAACAAATGATTGTTGTACGGTCATAAAGCTATTGGGCATTACTCATAAAGTGTTCGGGAATTACTCCTTTTATAAAGCTACTAGAAGGTGGCCCGATTCTACGCATCGGGTATTCTACAATTTACGTATTGTGTAGTTAATGTATGATTTTTGTTATATATGTATATAGATGTTGTTGTCTGTAGTTACCAAGTGTTTGTGTAGGGGCTGTACATGTTCTGGGTGTTGTTTGGGTGTGGCGGGGGGTGAGAGCGGTGTTGTTTGTGTGTTGCGTTGTGTGTCTTTATTTGTGGAGCGCTGTGTGTCTGTATCGTTGTGTATGTGTGTTGCGCGGTTGGTGTGGGGTGTGTGTTTTGGGGGGAGGTATGTTTTGTGCAATGTGTGTGTTGTGCGGTATGTGCGTATATTTGTGTGTGCCGCTGTGTTTGTGTGTTGGGTGTTGTGTGTGTGTGGCGTTGTCTGTGTGTGTGGGTGTCTGTGTAGGGCAGTGTTTGTGGTTCCCAGTGTGTGTGTGGTGTCTTGTGCAGTGCGTGTGTGGCAGTGTGTGTGTGTGTGTTTTGGGGGGAGGTTTACACCCCCCATCGTGCTCCATCCCCCATGCTGTGCACCCCCCATCGTGCTCCATCCCCACTCCCCATTGTGCTCCATCCCCCATGCTGTGTACTCCCCATCGTGCTCCATCCCCCATGCTGCGCATTCCCCATCGTGCTCCATCCCCCATGCTGCGCACTCCCAAACGTGCTCCATCCCCCATGCTGCGCACTCCCCATCGTGCTCCATCCCCCATGCTGCGCACTCCCCATCGTACTCTATCCCCCAAGCTGCGCACTCCCAAACGTGCTCTATCCCCCATGCTGCGCACTCTCCATCGTGCTCCATCCCCCATGCTGCGCACCCCCCATCGTGCTCCATCCCCCATGCTGCGCACTCCCCATCTTGCTCCATCCCCCATGCTGCGCACCCCCCATCGTGCTCCATCCCCCATGCTGCGCACTCCCCATCGTGCTCCATCCCCCATGCTGCGCACCCCCCATCGTGCTCCATCCCCCATGCTGCGCACCCCCCATCGTGCTCCACAGTCACACATCAGACAGTAAACACGCACACATCTGATCGCATACACTCACACACACACCCCACTTCTCCCTGTGCCCACCGGTGGGCGGTCCCAGGAGCTGTGCTGCATGCCGTGCTCCTCTGCCGAGACTCACAGATCCGATCGCATACACTCACACACACACACACTCACACACACACTCACACATCAGAACACACTCACGCACATCCGATCGCATACACTCACACACACACACTGACGATATCGCACATACGCGCTGACACAATCACAACATCCGGAGATACCACATGCTTCCGGCCATGTGATCCTCCGGCAGGTCCTGGAAGGTCACTGCACAGTATCGCCGCCGAGAAGCAAGCGATATCACGGGATGTTGTGAGTATGTGGATGCGATCTGGTGTGTGTGAGAGTGAGTGTGATCTGATGTGTGTGTGTGTGTGTGTCTGTTCTTATGTGTGTGCGTGTGTGTGTGTTCCGCCGCTGCAGGACGTGGATGCGATCTGATGTGTGTATGTGAGGTGTGTGTGAGAGTGAGTGTGATCTGATGTGTGTGTGTGTGTGTGTGTTCCGCCGCTGCAGGACGTGGATGCGATCTGATGTGTGTATGTGAGGTGTGTGTGAGAGTGAGTGTGATCTGATGTGTGTGTGTGTGTCTCTGTTCTTATGTGTGTGCGTGTGTGTGTGTTCCGCCACTGCAGGACCTTGATGCGCTCACCTCGGGGCGAGAGGCCATTCCGTGTGGGGGGCGGAGCCTGGGCGAGCGGCCAATCCGTGCGGGGGGGCGGAGGCGAGGTGAGCGGCCAATCCGTGCGGGGGGGAGGAGCCGAGGCGAGCGGCCAATCCGTGCGGGGGGCGGGGCCATGGCGAATCCGTGAATCCGAGCTGCCAATCCGTGCGGGGCCACGGCGAGCCCAGCGGCCAATCCGCTGTTTGTCACCGTAAGGACATGGCCGATCCGTGCAGGGGGGGCGGACCCGAGGCGAGCGGTCAGTCCGTGCGGGGGGAGGAGCCGAGGCGAGCGGCCAATCCGTGGGGGGGGGCCATGGCGAGCCCAGCGGCTAATCCGCTGTTTGTCACCGTAAGGACATGTCACGGTAAGGACACAATTTTGGAGCAAGACAGACAGACAGACAGACAGACAGAATAAGGCAATTATATATATAGATTAGGCCCCTTTCAGAAAAAAAATCCAAGTGTGATGGAATGCTGAAAAACATGCAATTCTACCATTTTTTATTTTTTTTGGGTTGTGGTTTTACGGCGTTCATTGTGCACTAAAATTGACCTATACTCATGATTGTCCACGAAGTCTGATTACAATAATACCAAATATGCAGGGATTTCTTTTCTTGTAAATATAAGTGGGAAAATTTTTTTTTTCTTTTTGCAGTTGATAGAGCTGCGTGAGGGCTTGTGTTTTGCAGGGTGAACACATGTTACATTGATACCATTTTGTGCTACATTAGACATTTTATTTGCTTTATATTGCACTTTTTTTTTTTTTAATTTTTATTGGTTTTAGCAACGAATCATAGATTTATATAAAGGATAAATAGTCAAATAGAGTTAGTCTCCAGCAATATGATGTGGGCGAGCGTATATTGCACTTGTGTGTGTATGTAGTGATTTCCGCTCTCTGTATCGTACCTGCCACATCACATGCCATTTTTATTTTAGCGGGATACCCACGGTCCCAGGGACAGTATCGCTGAAGAAAGACTCACAAAATGTGATTGGGATCAGTATCGGAGGGGGGGCCCAGCATTGCCCCTGCCTTTACATTGTACAGGTGAGCCCTTTGCGTTGTGCATTGTTCTTGGGCTGTTGCTATCAGAAGTTTTAGGGTATGTGCGCACTAGGCGTTTTTTTCACGCTGCGTTTTTATGTGCGTTTTTGTCTAAAAAACGCACCCGCGGCTAAAAAAAACGCGGCAAAAACGCATGCGTTTTTGCCGCGATTTGGTGCGTTTTTTGCTGCGTTTTTGCTCACTGCGTTTTTAATCAGTGCACAATGCCATTAAAGATTGTTGATGAAAAAAAAAAAAAAAAAGGTCTGATGTCATTTCCTTCTTCAAAATGTTCATTGTATGCAGGAGAGCAGACAGCTGCAGAACTAGTGTATGCAGGAGAGCAGACAGCAGCTGCAGAACTACAAGTCTCAGCATCCTCCATTCACTAGTGTATGCAGGAGAGCAGACAGCAGCTGCAGAACTACAAGTCTCCACATCCTCCATTCACTAGTGTATGCAGGAGAGCAGACAGCAGCTGCAGAACTACAAGTCTCAGCATCTCCATTCACTAGTGTATGGAGGAGAGCAGACAGCAGCTGCAGAACTACAAGTCTCAGCATCCTCCATTCACTAGTGTATGCAGGAGAGCAGACAGCAGCTGCAGAACTACAAGGCTCAGCATCCTCCATCCAGGACTGTATGCAGTTTTTTGCCCGAAAAGAAAAAAAAAATGACATGGGCTTCGCCATATTTTTGTATGCTAGCCGGGTACAGCAGGCATGTACGGGCTGCCCCCAACCCCCAGCTGCCTATTTGTACCCGGCTGGGAACCAAAAATATAGAGAAGCCCTTTTTTTTTTAATTATTTCATGAAATAATTAAAAAAAAAAAATGACGTGGGCTTCGCCTAATTTTTGAGTCCAGCCGGGTACAACTAGGCAGCTGGGGATTGGAATCCACAGTGCAGGGTACCCATGCTTTCTGGGCACCCCCACTGCGAATTGCAGTCCGCAGCCACCCCAGAAAATGGCGCTTTCATAGAAGCGCCATCTTCTGGCGCTGTATCCAACTCTTCTAGCTGCCCTGGTGACGGGTGGCTAGCTAGGTAATAATGGAATTAGGGCTAGCTGTATATTATCAGCTAGCCCTAAGCCCGAAATTCATGGTGTCACGCCAATATTAGACATGGCCACCATGAATTTCTAGTAATGATAAAAAAAAAACACAACACAGAGAAAAATATTTTTATTAGAAATAAAACACAACACAATTAGTGACTCCATCTTTATTGAAATAAACCCCCCTCCGCAGTAATCCTGGGTCAGGGTCCCGCGCCGTCCAATCCGGATCCAATATCATCTGATCGGTTTGCTGGAAGGCAAAGCGATCTGATGATGTGTCAGGATCAAGTGCCTGAATCCCATCACACATCAGCTGATTGTATAAAAGCCGATTATACAATCAGCTGATGCATCAGTAGAAAAAAAAAAAAAAATACATACTCACTTATGTGCTGTGGTGATTACCGGCAGCTCCTGGAGCGATCGATTGGACAGGAGTCTGATCCTATACGATCGCTGCCGGAGCTGCCGGTAATCAGCTGATGAAGTCCCCTGACGGCAGGATCAGCTGATAGCCGGCCGGGCGTGAAAAAGCCGGCGAGACTACGATCAGCTGATGCGTCAGGTGACTGCATCAGGTGATCCACAGCCAGGTCCTGCAAGCAAGGTCCTGCCCCGGGGAGACTGCACACAGCCAGAGCGGCGGGACCGGGAGGAGATGGGAGCGGGCATGGCATCGGGACCCTGCAGACAGGTGAGTATATGACATTTTTTTTTTTCTACTGTTCACTTTGTTTTTCGCCGCTGCCTCCACCTCCCGCCCAGACATGGCGCCGCACGGAGCTGACATGCACAGGACGGGAGGTGGACGCAGCGGTGACGGTACCGGGAGGATTCATGCTTCTGTGTTTACCAACAGAAGGAATCCTCTTCCTGTACACGTCACTGTAGTGCCCACCCCTTGCGTTTATAGCTGCGTTTTTAGTCATAGAAACGCGGCTATATGCGTTATTCATTGCGTTTTTAACATCTCATTGAATTCAATGAGTGAAAAACGCAGTGGAAAACGCAGAAATAATTGACATGCTGCGTTTTTGTGGTCACCACAAAAACGCAGCTAAAAAAAAACGCTGTGTGAGGACAGCACTTCTGAAAACCCATTGACATTGCAGGGGAAGCAATGTCACTGCGTTTTCAGCACAAAAACGCGGTAAAAAACGCCGCTAAAAACGCGGCAAAAACGCCTAGTGCGCACAAGGCCTAAGACATTTTCAGTTCATGAAATAGATAAAAATTAAAAAAAAAACCTTAAATGAAAACAATCTTTCCTACATGTTATTTCTCAGCTATGGATATGTAAGAATTCACAATTTCATGGCGTTTGCTCCATCTTAAAGGGAAATTGCATCAGTCATATATAGCAGCCTACATTCTGCTGATGGATTCACAGGACAGCAATGAAAAATTGCTTTCTCCCCTCTGCCCTTCTGTTTTATTGCTTTACTTTTGAATGAGGGGTTTTGATTTATTGGGGAATTGCTGTAAGGGAACGTCACTAGTACGTTTGACTCTGAATTGCTCTGGCAGGAGGTGGGGTGGGATGTGACTAGTCTGGTGCAGAATCTGGCCTGCTTCTCCACACCGTCACATCCCAGCTCACCCAGTATCTTCCCATGAAACCAACTGGAGCGGGGCGAGAGGAGCAGGGCAGAGCCGTAGCAAACAAATCCAGCTCTTCACAGTTGGGGTTCTCTGAATTGCTGCAGCGTTTGAATAAAACATGCCTGCTGCACAGCAGGGCTCTAAATCAATACCGCCTGTGCTATGGACAGCACCACTCACCCTTAACTCCCTAATGGCCACCAATATGCCTTTTTACTGAGCTGCGGAAAAAGGGAATAGCAGCCCCTTGTATTGCAGCTGACACCCTTTTGCATCCATTTTGATCAATATTAGTACTGATTGTAGCTGTTTTACCCTGTAAAGAGACAGCGGCATGTAGAACCCCATCGGTAACACAGTGAGCACGATTGTGTGATAAAAGGTCTCTATGGCATCCTGAGGCTGAGTAATGACGTCTGGGTCTGCCAGCTAAGGTGGCTTATAAGATCTGCAACATTTTATTGCAAAAAATGTAATTTGTCATTACGTTTATTCCTGTCAAGCACCTATGGGATTAACAAAGTATAAAGCAGACTCAGGAGATGAGCATACTTCATACCAGGCAAATGCCAGCTGTGTTACATAGCCAGCATCCGCCTTAAGTGCAGCGACCACAGTGTGCTCCGGTCGCTGTAACATAATCACTTTAATGCTGCTGTCAATCTTTGATAGTGTGCAGTTGCCGGCTTCCATCAGCTCTCCACAATGCAATTGTGCAGGGCCGAAAATACCGCTCTTGCACATTCTGCCTGCCGTTCCTCCCTGCACTGTGAAGCAGCAGTGACTCCCTGCGAATAGCAAATTGAAGCCTGCACCCAGAGAAGGGCTGAACAGTGCAGGGAGGGACAGCAGGAAGAATGCGCAGGCGCAAGATTCCCGGCAGCCCACAACACCAGGGAAGAGAACGGGTGAAGGAATCCTGTATAGTGAAGACTGGTGGCAAGATTATCTGCTGGACAGCACACACCGCATAGCCCGGGAGATAGAAGATATAAAAGATCATTTTTGCCAAATGACCCCTCATCCAGGAGGCATACAGGTATGGCTAATGTCACCTTTATGCTTCCTATATGCCCATATTAATAACTAAAAAACTCAAAAGGATGACAGATTCCCTGTAAATCAAGATTCTTTGTAAAAGTGTTTAATTTTTCTATTAAATCGATTTCTGCATATAACTTCTAATGTTGCCTTTGCAGGTGTTTGACAATACTCCTGCCGCTCTAGATGGAACCATTGCAGCAGGAGATGAAATTACTGGTGTGAATGGAAAATCCGTTAAGGGGAAAACAAAAGTGGAGGTGGCCAAAATGATCCAGACTGTTAAGGTGAGAATAGTTACTTTGATATTTTCCTCCAGTTATAGAGAACTTAAAAAGTTATTCTCAAATTAGTTATTGATCTGTGTGCATCTGAGCAGTGATTCTGAGAATGGGGTCCTAAACCCAGGGACCACAGATGGAGCTGTTGTCCAACATTTGATCCTCTGTTCCATTTAAGACAGGGATCTGCCCAGTTCCCAGCTCCCATCCGATTAGCAGACATGTGCGTCAAACAAGCGCAGGTGGATCTCCGATCCACCTGCACCTGTTAACTCCTTAGATCACACTGTCAAACTCTGACAGTGGAATCTAAAGTGCTTCGGCAGGGGTCGTGCCGTTCCCCGCCGCCATCGGTGCGCCAATGGGTTGCTATGACAGCATGGGGGCAGATGATAGTCCAGAAAATAGAAAAAACTCTGGCACTACCTTAGCATAAAAATTCCTGTGGGCTGAAAAACCCGGGGCACTTAAACAAGGAAAGACTGTCAGATGATGACCCCCTGTCACTGCCATGATGAGGAGAAGCGATCTTAGGGGTCTAGTAAACTCATTAAAAGATGTAAAAAAAAATTTAAAATATGAAGGAAAAAAACCCCAAAAACTAAGAGTTCAAATCACCCCCCCCTTTGCACCATTGAAAATAAAACAATAACAAGAAAAAATACATATTTAGTATCACCATGCTCAGAAATGTGCAATCTATCAAACTATAAAATCAGTTAATCTGATCGGTACATGGCATAGTGAAAAAAAATCATTATGCCAGAATTACATTTTTTTTGGTCTCTGCAACATTGCATTAAAATGCAGTAAGAGGCGATTACAACATCTCATCTACGCAAAAATGGTACAATCAAAAACGTCAGTTCAAGACACAGAAAAATAAGTGGTCAATGATCCCCAGATCCCGAAAAATGAGAACAGTACGGGTCTCGGCAAATGGTCACAAAAGCGCATTTCACTTCTTTTTTTTTTTTTTTTAAAAACTTCTACATTTTTGTTTCACCCGTTAGGTAAAAGTAACACTATACATGACTGGTATCTACAAACTCGTGCTGACCTGACGAATCATATTGCCACGTCATGTCTATCGTTTAGTGAACATAACAAAAAACAAAACATCATGCAATTGCAGTTTTTCTGCAATTTCATCGCACTTGAAATTTTTTCCCCATTTTACAGTACAATATGGGGCGGAATGAATGGTGTCGTTCAAACGCACAACTCGTCCCGCACAAAACAAGCGCTCATGTGGCAATATGGACGGAAAAATAAAAAAGTTGTCTCTTGGAAGAAGAAGGGGAAAAAAAACTGAAAATCGCTATGGGGTGTATTAGGTTCCCCCTTAGTCTTTCGTCCAGCTATAAGATGAAAATTTCCAACACTGTCCACTTCGGTCCCAATAATGAAAAAATAGTAATGTGTCTGTCGTTTATTAGGTAACAACAATCATTTGTTGTTAAAGGGTATTTCCAAGACTTAAAAAAAATAAATTGTGCCTAAGCACTGACAGGGAAAGTAGTTGCTATATACCTGCCTGTTGTGCCCTGTGTTGTTGTTTGCAGACGCACAATAGTCAATACTGCTCCTGCCTGCGATACAGTGGCTTCGTCTACAGAGCAAATCTTTTAATTTACACGCATCAGTGGTTTTCAGCGCGGCATAAACCCGGTCTTTTCTTCTACCTGTGTGATACAAAATTCGTCTACAGAGCGGCAGCTTCTCATCCACTCTGCTCTGTAGATATGGTGGGACAGCGGACGTCATGCTGATTGACAGTTTGCTTCCTGCTGCCTAACTGGAGGAGCTGGCTAAAAATCAACATGACGTCCGGCAGGAGCAGACTGACGAATAACGGCGGCGCCAGGTACAACAGGCAGGTAGGTACCAACTACTTCCCTGTTATTGCTTAAGAACATTTAAAAAAAAAAAGTCCTGGAAGTACCCTATAAAAAGGTAACGATTTTCAAGTAACTTTTCATAATAAGGTGTCCAGTGTAAGAACACGAGGAAAATCACCATTTCTGGCCATGATATAACTTCTAGCCTGCATTGTTACTAGTTTTCCCCTCTGCATGCTGTCTTTTACAAATCAAAAATTCTTTAGGCCCTGTGTGCACTAGACGTTTTTGCTGCGTTTTTAGCGGCGTTTTTTACCGCGTTTTTGTGCTGAATACGTTGTGACTTTGCTTCCCCAGTAATGTCTATGGGTTTTCAGAAGTGCTGTCCGCACACAGCGTTTTTTTTTTTTTTTAGCTGCGTTTTTGTGGTGCCCACAAAAACACAGCATGTCAATTTATTCCTGCATTTTTCACTGTGTTTTCCACCCATTGAGCTCAATGAGAAGTTCAAAAACGCAATGAAAACCGCAAATTGCAAATATAGCTGCGTTTCTATGACTAAAAACGCAGCTATAAACGCAAGGGGTGGGTAGTAAAGTGATGTGTACAGGAAGAGGATTCCTTCTGTTGGTAAACACAGAAGCGTGAATCCTCCCAGTACCGCCACCGCTGCCTCCACCTCCCGTCCGGTGTCATGTCCACTCCCGTCCGGTGCCATGTACGGACGGGAGATAGAAGCAGCTGCGAAATCAAAAGTGAACAGTAGAAAAAAAAAAAATGTCATACTCACCTGTCTGCAGACTCCCGGTGCCATGTCCGCTCCCAGGTCCTCTCCCGGTACCGCCACCCCTGCTCCGGCTGTGTGCAGACGGCCAGGACACCTCCGATAGCTGCAGGACCTGGCGCTGATCACCTGATGTGGTCACCTGACAGAATTAGCTGACAGTGACAGTGGTGAACCCGACTTTTTACTACCCGGCCGGCTAAACTATCAGCTGATGCCGTCAGGAGACTTCATCAGATGATTACCGGCAGCTCCTGCAGCGATTGGACGGGAGTCAGCACAGACGTGTGTATTATTTATTTATTTTTATTTTTTTTCACTGATGCCTCAGCTGATTGTATACAATTTTATACAATCAGCTGATGTGTGATGTGATTCACATCCTTGAACCTGACACATCATCTGATTGCTTTGCCTTCCAGCAAACCGATCAGATGATATTGGATCCGGATTGGATGTCGCTGGACCCTTGACCCAGGATTACTTCGGAGGGGGGGTTCTTTATTTCAATAAAGATGGAGTCACTAATTGTGTTGTGTTTTTTCTTCATCGTTCCTTATGGGAGACCCAGACCATGGGTGTATAGCTTCTGCCTCCGGAGGACACACAAAGTACTACACTCAAACGTGTAGCTCCTCCCTCCTAGCATATACACCCCCTGGTAGCCAGTCCTAGCCAGTTCAATGCTTTGTGTTCAGGAGGTACACACACACATGCATTCTCTGATTTTTGATTTTTTGGATTTCAAAGATTTGGAAGAAAAGCGGGTCCAGTCTGGACTCCCGACATGTCCCTTCTCACCCCACTGTGTCGGCGGTGCTGTTAAGGTTGACTTTACAAGGCTGGAGCCTTCACATGCCGCGCTCCTTCACCACCCCCTGGGGCTCTGGCTTGAAGTGGGAGCCAACACGGTTCTCACTGCTTTGCAGGAGACCGGTCTCCATCCGCAGCCCTGTTCAGGATTCTGCTGGACGGAGCGTTTAACCCCCCCCCCCCCCCCCGGGACATGGCCCTGCGTCTCAAAAGCTAAGTATTGAGACGTCTTTACCACAGAAAGTGGTCTTTCCAGGGGTCCCTTGTACTTCATTTATTGGGGGGAGTGTGTTATATGTCTGTGTTAACATTTCCGGCCGGTTCTCCAGTTTTCACTGGAGAACCGCGCCGATGGTGCCTGCACGCTGGCCGCATGTTTAAATCTAGGCCCCGGCTTCGCCTGAGGCCTAGTTTCGGTTTCACTGCCCCTGCATATTAGTTATGCAGAGGGACAGTGTGGCTCCGCCCAGCGGCTGTGCAGCACAGGGAACGGATACTCCTCACTGAGGAGAGATTCCCTCCCCTGTCTACATCATTTGCCCACTCTCAGAGTAGGCCCCGCCCCCTCTCCTCGCTCCGGTCACCATTTTCTCAGCGTTCTCAATGTCTGCATAGGCACAGAGATCCCACATTGTGACAAATGGGGGCCTGGGCTGGGGGACTGGAGAGCACAGAAATGTATGTAAAACGGTCTGGCAAGCCACAACCTCCAGTTGTGCAGCTGCTTATGTTCTCTGTTTATATTCTCTGTTGGGGGTCATTCTGGAGATGCATTCCCTCACAGAGCCCCCACTTCTGCAGCATGTCTCACATCAGAGCAAGGCTGCAAGACTGTTCTTAATATGCACTGCATGTAGACTCGTACTGCTGTACTGAGCACATAAACACAGTGATCCCTCAGCCTGGAGGCTCATCAGTGGTCCCTCCAGCTGCTCCGGTGGTGCTGAGTATGCATTAGCCCCCTTCAGGGCGCTTCTGCTGCTACGGCTTGCTCAGCCAGCTCTCAGAGGACTCTTCCTCTGGTCTCAGTCCCCGTCCTCCTAAAATGGAGACACAGGGTCCCCTGTCCTCCCCGTCCCGCAGCTCTGATTCACGAGCTGACTCACGGGACAAGGAGGATGTCTTTTCTGGGGGCTCGGACGCTACTTAATGTGCCATTGTTCTGTCCAAAGGTGATGCAGATGCTAATGATTTGATTGCGTCCATTATATTTGTACTGGACCTCAATCCGCCTGTATCAGGGGAGTATTCCCCTCTGGCAGAAAGGCATCAGTATACCTTACAGAGAACAAGGAGTGTGTTCCTTAACCACTCCAGTTTTCCGCCCACTGGACCAAGCCCAGAGCCTGTCCTGACAGACGCTCCCAAAGCGTGGTTCTGATGACTTTTCTCCCTTCCACCACAGGTGGTCAAGGAGTGGGCTCATTCACCAAGGGTGGTCCCTCCGGTGTCTAGTATTTCAGCCCGGATAGTTGTATCAGTGGCTGACAGCAGGGTGCGGAGCGCAGGCAATAAAAAACCCACTGAACCGGGGGGACCAGAGAAGCACAACATATATATGCTCCTCTCTACACACCAAGTGTGCCCACCGCACCCCCCTATCCCACTGTACATTAATTCTGTACTGGAATCCGCCAGTATCAGAGGAACAACCCTCTCTGGCAAAAAGGCACCAGTTTACCTTGCCTAAGAGAACAATGAGTGTGTTCCTTAACCACTCCAGTTTTCAGGCCACTGTGACCAAGCCCAGGGTCTGCTCTGGCAAACGCTTCCCAAAGCGTGGTTCTGATGGCAGTTTCCCTTTCCACCAGAGGTGGTCAAGGAGCGGGCTCATTCACCAAAGGTGGTCCCTCCGGTGTTTAGACACTCAGCCCGGACCGTTGTATCAGTGGCTGATGGCTCCTCACTTATGGCTTTGCTGTCCGCCAGGTTGTCCTTCTGGCCAAATCTGTATGGAGGCGGCAAGGGCCTCGTTCTCCCCAGCTCTTGCAGCAGTGCGGTTTTTAAAGCCATCTCTGCTTCTCTGGAGGAGATGCATTCCCTCACAGGGACTCTTTGCCCGAAATGGTTGCCTTAACTTCCAGACTTCAGTCTTTTCATCCTATGCCATGTCTGCCATGCTGGAGACTGTCACCGCACTGCGGTGGCCTCGGCTAATTTCCTCGCTATCCGCAAGCTCCTGTGGCTTCGGAACTGGACGGCGGATGCTTCTAATGAAGTTCCTTGCTGGGCTCCCTTTTGCTGGGACCAGACTATTCGGGAACAACTGGATGAAATTATTAAGGAAGCTCTTGGCGGGAAGAGTTCTTCCATGCCACAAACCTAAACCAGGAAACCTGTCCAGGACACGAATCAGTCGAGGTTTCATTCTTTTCGTTCCTGCATCTGATCGTTCTCTAAGCCCTCGGCTTCGTCCACTGGCTCAGCCAAGCGGGGTGGTGGCTCCAAATGGCGCACGAGAAGACCGCAGGAGATGCTGCCACTAAGTCAGCCTCCTCCTGGCTATCTGGCCACGCCAGCAACGTCCTTGGTCGGTGGCAGGCTCTCCCACTTTGGCGACGTATGGTTTTAGTGGGTTTCAGTGGGTGCGAGATACCATCTCCCACGGCTACAGGATAGAATTCTATCCAGCCCGCCAAACAGATTTTTTCTGCAACTCCCCCCTGCTCCAAGGCCGCGCCTTCTCACAGGCTGTGGCATTCTTGCAGGCCACTGGAGTAATTGTACCGGTTCCCGACTGGGAACGGTTCTGAGAGTTCTGCTTAAATCTATTCCTAGTACCCGAAGAGGGCGATGCCTTCCGACCTGGATCTCAAGCTTCTCAAGCATGTTCAGGTGCGGCATTGTCGCATGGAGTCTCTGCGATCACTCAATGACCCAAGGAGATTCCCTAGCATCCATCGACATCAGAGATGCCTATCTGCATGTGCCAATCGCAGTTTCACACCAGCCTTGGCTACGTTTTGCATTCAGAGTGGTCCAATTCGTGGCTCCTCCCTTGGGGTTAGCCACGGCCCCTCGATTATTCTCAAGGGCGGGGCAGCTGTGATTGCGGTCCTGCACCTCTAGGGTTTGGCAGTGATCCTTTTGTCCTGGACAGCCTTCTAGTTTGGGCTTCATCCAGTGCAAACTGTTAGCGGAGTGCCTCGCTCACTTTCGCCACTCTAACCAATTCGGGTGGTTTGTCATTCTGTCCAAGCCCACTCTGACTTCGACCCAGAAGTTCATATTCCCAGGGACGCAATTTGAGACTCTGTCGGCACTTGTGAAGCTGCCTTTAGTCAAACAGCAGTACCCCCGCTGGCAGTCGACGTCGGTCCATCAGGCACCTAATACAGGTGCTGGATCAGATGGTGGTGTCAATGGAAGCGATTCCCTTGCCCAGTTCCATCTGCGTCCTCTGCGGCTGGATATTTTCCGCTGTTGGAACAAGCGGACTTCCTCCTTCCACGGGGTGGTGGCTTCGCCACAGACCAGGGGCTCGTTTCAGTGGTGGCTTCGGCCCCTCTGTCTCAGGGACGCTCCTTCCTGGCTCCGTCCCTGGTGATCCTCACCAAGATACTAGTCTATCCGGCTGGGGAGCAGTATATCTCCACCATGGAGCGCAGGGCACTTGGACTCTGTCCGAATTAGCCCTCTGGATCAACGTGCTGGAAATCAGAGCTGTGTCTCTAGCTCTCTAAGCCTTTCGCCATCTGTTGGCGGCCAGGCACATTCGAGTCCAGTCAGACAACGCTACAGCGTTTGCCTACATCAACCTCCAGGGCGGGACACTCAGCCGCCTGACAATGTTGGAGGTTCATCGCATTCTTCAGTGGACGGAGGACTCCTAGTCCACCATATCCGCAGCCCACATCTCAGACGTGGGAAACTGGGAGGCAGATTGTCTCAGCCGTCAAGCCGTGGCTCCACGATCCTCAGGTTTTTGCGGCAGACGCACTGGTTCAAGTTTGGTCCCAGCTTCGTCTGTCTTACGTGTTTCACTCTCTAGTTCTTGCCCAGAGTCCTGCGCAAGATCAGAAAGGAGGGCCGTCGGGTCATTCTCATTACTCCAGACTGACCCAGGCAAGCTTGGTACCCCGACCTGCTCCGTCTGTCCGTAGAGATGCCATAGCATCTCCCGGACTGTCCAGACCTTCTCTCACGAGGTCCGTCTTTCCGCCAGAACCTGCGGCTCTCAGATTGACGGTGTGGCGTTTGAGTCATGGATCTTGACGACTTCTGGTATCCCTCCTGAAGTCATCTCCACTATGACTCGAGCTCGGAAGTATCCTTGGCTTTTTGGCCTTGCCGACCCTCCTGTCCCTTCTACAGTCCGGTCTGCAGCTAGGACTATCCCTCAATTCCCTTAAGGGACAGGTCTCGGCTCTGTCAGCGTTGTGACAGCGGCGTATCGCCCGGCTGGTCCAGGTGCGCTCCTTCATGCAGGGCGCATCTCACATTATTCCGCCTTACCGGCGGCCTTTGGAGCCCTGGGACCTTAATTCGGTCCTCACGGTTTCCGGAAACCCCCCTTTGAGCCTCTTAGGGAGGTTTCTTTGTTTAGTCTTTCACAGAAAGTGGTCTTCTAGTGGCCATAACTTCCCTCAAGGGAGTCTCTGTTGTGGCCGCACTCTCTTCGGAGTCCTCCTTCATCAAGACAAGGTGGTCCTCCGTCCGACTCCGGACTTTCTCCCTAAGGTGGTTGCTGCTTCCACCTTAACCGGGGCATTTTTCCTGCCTTCCTTTTGTCCGGCTCCTGTTCATCGCTTTGAAAGGGCGTTGCATACTCTGGATCTGGTGCGGGCGCTCCGGATCTATGTGACTCGCACCGCGGTTCTTAGGCGGTGCACCTCTCCTTTGTGCTGACCGCTGGTCAGCGTAAGGGCCTCTCGGCATTTAAGCCGACCCTGGCTCGTTGGTTTAGGTCGGCCTTTTTTTCCGATACCTACCAGTGTACTCAAGTGCCTCTCCCGCCGGGGATCAAGGCACATTTGATCAGAGCTGTCGGTCCCTCTTAGGCTTTCAGGCCCAGGCTACGGCTCAGCAGGTCTGTCAGACTGCCACTTGGACTAGTCTGCATACTTTTTCGAAGCACTACCAAGTGCATGCTCTTGCTTCGGCAGATGCGAGCTTGGGCAGACGCATCCTTCAGGCGGCTGTCGCCCATTTGTGAAGTTAGGTTTCGCCTACTTCTCAGTTTTCTGTTTATTCCCACCCATGGACTGCTTTAGAACGTCCCATGGTCTGGGTCTCCCATAAGGAACGATGAAGAAAAAGAGAATTTTGTTACTTACCGTAAATTCTTTTTCTTATAGTTCCGACATGGGAGACCCAGCACCCTCCCTGTTGCCTGTCGGCAGGTTTCTTGTTCCGTGTGTTATCACCGGCTGTTGTTGTAGACAGAGGTTCCGGTTGTTCCGGGTTTTGCTCTGTCTCTACTTGTGGGTGGATGTCCTCCTTCAGCTTTTGCACTAAACTAGCTAGGACTGGCTACCAGGGGGTGTATATGCTAGGAGGGAGGAGCTACACGTTTGAGTGTAGTACTTTGTGTGTCCTCCGGAGGCAGAAGCTGTACACCCATGGTCTGGGTCTCCCATGTCGGAACTATAAGAAAAAGAATTTACGGTAAGTAACAAAATTCTCTTTATTTCTAATAAAAATATTTTTCTGTGTGTTGTTTTTTTTTATCTTTACTAGAAATTCATGGTGGCCATGACGAATATTGGCGTGACACCATGAATTTCGGGCTTAGGGCTAACTGATAATATACAACTAGCCCTAACTCCATTATTACCTAGCGAGCCACCCGGCATCACGGCAGCTATAAGAGTTGGATACAGCGCCAGAAGATGGTGCTTCTATGAAAGCTCCATTTTCTGGGGTGGCTGCGGACTGCAATTCGCAGCGGGGGTGCCCAGAAAGCATGGACACCCTGCGCTGTGGATTCCAGTCCCCAGCTGCCTAGTTGTACCTGGCTGAACTCAAAAATTGGGCGAAGCCCACGTCTTTTTTTTTTAAAAATTATTTCATGAAATTCATGAAATAATTAAAAAAAAAAAAGGGCTTCCCTATATTTTTGGTTCCCAGCCAGGTACAAACAGGCAGCTGGGGGTTGGGGGCAGCCTGTTCCTGCCTGCTGTATCTGGCTAGCATACAAAAATATGGCGAAGCCCATGTCATTTTTTTTGGGGGGGTGGGGGGCGGGGCAAAACAATCCTGCATACAGTCCTGGATGGAGGATGCTGAGCCTTGTAGTTCTGCAGCTGCTGTCTGCTCTCCTGCATACACTATTGGATGGAGTATGCTGAGCCTTGTAGTTCTGCTCCCCCTGCCTCTCCCTCCAGCATACAGTCCTGGATGGAGCATGCTGAGCCTTGTAGTTCTGCAGCTGTCTGCTCTCCTGCATACACTAGTGGAGAATGAAGAACATATTGAAGAAGGAAATGACATCAGACCTTTTTTTTCAACAATCTTTAATGGCATTGTTCACTGATAAAAAAAACTCATAAAAAACCAGTGAGCAAAAACGCACCAAAACGCATTGCCTTTTTACCACGGGTGCGTTTTTTGCAGACAAAAACGCACAAACGCAGCGTGAAAAAAACGCCTAGTGCGCACATAGACAGAGGGGGAAAACAAAGTCACCATAAAGAAAATAGTGACATGAACAAGGTATGTGGATAAAATATCAATATTTATTAGAATTGTATTAAAACAAAGTCAAGAGATAAAATGACAACAGGGATATCCCAAATAGCATCAGGAAAAATAAACAAGCAATCAAGACCAAATATACCACTATAGGTAATCAATATGGATTACAAGAAAGTGCATGCAGTGATGTAAGGATTATGGGGTTGTATTTCTAACGTGAAAAGTGCCAGTGCAGTGAAATGTGTTTTTAACCTACAATGCACTGGGAGCTGGGAATAAGACCAGCTGCAGTGATTTCTTCTATAGACAGCACACAGAAGGGAAGGCTTGCTCTTCATGCCCTTATTAAGGCCCGTTTCACACGTCAGTGAAAAACACTGACGTTTTTCACTGGCGTGTAAAACACGCACATGTCCCTCCGTGTGCCGTGAATTACGGCACACGTGGGTTGTCTAAGTGCAATCCGGGCTCCGTTCTCCATGGCCCGTGATTGCACTTAGAAATCAACTCACCTGTGCGCGCTCCCGCTCTCCATGGTGCTGATCGCTCCCGCGGTGCAGCATCCGGCCGGCGCTGACCCCCGCAGCAGCTGCTTCCGGGTCGGCTGTGTCGTGCATAATGAATATGCGCGACAGTAATGAGCCGGCTCAGAAGCAGCCGGCAGAACAGGCTGCAGAGAGCACCGCTGAAGCCGGGTGAGTAAAAATGTTTTTTATTTTAAAAGCACGTTTTTTCTTTGTCGCTCCATTGGGAGACCCAGACAATTGGGTGTATAGCTTCTGCCTCTGGAGGCCACACAAAGTATTACACTTTAAAAAGTGTAACCCCTCCCCTCTGCCTATACACCCTCCCGTGGACCACGGGCTCCTCAGTTTTATGCTTTGTGTGGAAGGAGGCACACATCCACTCATGCATTCTCATACATAGTTATGTCGGATGGAAGAAAAGAGGACCCCGATGGGGTCCCCGGCATGTTCCCTTCTCACCCCACTATGTCGGCGGTGTTGTTAAGGTTGAGGTACCCATTGCGGGTACGGAGGCTGGAGCCACATGTCGTCTCCTTCACCATCCCTTATGCGGCTCTGGGAGAAGTGGGATCCTAAGCGGTCATCCATGTGCTGGGACCGTGCTCCATCCGCAGCCCCTGGTGGAACCTGCCTGACCGGAGCTTCTTCACCCCCAGGGACCGGGCCCTGCAACTTGAAGGTACTCTGTGTCCCCATGTGGGGACTGTACAGGGAGGGCACCTTCTCCTCGGAAGCCGCGGTAGTTCCGTCCGTTATTTTTTCGGCGGACTTCCTCGCCGACCGTGCCTGCTTGTCGGGCGCGGCCTTTAATTTAGTCCCCGGCTTCGCCGCGGCCTAGTCGCGAAAAATCCCGCCCCCGAGCCTGCCTGTCAGGGGTAAGGGCGGGGTTATCGACATGACGTCGGCTTTGAGGGCTGGAGCATCTTGCATGTCTCACTCCCCCCCTCATTGACCACTTAGGGGGCTCCAGATTCCCGCTCTTTGCTAGCGCCGCCCTCGGCTCCACTCCCCCCCTGAGAGCTCCGGCGGCCATTTTTGGCATTCTGCCGGTGGATGCTAATCAGCGGCAAAGCTCTGCAGCTCCGGGGGATCCACGACAGGGAATCTGCAGGACACACTCCGCTCGTTAGCGGTTGGTAAGCCACACCGGTCACCCGGTGCTGGTCCCCCTAGGGTCCCGGGATATATATATATATATATATATATATATATATATATATATATATATATATATATATATATATATATATATATATATATATATATATATATATATATATATATATATATATATATATAATATGTATATATGTGTGTATATATAATAGATATAGATAGCGAGAGATATATATATATATATATATCTATATATATCTGTTCGGAAAGGCTGTATACCCTTTTCCCATATACCCTCAGTGGTCACTCTCCTAAGAGACAACAGCATGTCGTCCACAAGGAGCAAAGCTACTAAGGCACAGGTTTTTTTCGCGGCCTGTACCTCTTGTGGGGCTATGTTGCCTGCGGGATCCACCTACCCTCACTGTGATCAATGCTCGACTCCTGCCACGCTTGCTCAGCCGGAGCCCAGGGCACTTGTGGGCCCCTCGGCTCATGTAGATCCCCCTGCTCCCCCTGAGCAGGCTGCAGGGACAGAGTCACCGTCATTGGCCTCTTTCGCTGAGAAGCTCTCTGTCACTTTCTCAATCCATTGCACATTCTATGGACAAATGGTCATCTAAGCTCCTTGAGGCATTGCAGTCCAGACCGGGCTCTTCACAGGCCCCGGCCCCTGTTAGTTTGTCTCCTCCGGGTCCTTCTCGGTCCGCGCCGCAGCGCGCTCCCAGGATAGCCCCTAGGTCCCAGGTGGAGGAGTCCTGCCCGGATCGCAGTCCCAGACCGGCTAAGCGGCCTCGCTGGGACTCTTCCCCGGCCTCCTCACGCTGCTCTGGATCCCAGCTTGAGGACTCTCAGGATGACGAGGCGGACGTGGAAGCTCAGGGCTCTGACCTTGACTTCGCCCTCAACCTTGATACCCCTGAGGGGGACACCTTAGTAAATGATCTTATCTCGTCCATCAACCAGGTGTTGGATCTCTCTCCCCCGCCTCCACCTGTAGAGGAGTCGGCTTCTCAGCAGGAAAAACACCAATTCCGATTCCCCAAACGTACGCGCAATACGTTTTTTGATCACTCTAACTTCAGAGACGCTGTCCAGAAGCCCAGAGCGGTCCCGGACAAGCGTTTTGCTAAACGGCACTCTGACACGCGTTATCCCTTTCCACCTGAAGTCGTTAAGGGCTGGGCACACTCTCCCAAGGTGGATCCTCCAGTATCTAGATTGGCTGCTAGGTCCGTTGTGTCTGTTGCCGATGGCTCATCCCTGAAGGATGCCACTGACAGACAGATAGAGCTCTTGGTGAAGTCTATTTATGAGGCCACGGGCGCATCTTTCGCCCCGGCCTTTGCGGCCGTGTGGGCTCTCCAAGCAATCTCGGCATGTCTGACTGAGATTAATGCTGTCACGCGGAATTCTGCTCCGCATGTTTCTTCCTTGACCTCTTAGGCATCAGCATTTTCGTCCTACGCCATGAACGCCGTCCTGTGGGGAGATAAGGCATGCACACCAGTGACTATGGAAGGGGAATACATGGAATAGCAGAAACTGCTGTGTGAATACTGACATGAAAAATTCAATAGCTATTTGTAAGAATGAAATGTGAAAAATGGAACCTGCATTACTGCCATGAACATATGAATAAAGAGAAATTTAGCTACTGAATTGATCAATGCAATAGAGCCCCAACACTACGCCAAAGTATATATAGCCTGGGTCTCAGCCTCCCATACAGGGTAAGTTTTTTAACTGCATGAGAGGACACACACAAGCTAGGGACCCCAACGTAGAGAAATACTTTGGCGTAGTGTTGGGGCTCTATTGCATTGATCAATTCAGTAGCTAAATTTCTCTTTATTCATATGTTCATGGCAGTAATCCAGGTTCCATTTTTCACATTTCATTCTTACAAATAGCTATTGAATTTTTCATGTCAGTATTCACACAGCAGTTTCTGCTATTCCATGTATTCCCCTTCCATAGTCACTGGTGTGCATGCCTTATCTCCCCATAGTGATGTTTTTTATGTTTTTTAGGTTTTTTGCACCCAGTTCAGACGTAGAATGGAGTTCCAAACGTTATTCCTTAATGAACGCCGTCCTGGACTCCGCTAGCCGTACGGCCATGGCATCCGCTAACTCCGTGGCTGTCCGCAGGGCCATGTGGCTGCGCGAATGGAAAGCAGACTCTGCTTCCAAAAGGTTCTTAACTGGTTTGCCTTTTTCTGGCGAACGTTTATTTGGCGAACGGTTGGATGAGATTATTAAGGAATCCTCGGGAAAGGACTCCTCCTTACCCCAGTCCAAACCTAAGAGACCTCAGCAGAGAAAAATCCAATCGAGGTTTCGGTCCTTTCGTCCCTCCGCCAAGCCCCAATCCTCTTCGTCCAACCGGCCGGAGAAAGGCCAGAGGAATTCCTATGCGTGGCGGTCCAAGTCACGCCCCCAAAAGGCCGCAGGAGGCACTGCCTCCAAGATGGCCTCCTCATGACTCTCGGCCTCACCTAGCCACATCCTCGGTCGGTGGCAGGCTCTCCCGCTTTGGCGACGCCTAGTGGCCACACGTTCAAGACCGATGGGTGAGAGACATTCTGTCTCATGGTTACGGGATAGAGTTCAGCTCTCGACCTACGGCTCGTTTCTTCAGAACCTCCCCACCCCCCGCACAGGCCGATGCACTTTTGCAGGCAGTGGACGCTCTAAAGATAGAAGGAGTTGTGATTCTCGTTTCCCTTCAGGAACGTGGTCGCGGATTTTACTCCAACTTGTTCGTGGTGCCAAAAAAGGACAGGTCATTCCGTCCCGTTCTGGACCTCAAGCTGCTCAACAGACATGTGAGAACCAGATGGTTTCGGATGGAATCTCTCCGCTCGGTCATCACTTCGATGTCACAAGGAGACTTCCTAGCATCGATCGACATCAAGGATGCTTATCTCCATGTGCCGATCGCACCCGAACATCAACGTTTCCTGCGTTTTGCCATCGGGGACGAACACCTCCAGTTCGTCGCATTGCCCTTCGGCCTGGCGACAGCCCCACGGGTTTTCACCAAAGTCATGGCATCCGTCGTGGCGGTCCTGCACTCTCAGGGCCACTCGGTGATCCCCTACTTGGACGATCTCCTAGTCAGGGCCCCTTCTCGGGTGGCGTGTCAACAAAGTCTTACCGTCACTCTGGCGACTCTCCAGCAGTTCGGGTGGATCATCAATTTCCCGAAATCCAAGTTGACGCCGACCCAATCACTGACTTACCTCGGGATGGAGTTTCATACCCAGCAAGCGTTAGTCAAGCTACCGCGCGACAGACAGCTTTCTCTGCAGGCGGGGGTGCAATCACTTCTTCGTAGTCAGTCACACCCCTTAAGGCGCCTCATGCACTTCCTGGGGAAGATGGTGGCAGCTATGGAGGCAGTGCCGTTCGCGCAATTCCATCTACGGCCACTCCAATGGGAAATTCTTCGCAAATGGGACAAGAGTTCGGCTTCCCTCGACAAGAACATCTCTCTCTCCCTTGCAACCAAAACATCACTTCAGTGGTGGCTCCTACCCACATATCTGTCTCGGAAAAAATCCTTCCTACCCCCAACCTGGGCCGTGGTCACCACGGACGCGAGCCTGTCAGGTTGGGGAGCGGTTTTTCTCCACCACAGGGCTCAAGAAACCTGGACTCCAATAGAATCGTCCCTTCAGATCAATATCCTGGAGATAAGGGCAGTATATCTAGCCCTATTGGCTTTCCATCGGTGGCTGGAGGGCAGGCAGATCCGAATCCAGTCGGACAACGCCACTGCCGTCGCCTACATCAACCACCAAGGCGGCACTCGCAGTCGTCAAGCCTTCCAGGAAGTCCGGCGGATTCTGCAGTGGGTGGAAGTCACAGGCTCTACCATCTCCGCAGTTCACATCCCGGGCGTAGAAAACTGGGAAGCAGATTTTCTCAGTCGTCAGGGCATGGACGCGGGGGAATGGTCTCTTCACCCAGACGTGTTTCGAGAGATCTGTCGCCGCTGGGGAACGCCGGACGTCGATCTCATGGCATCACGACACAACAACAAGGTCCCGGCCTTCATGGCGCGGACTCAGGATCACAGAGCTCTGGCAGCGGACGCTTTGGTCCAGGATTGGTCGCAGTTTCGACTGCCATATGTGTTTCCTCCTCTGGCAATGCTGTCCAGGGTACTACGCAAGATCCGGTCCAACTGCCGTCGCGCCATTCTCGTCGCTCCAGACTGGCCGAGGCGGTCGTGGTACCCGGATCTGTGGCATCTCACGGTGGGTCAACCGTGGGCACTTCCAGACCGCCCAGACTTGCTGTCACAAGGCCCGTTTTTCCATCTGAATTCTGTGGCCCTCAACCTGACTGTGTGTATCGGCGCTCTCCGTGTTTTTTCAAAAGCGTCTAGCTAGGCTTCCGCAGGTCCGCACGTTCCTGCAGGGGGTTTGCCACATGGTCCCACCTTACAAACGTCCGTTGGAACCTTGGGATCTTAACAGGGTCCTGACGGCTCTTCAAAAGCCGCCTTTTGAGCCGCTGCGGGATGTCTCTCTCTCCCGTCTTTCTCAGAAGGTGGCCTTCCTGGTGGCAGTCACATCTCTTCGGAGAGTGTCTGAGCTTGCAGCGCTGTCATGCAAAGCTCCCTTCCTGGTTTTCCACCAGGATAAGGTGGTTCTGCGTCCTGTCCCGGAATTTCTCCCTAAGGTGGTATCCCCTTTTCATCTAAATCAGGATATCTCCTTGCCTTCCTTTTGCCCTAATCCAATTCACCAGTGTGAAAAGGATTTTCATTCTTTGGATCTTGTGAGAGCATTCCGGTTCTACGTGTCTCGCACAGCGCCCCTGCGCCGTTCAGACGCGCTCTTTGTCCTTGTCGCTGGCCAGCGTAAGGGCTCTCAGGCCTCCAAGTCAACCTTGGCTCGGTGGATCAAGGAACCGATTCTCGAGGCCTACCGTACTTCTGGGCTTCCGCTCCCTTCAGGGTTGAAAGCCCATTCTACCAGAGCCGTAGGTGCGTCCTGGGCATTGCGGCACCGGGCGACGGCTCAGCAGGTGTGTCAGGCAGCTACGTGGTCTAGTCTGCACACTTTCACGAAGCACTATCAAGTCCATACCTATGCTTCGGCAGACGCAAGTCTAGGTAGGCGAGTCCTCCAGGTGGCGGTTGCCCACCTGTAAGAGGGGGCCGTTTTCGGCTCTTTTTATTGAGGTATTGTTTTACCCACCCAGGGACTGCTCTTGGACGTCCCAATTGTCTGGGTCTCCCAATGGAGCGACAAAGAAAAAGGGAATTTTGTTTACTTACCGTAAATTCCTTTTCTTCTAGCTCCTATTGGGAGACCCAGCACCCGCCCCTGTGCCCTTCGGGCTGGTTGTTTTTTTGTGTACACATGTTGTTGATGTTGATTTGTTCTTTTGGTTCATGGTCTTCAGTTCTCCGAACATCCTTCGGATTGAATTTACCCTAGACCAATTTATAAGTTTTCTCCTTCCTGCTTTTGCACCAAAACTGAGGAGCCCGTGGTCCACGGGAGGGTATATAGGCAGAGGGGAGGGTTTACACTTTTTTAAAAGTGTAATACTTTGTGTGGCCTCCAGAGGCAGAAGCTATACACCCAATTGTCTGGGTCTCCCAATAGGAGCTAGAAGAAAAGGAATTTACGGTAAGTAAACAAAATTCCCTTTTTTTCTGGCACGTGTTTCACGGACCACACCACTGCGTGGTCCGTGGGACATCAGTGATGCCAGAAAAAAATGGACATATCTCCGTGCGGCAATCACGGACACGCGTGAATGCTGCACGGAGACATGGTCAGTGAAACATCACTGACGTGTGAGCAGACCCATTGATTATAATGGGTCTGCGTATGTCAGTGATTCTGGTACGTTTAAAAAAAAGCACAAACGTACCAGAATCACTGACGTGTGAAACAGGCCTAACTCACGGACACAAGCTGCAGCAATACGAAGGACATTATACAGCTGAGCTGTGTTAATCTGAATCAGCCTCTGATGTGAGGGGAAAACACTCCTTACAGAGCTCTGCTTCATGGTTTGCTGTCTGCTCCTAACTGCCTTTCCCCATAGAGGATAATGGTCTGTGTTACATATCAACACTAGCCTTCCATGTGAGCAAGATGTAGTGATGAGCCGGCTCACAGATAACCAGGACTGGCGGATCCCGGTCATCCAGTTTTTAAAATCCGGTTCCGGGCCACATTCCGGTTCCCGTATAAGTCTATGGGGACCTGAAAACGATGATTAAAAATGTTGGTAGAAGGGATAGGGGGATGGGAGCAAGCGCGCTGTACATACCGAGGCTCCGGCACAGCTGTACACTGCTTCCAGGCCGCCCATTCACTTCCGGTGCCACGGATTATCACTAATCCAAATACACTTCTTTCCATGTCCACTGGCGTCTGTGATTGGTTACAGTCAGATGCGTCCCCACCCTGAGTGACAGCATGTCTGATTGCTTCCAATCACAGATGCTACGTGTGGCTATTGTGATATAAAAATAAATAAAACGTTTGGCGTAGGGCCTCCCCATATTACCGAACACAAATAAAGCTTTCGGCTGCAGTCCCCAGCCGTGCGCTTATCTTGGCTGTGTATCAAAGTAGTAGGAACCTCCTGTGGCTTTTTTTTTTTTTTTTTTTAATTTAAATTATTTAAAAAAAAAAAAAAACTTGTGCGGTCCACCCCCCAATTTTGATACCCAGTCATAATAAAGCCCGACAGCTGGGGTCTGGTATTCTCAGACTAGGGAAGCCCATGGTTATTAGACTGCCACCCAGCCTAAAAATAGCAGCCTGCAGACACCCGGGATTGTTGCATCTATTAAATGCGACAATCACAATCCCAGCACTTTACCTGGCTTTTCCCGATTGCCCTGGTGCGGTCGCAATCGGGGTAATATAAGAGGTTAATGGCAGCCCACAGCCCCCGATTACTAATCTGTAAGTGAAATTAAATAAACCCAAACACCGAAAAAATTCTTTGTTTTGAATAAAATACAAAAAAACACCTTCTTTCACCACTTTATTAACTCGCAAAACATCCCTGCAGGTCTGATGTAATCCACACAAGGTTCCACGACGATTTCAGCTCTGCTACATCTGAACTGACAGCGTGCAATCATGACTGCCTGCTGTGAGCAACAGGCAGAAAATAAATGAGCTGCGCAATCAGTGGTGACGTTATTCATGTTAGTTGCGGTTGCAGCTGGAGGTTTCCTCGGTCCTCCACCTGTGACACCAGGTAACCTGACCTCAGAGGATCTCAGGTGACCTCATTAAAGTCCGTGAACTCACCTGCATTTCTTGGCACAAAACTGCGGGTTATTTTCTAATAGATACAGATTCTTTGCTGAAATTTTTACACCATATTTCTGCACCCATTCTACACCTCGTGACAAAATATGGCATTAATACTTATATATGTGTATATATATATATATGTGTATATATATATATATATATATATATATATATATATATATATACTTATATATATATATATATATATATGATACAGTTATCATTCCTCGAGCGGTTTTGATGTGTTTTTTATTTTGCCAGGTGTAAATTCGGTGCATGAATATGGTTTAAAAATGTCATCACCAAATTTGCATCTCTTGGCCTAAAAAATGCAAAAAAAAAGTTTTTTTTCTGCCAGGATGTGCAAATTTAGTGCTGCAATCTAGTGTATACATTTCAGCTCCTACATGGTGTCAAACTTTTATGTTTTTTTTTTATTTGCACTTAGAGATGCAAATGTGGTATTTTGATTTTTTTACACTATATTCATGCACCCAATTTACACCTGGCAATAAACAGCATCAAAACTGCATGAGCTATGATGCGGTAGTGATGCGATTTGAGGTGTAGAATGATTGCAGGGATAAGGTGTAAAAATTTCAGCACCAAATCTGCACATCATGGCAAAAAAAAGTGGTTTTATGCCAGGAGATGCAGGTCTGTGAACCTGAGTTTACTGAAGGATGGTTACCTGCGTTCATGTTCCCTTAATTCACAGGTAGAGGACCGTGGGAACCTCCCGTTGTGGCCACAAATAACCTGAGTGACGTCACCGGTGATCACGCGGCTCATTCATTCTCTGCCTGAACTTCACCGCGTTCGGTCATGTAATATGATCGCGTGCAGTGACTTAAGATATGAAGCAGAGCTGGAATAGTCTTGGGACCTCGTGTGGATTACGCCAGACCTACAGGGGTGCTTGGCGGGGGTGTGTTAAAAAAATTGGTGAAAAAAGGTGTTTTTTGTATTTTATTTCAAATAAAGCATTTTTTCAGTGTTTGTGTTTATTTACTTTCACTTACAGTTTAGTAATGGGGGGGTCTCATAGATGCCTTCCATTACTAATGGGGGGGTCTCATAGATGCCTTCCATTACTAATCTAGGGCTTAATGGCAGCTGTAGGCTGTTATAACCCCTTATTACCCCAATTGTCACCGCACCAGGGCAATTGGGAAGAGCCGGGTAAAGTTCTGGGACTGTCGCATCTAATGGATGCAGTAATTCCAGGTGGCTGCAGGCTGCTTTTTTTTTAGGCTTGGGTGGCCCAATAAGCACGAAACTCCCCAGCCTGGGAATACCTGCCCCTAGCTGTTGAGCTTTATCATGTCTGGGTATCAAAATTTGGGGAGACCCGCACACAGCTTTTAAAATTATTTAAATAATTAACAAATAAAAATGTTGCATGCGGTTCCTCTTATTTTGATACACAGCCAAGACAAACGCACAGCTGGGGGCTGCAGCTTGTAGCTGTATACATTATCTGTGCTGGGTATCATAATGTAGGGGGAACCCTAAGCCAAATGTTTTATTTATTTTTACACCATGATACTGACCCGCAGACGGCGCCTGTGATTGGTTGCAGTCTGACACGCTGTCACACAGGCTGGGGGGCGCGTCTAACTGCAACCAATCACAGATGCCAAGACAGCCGGTGGGCGGGTAAAGTAGTGTATATGGATGAGCAATAATGAGCAGCCCAGGAAGGAAGTGAAGGAGAGGCCACAGGAGCAGTATACAGCTGTGCTGAAGCCTCGGTACTGTTGAAGCACTTGCTTCATTCTTATTTTCTTTATTTTTCTTTTTTTTTTTTTTTTTGTTTAATTTCCCCGGGGTGCCAGATTTGGATCAATACCCAGAATCTGGGGCCCAGGTCCGGCCCTCGGGTACCTTTGAAACCACATTTATTCTGACTTTTACAGTCCGGGTCCGCCCATCACTAGCAAGATGGATTTGAGCTGCTTTTTCACAGTAGATGATGAGTGCAGGGCAAACAGCCAGTTGTTCAGGGGAAGTCGAAACGTCTGTGAGGGCCTCTAACAAGGTAACCGTGTGTACAACTACAGTGGTGCAGCCTAGTCATAGGTATGGGGCACCTCACATATGACTGATGATTTACTGAAAATCTTTATTCAAAGTTTAACACTGACATTACCACTATATAGTATATAGTGGTAGATACTAGTTCTGCAGAACATATGAGATTACAAAGCAGTTATGGATGGTGACTTAGATGATTATCCTTCTGATGCAGTAATTCACTTTTCCTTTCTTTTCCAACTGGTCCAGACTGACATAACAATTTCTCCAGCAACGACTCATCTGTAGAGATTACAACACAAACACTTTTGACTTCTCACATTTCCAGCATTGTCCCCATTCTGCACAAACTTTTTATCCTGCTGTTGCGCCACTGCTGCCATATGTGTTCCTATTACTGATCCTCTTACTACCCCACATCATAATATTCACCACTGTGTCTCTTACCAAGTAAAATGTTTCTACTGTGCCTCTTAGATGGTAGAAACAGCCCTCAGCTCTCTAGATGGTAGATAGCCCTAGATGTATGACAGCCCTCAGTAGCCTTACTACCCTAGTCTTAAGGGTACTTTACACACTGCGACATCGCTAGAAATCTCGTTAGCGATGTGAAATTCTAGATCGCAAGTGCGATCTTTCGAGATCGCACATGCGTAAACTGACCTATGTGCGATCTCCAAAGATCGCACTTGCGATCTAGAATTTCACATCGCTAACGAGATCGCTAGCGATGTCGCAGTGTGTAAAGTACCCTTTACTGTTTGATGGCCCCATTAGTCTCCTTATACTTTATGATGGTCCCCAGTTTTCCCTCCACAATGTATGATTGCCCCAGTATTCCCTCCACACTGTATAGATGGCCCCCAAAATTCTCCCCACACTGTATATATGGCCCCCATTATTTCCACCACACTGTATTATTGTCTTCAGTGGCATTACTGCCCTACTCACACCATATGATGGCCATACACTCTGTAATATTGTCCCCAGAATCCCCCCCCACACTGTATGGATGGCCTCCACTATTCCCCCCCCCCCCCCCCCCCAAACTGTGTGGATGGTACCCAGTAGTCCTATGGAAGGCCCCCACTAGTCCCCCACACTGTAAGGATAGCCCCCAGTAGTCCCTCCTATGAGCACTATTAAAATAAACATCTACCCAGCTAACCATGGATCCTGAGGAATATGCCAACAGACCAGTCCAAGACATGGGTGGAACAACGCGGTGATGTCATTGTGTTGGGGCACGCAGAGTCCTGGCGTGATGATTGCGCTTCACTTTCGTTCGTTTCCCCACTTTTCTGTAGACTTCAGGCCTAAACTGACCTACGGTCTACAGAATGTATAGCAGTAGTGTAGGAAGACACCTGTCTTACCACAGAGTTTAGCTGTGTTGTCATGCTGTGCACGCTAATTTCTTTTAAAGTGGTGGTAGCCCCAGGGGACTACACCCTTCTGCCCCCCTCCACCGTAGCTACGCTACTGGCTTTTGGGAAGGGGAAAAAGTATTGATTTCTGCAGTTTGTTAAAAATACTTGTTTCATATTTCACCAAACAAAAAAAGTCCATTTTAATAGTCTAGGAAAATCCTATGTTCTGCCAGTGATGTCATGATTTATCAGAATTCTTAGAATGAAATCTGTTTAGTGGGAACTTTAGAGACATCATTGTTGATTCTTTAGCTCTATTCTAAGCTCTATTGTCATGTCTAGGGTGAGGTGACGATTCACTACAACAAGCTGCAAGCTGATCCGAAGCAGGGAAAATCACTCGATATTGGTAAGCCATTCTTTGAAAATCCATGTAGCACTGTTGTTGAGCCACATTCTCATATGTGGACAACCATTGAGGGAAATGGCTAAAAGTAACAAGGCAAAACGGAATTTCTTAGCACCATATATATTTGTTTTTCACTACTGAAGGTTTTTGAAAACTTTAAAAACCAAACAGGAGGCACCCTGAAATATGTATTGGGGTTATAAAAAGTGAAAAATGAACAAGACCTTTAATGATTCTTTTGTAATATTTATCTCTATATTTTTTCAGTACTGAAGAAAGTGAAGCATCGTCTGGTAGAGAATATGAGTTCAGGCACTGCAGATGCTCTTGGCTTAAGCCGTGCCATCCTGTGCAATGGTAACTTTCTCTCCCAATATGTACCTTGTCATAAAACAGATGCCTTCAATTCCAGATACTGCAAGACACATGCTTTTATGATGCACTACATCATAATGGGTAATCAATTAATTGTAATGCTTTTAATGGCGGAAAAGTTTGTAGTTTATCACATTTGAGCCCCGTACATCTGCATCGGTTTTCAAAGGTACAGTCGCCGGACTGGAACTAAAAAGCAGTTATGGCACACAGAGTCCTCTACCCACATGCAACGTCGGCACCATGAATACAAGAAGGGAAATGAAAGTGGAACATAGTAATACACAATTATTGAGAAATGTATACTACTGTTAGGTTGACCTAACAGTCACAGCTGTTGCCAGCGATGTCCGAATGCAGAGAGGGTACCGGTGACCCCCCCTCGGCTATTCCAGCTCTCAATGAAAACAAGCGAACGCTGTTATACACATAAGACTGGAGATGTGCGGCTCCGAATAGAAAGTGTATTGGTATTGTTTACATTACAAAGTTATACAAAGTTGATTAGGGCGTAACTATGCAACATACATATTCATTAAAGGCGTGAATTACATATTCCCAGCAAGAGAAATTAATATAATGACTTATACTCCCATAACAAGATGTTTTTCAGTCGCCTCTAAGTCAAAACATTCTGCGTCCTTGAGGTTGGTCTCACAGTTTATTACGCAAATAAGTCTGGTTTGGTCTTGCCAGGGAGAATGAATTTCTATTATTTTCTAAGTCAGTGAAAAAGGTTAACTCTTTCCTCACACTACCATAAAACAAACACTGCCATACAGTGACTATATGGTGATCTTATGCCACCAGTGTCTCACACGTGCTCTGCAGAAAATTCATGATCATGTCATACTGATTGTACACGCAGGCAGAATATATAGTTTTGGGGGGGAGGGGGGAGGGAGTTCCAGTTGCAGTGCAGGCACATTCTTACATTATAGCGCAACGTCTCCTCTATAGCGGAATGTGATCTTTGGGTGTGGGAAGTGTATTGCATCTCATATCCAGCATTTTACCAGGAGTACCTCACTTTACTAAATGGCATTTCACATTTGTCCCACCATTCCAATGCAGAACTCCTACACTGAGGTGGAAACCATCCACATGACAGCCACATGCAGATCCTGTTCTTTAGGTTTTAGATTAATATAGATTGTAGCATATACCTCGCGCCCTCTTCACACAGACTGCAATAAAACGGATATAATTATTACAAAAAAAAAATAGAAGCATTTAGAGTTGTGTGGCAAGTCCTCTTCTCGTCTGACCAGTGTGCCAGTAATCATAATAATAATTTTTCTATAGCGCCAACATATTCTGCAGAACTTTACAATTCAAGAGGAACATGAACAGACAATATTAGACATTAGAGTATGTTTATTTTATACTACAAAAAGATGTGTATAAAACGCACATGGAGTTCCATATTCATAATATATACATTTTATTAAATACAAAAAGACATACAAAAATTAAATACTATAAAAAGTCATCAAGCAATTATGTAATATACGTGGAGGGCCCCAATATAGTGTTTAAATAAAAAAAAAAATTAAATAAACTAGTAGCTAAAAACCCTATCACTTTGTCAATGTATGGAAAAGAAAGAACAAAGTGCTCCCCGAAGGCTCCCTTCTAAATTCTTTGTATGCCCAGTTATATGGGTACATTTTTCATAGAATATATGCACACCATTCATGATTAAGAGGAAATGCCAAGAACAGATATTAAAATCCAAATTAATATTTGTATTTTAGATGGATTGGTGAAGAAACTCGAGGAGCTTGAAAAAACAGGAGAATTCTATAGAGGTAATAATGATTAATTACTTATTCATTACTGTTGTCCCCAATTTAAAAGCCGTGTCTTGCACTAACTCAAGATTACGCTACAGCTTCAATATTACAAAAATTAAGTTTGCCCAATAACCTACTGCCATAATTTAGTGGCCATTTTCTTATCTCAATGCCCTGTGACTTCTTTGTTGCTGCTTTCTTTGTGTCCTGCTTCATAATTTTTGTGGACGTGTCAAAATAATCTCTCTCCTTTGCTTCATTAGGGGACACAGGAAACCATGTGTATATGCTGCTGCCACTAGGAGGCGACACTAGGCAAAAAATAAAAGTTTAACTCCTCCTCCTCTGCAGTATATACCCACCTACTGGCAGGAACTTATTCAGTTATTCAGTTTTCTGGTTAGTGTCGTAGGAGGTGGACATGAGTCTCTTTTTTTTTTTTTTTTTTCTTCCCTCAGCCCAAGTTTTTTGCACAATCGCGGCTCTTTTAGGCTATGTGCGCACGTTGTGTTCTCTGCAGTGCAGAAAAGAACGCACCCTCTGGCAGACTGGACACTGCGTTTGTTTAAAAAAAATGCATCCACAACGCATGCATTTTGGATGCTTTTTCCATGCATTTTGCATGCGTTTTGGATTCATTTTTGACAGTGCGTTCCCCTGGCAATTCAGCTCTGCTACATGCCGTCTGACAGCAGACAGACAGAGTCGCGCGATGAGAATGAAATCGGGTGAATTTCACCCGACTTCAATGTCATACCGCGGCTCTGTCTGTGTGTGGCGTCCTGATTAGTGGTCACCCGTGAAGGACTCACCGGTGACCACTAATCCCCTGAGTGACTGAAGTGAGCAGCGCGATCAGCGCTGCCGTCACTCAAGTTACCCGCGGCCAGCTGGAGTCCTCCACCTGAGACCGCAACTCACCTGTGACTTCATCGCTGATCGTGCGGCTCTCTTCAGTTGCTGCGTGGAGCTGACAGAGCGGTCTGGTCTGTGACCGCGCTTGTCAGCTTCATGTAGCAGAGCTGAGAGCGTCGCGGGACCTCGTGTGGATTACGTCGGACCTGGAGGGGTATTTGAGGATTTTAATATAGTGGTGAAAGAGGGTGGTTTTTTTTTGTCTTTTATTCCAAATAAAAGATTTTTTCGGGTGTTTGTGTTCATTTACTTTCACTTACAGGTTAATCATGGGGGAGTGTCTCATAGACACCTGTCATAATCAACCTAGGACTTTGTGGCAGCTATGAGCTGCTGCCATTAACTTCTTATTACCCCGATTGCCACCGCACCAGGGCAATGCGGGATGAGCCAGGTGAAGTCCCGGGACTGTGGCATCTAAAGGATGCGGCAATTCCGGGCGGCTGCTGGCTGATATTGTTAGGCTGGGGGGATCCCCATAACGTGACGCTCCCCATCCTGAGAATACCAGCCTTCAGTCGTGTGGCTTTACCCTGGCTGGTATCAAAATTGGGAGGGACAGCACGTAGTTTTTTACATTTATTTATTTTACTGCACGATATAGACACACCTACCGGCGGCTGTGATTGGTTGCAGTTAGACAGCTGTCACTCAGCGTGGGGCGTGCCTGACTGTAACCAATCATAGGCGCCGGTGGGCGGGGAAAGCAGGGAATACGAGATTGAATAATGGGCGGCCGGCATTTTCAAAAGCGGAAAAGCTGCCGGAGCAGTTTGAACGCTGTGCAGCGCAGCGCCGGTGATCGGGAATCGGTGAATATGAGAGAGGGGGAGAGTCTGACCGACGGAGAGAGAGACCGACAGAGAGAGACAGAGACAGACAAAGCGACCAACTGACAGAGAAAGAGATCGACCGACAGACAGAGGGAGATTCACCGACATCCACAGACAGAGATTGACCGACATTGACAGAGACTGAAAAGTCTCTATTTGTCAAAAAAGCATGCGGAACGCAACAAAAATGCAGTCCAAGTGCATTTTGATTGCGTTGTGACCCACATTATTGATTTCAATGGGTGGAGAACGCAGCTACAACGCACAAAAGAAGTGACATGCTGCTTTTTTTTCCCGCAGCGATTTTGGGCATCCAAAACGCTGCGTTTACAAACGCAGCGTGTGCATTGAATTTTCAGATTTCTCATAGACTTTGCTGGGGAAGCTGAACGCATGCAATTTGGCACTGAAAATGCTGCAGTTCAAAACGCAGCGTTTCCGCGGGAAAAAACGCAACGTGCGCACATAGCCTTACTCTAATATTTTCTCCTTCTTTGTCGCTCCATTGGGAGACCCAGACAATTGGGTGTATAGGCTATGCCTCCGGAGGCCACACAAAGTATTACACTAAAAGTGTAAAGCCCCTCCCCTTCTGCCTATACACCCCCCGTGCTCCCACGGGCTCCTCAGTTTTCATACTTTGTGCGAAGGAGGCAGACATCCACGCATAGCTCCACAGCTTAGTCAGCAGCAGCTGCTGACTATGTCGGATGGAAGAAAAGAGGGCCCATAACAGGGCCCCCAGCATGCTCCCTTCTCACCCCACTCTTGTCGGCGGTGTTGTTAAGGTTGAGGTATCCATTGCGGGTACGGAGGCTGGAGCCCACATGCTGTTTTCCTTCCCCATCCCCTTTAGGGCTCTGGGTGAAGTGGGCCCTAATCGGTCTCCAGGCACTGAGACCGTGCTCCATCCACAGCCCCTGGGGACTCTGCTGGACAAGGAGCCAAGTATCGTCAGGGACAGGCCCTGCTACTTTGAGGTACTCTGTGTCCCTGTGGGGACCGCGCACAGAAACACTCCAGCATTGCTGGGTGTGTTAGTGCACCGGGGACCGCAGCGCTGACCGCGCTTGTGCCATCACACACTGCAGCGTGGCTGGGTGTGTTAGTTTACTGGGGACTACCGCGCTGACCGCGCGCTGCCGTTTCACACTGCAGCGCGGCTGGGAATGTTAGTACGCCGGGGACTACCGCGCCGACCGCGCTTATACGCCGGCCGCGCTTATAACTCTAGTCCCCGGCTTTTGCGGCCTAGTCTCATTCTTTTCCCGCCCCCAGACCTGCCAGTCAGGGGAAGGGCGGGACGCTGTACAGGACGTCAGCACTGAGGGCTGGAACATGCTTTGCATACTCCACCCCCCTCACTGTGCACAGTGGGGCACCAGATTCCCGCACTTTCTAGGGCACGCCCACGGCCCCCTCCTCTCCTCAGGACGCCGGCAGCCATTCCTGTCAGCTCTTCTGACACTGGAGAGGGGAGACAAGCTCTGGGAGACCCAGGCAGGGATTCTGGTGACCACACAACCGCTTTTGAGCGGGCGGTAAGCAGCACCTGAGGTGCTGGCCCCACTAGTGCAGAAGTGTACTTATAGATTATATGATTATAGGATATACTGTACACTGTATGGTGCACGATTGATTTTTGGCTATATACCCTCCTGGATTGCTCAGAGGAGACAACAGCATGTCGTCCACAAGAAGCAAGGGTGCCAAAGCACAGGCTTACTATGCTGCCTGCGCCGCATGTACGGCTATACTACCGGCAGGTTCCACTGACCCACATTGTGTGCAATGCTCGGCCCCTGTGGCACTTACTCAGCCGGAGCCTCTGCTAAGGGGGGCCCAGGGGGATCCACCTGCTAACACTGTCCAGGTGACAGGGACGGAGTTTGCAGTTTTTACTGATAGACTTTCTGAGACTATGGCCAAGATACTAGAAGCCTTGCAGTCCAGACCGGTATCTCAGACCATGGGCACTGTGGAATCATTGCTACCTGGTCTTCCTCAGTTGGAACAACAATGTCCTCCCGGGGTGTCTCATAGATCCCAGGGTGAGGTCTCTGACACGGACCGCAGCCCCAGACCGCCTAAGCGAGCTCGCTGGGAAATTCCCTCGACATCATCACATTGCTCAGGGTCTCAGCGGGAGGACTCTCTGTATGATGAAGCGGAGGTAGCTGATCAGGATTCTGATCCTGAGGCCGCTCTCAACCTTGATACTCCTGATGGGGACGCCATAGTGAATGATCTTATCGCGTCCATCAATCAAATGTTGGATATTTCTCCCTCAGCTCCTCCAGTAGAGGAGTCAGTTTCTCAGCAGGAGAAATTCCGTTTCAGGTTTCCCAAGCGTACAACGAGTATGTTTCTGGACCACTCTGACTTCAGAGAGGCAGTCCAGAAACACCGAGCTTGTCCAGATAAGCGTTTTTCCAAGCGCCTTAAGAATACACGTTATCCCTTCCCCCCTGACGTGGTCAAGGGCTGGACTCAGTGTCCCAAGGTGGATCCTCCAATCTCCAGACTGGCGGCTAGATCCATAGTTGCAGTTGAAGATGGGGCTTCACTCAAGGATGCCACTGACAGACAGATGGAGCTCTGGTTGAAATCCATCTATGAAGCTATCGGCGCGTCTTTTGCTCCAGCATTCGCGGCCGTATGGGCACTCCAAGCTATCTCAGCGGGTCAAGCGCAAATTGACGCACTCACACGTACATCTGCGCCGCAAGTGGCGTCCATAACCTCTCAAACATCGGCATTTGCGTCCTACGCTATTAATGCTGTCCTGGACTCTGCGAGCCGTACGGCGGTTGCAGCCGACAATTCGGTGGCAATACGCAGGGCCTTGTGGCTACGGGAATGGAAGGCAGATTCAGCTTCCAAAAAGTGCTTAACCAGTTTGCCATTTTCTGGCGACCGTTTGTTTGGTGAGAGATTGGATGAAATCATCAAACAATCCAAGGGAAAGGAAACATCCTTACCCCAGGCCAAACCAAACATACCCCAACAGAGGAGGGGACAGTCGAGGTTTCGGTCCTTTCGGGGTGCGGGCAGGTCCCAATTCTCCTCGTCCAAAAGGCCTCAGAAGGATCAGAGGAACTCCGATTCATGGCGGTCTAAGTCACGCCCTAAAAAGACCGCCGGAGGTGCCGCTACCAAGGCGGCTTCCTCATGACTTACGGCCTCCTCACACCGCATCCTCGGTCGGTGGCAGGCTCTCCCGCTTTTGCGACATCTGGCTGCCACAGGTAAAAGACCGTTGGGTGAGAGACATTCTGTCTCACGGTTACAGGATAGAGTTCAGCTCTCGTCCTCCGACTCGATTCTTCAGAACATCTCCGCCTCCCGAGCGAGCCGATGCTCTTCTGCAGGCGGTGGGCACTCTGAAGGCAGAAGGAGTGGTGGTCCCGGTTCCTCTTCAGCAACAGGGTCACGGTTTCTACTCCAACCTGTTTGTGGTTCCAAAGAAGGACGGGTCTTTCCGTCCTGTCCTGGACCTAAAACTGCTCAACAAACACGTAAAGACCAGGCGGTTCCAGATGGAATCCCTCCGCTCCGTCATCGCCTCAATGTCCCAAGGAGATTTCCTTGCATCGATCGATATCAAAGATGCTTATCTCCACGTACCGATTGCTCCAGAGCATCAGCGCTTCCTGCGCTTCGCCATAGGAGACGAACACCTTCAGTTCGCGGCACTGCCGTTCGGCCTGGCGACAGCCCCACGGGTTTTCACCAAGGTCATGGCTACAGTAGTTGCGGTCCTCCACTCTCAGGGTCACTCGGTGATACCTTACTTAGACGATCTGCTGGTCAAGGCACCCTCTCAAGAGGCATGCCAACACAGCCTCAACGCTACTCTGGAGACTCTCCAGAGTTTCGGGTGGATCATCAATTTTCCAAAGTCAAATCTGACACCGGCCCAATCGCTGACATATCTTGGCATGGAGTTTCATACCCTCTCAGCGATGGTGATGCTCCCGCTGAACAAACAGCGGTCACTACAGACAGGGGTGCAATCTCTCCTTCAAGGTCAGTCACACCCCTTGAGGCGCCTCATGCACTTCCTGGGGAAGATGGTGGCAGCAATGGAGGCAGTCCCTTTCGCGCAGTTTCACCTGCGTCCTCTTCAATGGGACATCCTACGCAAATGGGACAGGAAGTCGACGTCCCTCGACAGGAACGTCTCCCTCTCTCAGGCAACCAAAGCTTCCCTTCGGTGGTGGCTTCTTCCCACTTCATTATCGAAGGGGAAATCCTTCCTACCCCCATCCTGGGCGGTGGTCACGACGGACGCGAGTCTGTCAGGGTGGGGAGCAGTCTTTCTCCACCACAGGGCTCAGGGTACGTGGACTCAGCAAGAGTCCTCCCTTCAGATCAATGTTCTGGAGATCAGGGCAGTGTATCTTGCCCTAAAAGCGTTCCAGCAGTGGCTGGAAGGCAAGCAGATCCGAATTCAGTCGGACAACTCCACAGCGGTGGCTTACATCAACCACCAAGGCGGAACACGCAGTCGGCAAGCCTTCCAGGAAGTCCGGCGGATTTTGATGTGGGTGGAAGCCACGGCCTCCACCATATCCGCAGTTCACATCCCGGGCGTAGAAAACTGGGAAGCAGACTTTCTCAGTCGCCAGGGCATGGACGCAGGGGAATGGTCCCTTCACCCGGACGTGTTTCAGGAGATCTGTTGCCGCTGGGGGATGCCGGACGTCGACCTAATGGCGTCCCGGCACAACAACAAGGTCACGGCATTCATGGCACGATCTCACGATCACAGAGCTCTGGCGGCGGACGCCTTAGTTCAGGATTGGTCGCAGTTTCAACTCCCTTATGTGTTTCCTCCTCTGGCACTGTTGCCCAGAGTTTTACGCAAGATCAGGGCCGACTGCCGCCGCGCCACCCTCGTCGCTCCAGACTGGCCGAGGAGGTCGTGGTATCCGGATCTGTGGCATCTCACGGTGGGCCAACCGTGGGCACTGCCAGACCGACCAGACTTGCTGTCTCAAGGGCCGTTTTTCCATCTGAATTCTGCGGCCCTCAACCTGACTGTGTGGCCATTGAGTCCTGGATCCTAGCGTCTTCAGGGTTATCTCAAGAGGTCATTGCCACTATGAGACAGGCTAGGAAACCAACGTCCGCCAAGATCTACCACAGGACGTGGAAAATATTCCTGTCGTGGTGCTCTGCTCAGGGTTTTTCTCCCTGGCCATTTGCCTTGCCCACTTTTCTGTCCTTCCTTCAATCCGGATTGGAAAAGGGTTTGTCGCTCGGCTCCCTTAAGGGACAAGTCTCTGCGCTCTCTGTGTTTTTTCAGAAGCGCCTTGCCAGACTTCCACAGGTACGCACGTTCCTGCAGGGGGTTTGTCACATCGTCCCTCCTTACAAGCGTCCGTTAGAACCCTGGGATCTGAACAGGGTGCTGATGGTTCTTCAGAAACCACCGTTCGAGCCAATGAGGGATATTTCTCTCTCACGCCTTTCGCAGAAAGTGGTTTTCCTAGTAGCAGTCACTTCACTTCGGAGAGTGTCGGAGCTAGCAGCGTTGTCATGCAAAGCCCCTTTCCTGGTGTTTCACCAGGATTAGGTGGTTCTGCGTCCGGTTCCGGAATTTCTCCCTAAGGTGGTATCCCCCTTTCATCTCAATCAGGATATCTCCTTACCCTCTTTTTGTCCTCATCCAGTTCACCAATGTGAAAAGGATTTGCACTTGTTAGATCTGGTGAGAGCACTCAGATTCCTCATTTCTCGTACGGCGCCCCTGCACCGCTCGGATGCACTCTTTGTCCTTGTCGCTGGCCAGCGTAAAGGGACACAAGCTTCCAAATCAACCCTGGCTCGGTGGATCAAGGAACCAATTCTCGAAGCTTATCGTTCCTCGGGGCTTCTGGTTCCCTCAGGGCTGAAGGCCCATTCTGCTAGGGCCGTGGGAGCGTCCTGGGCCTTGCGGCACCAGGCTACGGCTCAGCAGGTGTGTCAGGCAGCTACCTGGTCGAGCCTGCACACTTTCACGAAACACTATCAGGTGCATACCTATGCTTCGGCAGATGCCAGCCTAGGTAGGCGAGTCCTTCAGGCGGCGGTTGCCCACCTGTAGGACGGAGCCGTTACGGCTCTATTATGAGGTATTATTTACCCACCCAGGGACTGCTTTTGGACGTCCCAATTGTCTGGGTCTCCCAATGGAGCGACAAAGAAGAAGGGAATTTTGTTTACTTACCGTAAATTCCTTTTCTTCTAGCTCCAATTGGGAGACCCAGCACCCGCCTCTGTTTTTTTGTGTACACATGTTGTTCATGTTGAATGGTTTCAGTTCTCCGATATTCCTTCGGATTGAATTTACTTTAAACCAGTTTATAATTTTTTCCTCCTTCTTGCTTTTGCACCAAAACTGAGGAGCCCGTGGGAGCACGGGGGGTGTATAGGCAGAAGGGGAGGGGCTTTACACTTTTAGTGTAATACTTTGTGTGGCCTCCGGAGGCATAGCCTATACACCCAATTGTCTGGGTCTCCCAATTGGAGCTAGAAGAAAAGGAATTTACGGTAAGTAAACAAAATTCCCTTCTTTTCTATGTCAGAAAGCAAGCATTTACTATGGGCAACAGAGTGTAATGAGTCATTCTGTCTACCCACGCAGAGACCGAGCGCACAGGAGATAGATCACACTGTTGTCTCTCAGGTTTGAATGGCAGGATCTTTTTACACTAACTCGTCCGCGTTTAGTGTTTGGACGGGGAGGCATCACAATCATAGCTGCGTCTCTGTCCCGCTTGCTATATAGAGCGAAAAGCGCGGCCGTGAGATAGAAGAGGGAAACCTCTCCAGCCCGCTCACCCACCAGAGTGAAGCGCGGTCGTGAGACAGAAAAGGGAGGAAAAGTCCAGGTACCTCCAACCTCCGTGAAGACAAGGTAGGACTCTGTTCCCGGCCTCCCAAGCCTCTCTCCACTCAGTATCAGCATAGGGACTCCTGGGCAGCGTCACCATAGGGACTCCACAACCCCACTCACCTCTCTCAGTGGTGGCAGCAAACGTCATTCACATCCCTGCATAGCATGCGATAGCTGGGTAGATCCATCACATTTCCACCGGTATTTCCTCCCATAACACGAGGATACAGCACGGAGTTAATCCTCAGGCACACAGGCCTTATCACAGGCACGCCTATGTAGCCATTTTAGTCTCCATGTGTAGTTTTGTTCTCCTCCACAGCCACACACGCTGGATAAAACCATGCCTTTCGGGGCCATCTTGGTTAGCATGTGTTTCTTTGTTCCTCAAGTGAAGATAGTTTGGGCACACCCCTTTACCAGTATTGCCTCTTAGGGTACTTTCACACTTGCGTTGTTTGGCAGCCGTCGCAATCCGCCGCTTTGGGAAACCGCGCAATACGTTAACGGATGTGCGCTGTTTCCCTTAACTTGTATTGATGACGCATTGCGACGGATGGCCTTGCGTTGTATCCAACGGCCGACGCTGCGGTGCATCCGTCGGGCGGAAAGAACGCAGCATGTAGCGTTTTTCTGCGCTTCCCAGAGCGTAAAAAAAATGCAATGTGCAGGATTCCGTCAGCGTCCGTCATTTTTATAATGGAAGTCTATGGTGGCGGAATCCGTCATTTGACGGATTCCTATGACTGATCTGTCTTTACACAACTGAGCATGCTCAGTTGAGTAAATCGCTGAAAAAAAGCTACAACGGATTGCGTTGTTTTGCAGGAACTGTCGCATCAGTTGTGCCACTATATGCAACGCATCCGTTACATCTGTCACAAAGCGCAATGCGACGTATGCCGCACAACGCAAGTGTGAAACCATCCTTACAATGATGCAAGCAGTACAGCCCACACCCATTCAGAGCATAGACCATGTGACTGTTCTCAGGGCAGGAGAGGCTGGACACCCCTCCTCCACTAGTGTGCTGGTAATGCAAGCAAATTCAACACACCCAATGTGAGTCTCGATCACAGTACACAGCATGTGTCTATTTGTTCTTCCAGCTCTGCAAACAAATACAGCACATACAATGTAAGAGTACCGTCACACTTTAGCGACGCAGCAGCGATCCCACCAGCGATCTGACCTGGTCAGGATCGCTGCTGCATCGCTACATGGTCGCTGGTGAGCTTTCACACAGGCAGATCTCACCAGTGACCAGCCCCCAGCCAGCAGCGCTTGCGCTTGCACGGAGCCGGCGTCTGGAAGCTGTGGACACTGGTAACTAAGGTAAACATCGGGTATGGTTACCCGATGTTTACCTTAGTTACCAGCGCACACCGCTTAGCTTAGCGTGTGCAGGGAGCAGGAGCCGGCACTGGCAGCGTGAGAGCTGCGGAGGCTGGTAACGAAGGTAAATATTGGGTAACCACCTTGGTTACCCGATGTTTACCTTGGTTACAGCTTACCGCAGGCTGTCAGACGCCAGCTCCTGCTCCCTGCACATTCAGGATTGTTGCTCTCTTGCTGTCACACACAGCGATGTGTGCTTATCAGCGGGAGAGCAACAATAAAAAAACGAACCAGGGCTGTGTGTAATGAGCAGTGATCTCACAGCAGGGACCAGATCGCTGCTCAGTGTCACACACAGCGAGATCGCTAATGAGGTCACTGCTGCGTCACAAAAAACGTGACTCAGCAGCGATCTCAGTATCGATCTCGCTGTGTGTGAAGTACCCCTAAGCATCAAAGTACCGAGGAGTCTCTGATAATCACAATGGAGCCTCCCAGTAGTTACATCTGCACTACTCAGCTCAACTCCTCCATCACAGTTTAACTTTTTCTGACATTCTGTTCTTTAAATTCTCCCTCGCATTGTATCTAGAGATGAGCATTAAACCTATCATTATTTGATCTTCACATGCCAACAATCTAGTTATGTGTCTTATATAACATCACTATGATAACATTTCTATGTCCCTCATGTACTAATTCCACTATACCTGCCGCCCAGGAGTCCCCTGCTAATAGACAATTTCAGCGTGGGTCCTCCTAGTCCAGAGTGGATCTTAACGCTCTCAAAGTACGTAGTCGACCTAAAAAGCGTATCACACACCCTGGTTACGGTTAGGCAAAAGCTGCCTACACAAAATTCTAATCCCGGAACACTGATCTCCTCTCAGAGTGAATCAGCGTTATCGGATGGCTCCCTCCAACACAAAATACGAATCCTGTACGAACACTGATCTTGTCTCAGGGTAACCGGATGGTTCCCTCTAATGTAGCGAAACACTGATTTGTTCTATCAGGGTAACCGAATGGCTTTCTCTAACGTGGCAGATTGCAAACAGGTTCTAAAATACAAACCCGCTTTGCGTCACCTTCTATATCTCCCTCACCATCTTTTCAGCGAGTTCTTCAGTCACAGTAGAAATGCGTTGATTGCAGGGATCGGAGTCCAGTACGGCATCTGACTCTGGTTCTGATTCTCTTTCAGACCAGTCCTCAAAGTGGAGAGATACTGTATAGTCGTCAATTTAGTTCAGGCCGTTAACCAGACCTTAAACATTGCAGAGTCTAATCTGCCTCAGGAAGACAGTATTTCTTTCAGAAAAATAAGTCACACACTTACGGTAACCCGCCAGTATTTCGACTCTCCACTAGCATCATACTTCCATCATCTGATGGAGCTATCCTCAAAAGATCACACCAACAGAGAAGTGGAATCTTTAGCAAAGTTCGCATTTGAGGCAGTAAGACACAGTTCTAGACCCTGCTTTCGCTTCAGTCTGGGTATCTAAATTGATTTCCATTTGGTCAAAACATTTCCGTGACTGCTTCATCAACGGAGCTCCACCATAAGATCTTGCAGATCACGGTAGTCAAATACATTATGCAGGGAGATATTTTCTGTCGTTGTCCCTATATACATCATTAGCGGCTAAGCTTTAGCAGTGGTCTATATGTTAGAGTCCTATGGTTCAAAACAGGGAACGCGGACACCACGCCTAAAAGTAGTCATCACCAGTCTACCTTTCCGATTATTTGGATATTGCCTAGATCACACCATCGCCGAGGCCACAGGTATAAAACAGCGGGATTCAAGAAAAGAGCGTTTGTGTACCAACAAATGAAGAAACCTTCATTCAGAACAATTCCAGCCCGTAAACGCGTCAAACGGACAGGGTTCATTCAGACACAAAGACAACAAGTTAGATATATCATGAAAATGACGACTTCAGCTCTTTACAAAAATGTGGAGCTCATAAGTAAACAACTCTTGGATTCACGTAATAGTTGATTTTGGGTACAAAATAGAACTCAATTCGACACCAAAACACCGTTTTGTGCTTTCCACAGCCGCCAAAGTAAAACATCCCCTACAAGGTTTTTTATTCAGCATCTCTACTCTCCAAAAAGCAGGAGCAATTGTTCCATCACAGGGATGTTTCAAGGTTTTTAATCAAACCTGATAGTTGTACCAAAGAAAGACAGAACAGTATGCCCTCTTCTGCATCTCAAAGTGTGAATTCAATCTGTCATGATACTCCACTTGAAGATGGAGCCTCTTCACGCAGTGATATCACAGATGGATCCTTAAGAATTTATGGACTCAATAGAGATCTGATATTAATATTTACACATACGTCTAGCACAGATATCAAAGATTCTTGCGTTTTACTGTAGATGAGACACATTTAAAATTTATTGCGCGGATCTTCGGTCTAACAACTGCTCTGAGTCTTCACAAAAATGGCTGCAACATAAGCCATCCACCGAGCCAGAAGAATCATAGTCATACCCATCTGACGACATACTCCTCAAAGGTCCATCTCATCAATCAGATCTTCAAAGTCTTAATTTCACCACAGAAAACATAGTTTAGATGGCTGGATAATCAACACAACAAAATTGCCTGTGAATCCCAAACAGCGTCTAATATTGCTGAGTATCCTATCTACATGGTGCAAGCTACACTGTTCCTTACAGAATAGAAGACTTAAGCATTACTACAAGATACTAGACTACTCATACAGGACAGATCTCTTCCTGTCCGAACTTGCATGTAAATATCTAGGAAGATGGTGTAAAGCTGTAAAGGAGCTGAAGTCGTCATTTTCATGATATATCTAACTTGTTGTCTTTGTGTCTGAATGAACCCTGTCCGTAAAGCTGTAAAGGCCGCATCCCACACACTTTAGTTCAGCCAATTTAACAGCAGAGCCTTAAGGCCCTGTCACACACAGAGATAAATCTGCGAAAGATCTGTGGTTGCAGTGAAATTGTGGACAATCAGTTCCAGGTTTGTGGCTGTGTACAAATGGAACAATATGTCCATGATTTCACTGCAACCACAGATCTGCCAAAGATTTATCTCTGTGTGTGACAGGGCCTTTACAGTTAAGGGTGCTTTACACGCTGCGACATCGCTAGCGATCTCGTTAGCGATGTAAAACGCCAGATCGCAGATACGATTTGCCGAGATCACACATGTGACCGGCGCTATAAAAACGACCTATGTGCGATCCTGGAAAATCGTATCTGCGATCTGGCGTGTCATATCACTAACGAGATCGCTAGCAATGTCGCAGCATGTAAAACACCCTTTAGCATCTATTTAGTGTATATGTGAAACAAGTCAATGTAGTCAGGTTCTTCAGTCCCTAAAGTGGTGGCTACAGTCACCTCTTCCTTTTTTTTTTTTTTTTTTTTTTTACACGGTCATTCATTCCTTCCTGTTTATTGGCTAGAGATCACGCCAGCCTCACAGGTTGGGAAGCAGTTTTCCTGAAAACCTCATCCTTCAATGTTGGGAGATTTATGAATCCTCGCTCTGTGTCAACATAATTTGCAGTAACTGCTATCAAATTGACCAATCTGCATACTGTCGGACAAGACCATAACTGTAGTGTACATAATTCACCAAAGACACCAGAAGCCAGAGAGTCCATGGCAAAAGTATCAATGATACTAACCTGGGCTGAGAACCACGTAACACAGAGTTCAGCAGTTCACACCCCAGGAGTAGAGATTTGGGCGACAGACTACCTAAGCCACGAGGGCCCGACCTCAGGAAAATGGTTACTATACTCCAGTTTTTAATCAGGCCAATATTGGAATAAGCCAGATATTGACCTAATCACATCCAGAAACAACAACTAAGTCTCTGCTTGGTATCAGGTACACACGACTCCCTCACAGTGGCATCTAATGCCCTAGGAACATCATGGTCTCAGTTCACACTGCCGTACCTATTTTTTTCCTTTTTCAATAATCCCCAGAATAGTAAAGAACATTAAGGCAGAGGAGGTACCAGTTATACTAAGACCAAACTGACCAAGAGTGTACCCTCAAATTATCAATATGATAGAGGACGTGTCCTTAAAACGCTCAGATCGTCAAGACCGTCTCTACCAAGGCCCGCTCTGTCATCAGAATTCATTGTTTCTTAAATAACAGCATAGCTGTTGGAGCTGCCGTTCTAAAGAACTGAGGTTTATCCGACTCGGTCATACTGACCATGATCAAGGTCAGAACACCATTAACATAAAAATTTTTTACCACTGTAGCTGGAAAGCCCTTTCTAAGTTGGTGTCAATCAAACAATGTTGTTTCTTTATCATTCACACTACCCAGTCTCCTAGCTTTCCTTCAGTCAGGGCTAGACTCCAGGCTAGGCCTCAGTTTCCTCATAGGACAAATCTACGCCCTGTCTATACTTTGTTCAGAAAAACATAGACTATCTATCTCAGATCCTAACATTCCTAAAGGAAGTAGCTTATTATAGACCCCTGATCAACCAACAATAGAAATCTGGGATAAAAATTTAGTCTTCAATGAACTACAAAGCCACCTTGTGAACCTATCCAACACAACACTACAGGGAAAGTCATAATCCTAGTAGCCATTACATCATAAGTCTAGGTCGGAAATTCACCTTTGCTTAGGTCATGCTACTTTTTTAATTATACATACATTAAGATAAAGCCGTACTATGACCGGTAATTACCTTCATCCCCAAGGTAGTTTCGTCATTTCAAATAAATGAGAAAACCATCCTTCCCTCGTTTTGCTCAACACTACCTCATACTATAGAAACATCACTAAACAAACTAGACCTGGTCAGAACAATACGCATATATCTTAATTCAAACAAGGACTTTAGACGAGCAGACTCCTTTTTAATCATGCATAACGGACATCGCTAGGGCCTAGCCACCTCAAGATCTACTTTAGTTAGATGTGTGCTGTCATTCTATCGTCATACTAACTAAGATAAAAGGCAACCCTTCAAGAGTAAAGGTTCATTCCGCACGAGCAGCGGGAACATCCTGGGTGTACGCCATCAAGCTTCCTCCTTACAAGTTTCCAAAATGGAAACCTATGCTATTTTCACACGTTATCCAAGTTTTACAAAGTAAACCCAGCTCTTCTGCTAAAGCAAGCTTAGGCAGTAAGGTTTTATGAAAAATGTTTAATGTTAATCTATAACCCACTTCCCACCACCCTAAGTGACAGCTTTAGGACGTCTCATGGTTTCCTTTGTCCCCCAATGAAGTGAAAGAGAAAAGATTTTGGGTACTCACCGTAAAATCTTTCTCTGAGTTTTCATTGGGGGACACTGCACCCACCCATATATTTATTTATGTGCATTCAAAGAGAAATTTAAATCAACTACGGTAATTACTAGAACTACTTCTACTTCTCTTATTTTCTTACTAACTGAATAACTTCCTGCCGGTAGGTGGGTATATACGGTAGAGGAGGCGTTAACCTTTTATTTTTTGCCTAGTGTCGCCTCCTAGTAGCAGCAGAATATACCCATGGTTTCTTGTGTCCCCCGATGAAGACTCAGAGAGAGATTTTATGGTGAGTACCCAAAACCTTCTTTTAATAATCACATGGAAGAAAAGTGTGGGATTGTTTAATCCAATCTGTACATGAAGGGGAAACTGAATAACAAAATGCATAACATACTTATTGCAGAGACAGAGTACAGGGGGCATTGCTGGAGCCCAGAGAGGTGTGAAAACGATTAGACTACTCTAGACCAACAAGGAACAACACATTAATATTACCAGTAAGCTGAACCATGAGAGAAACTGGCGTTAAAGGAAATCTGTCATCAAGTTTTTGCTGCCTAATCTGCGAGCCCCGTTAATGGTAGCACCGGTTTGTTGCACCGTGGGGCTTGCGTGCATTAGTTATGTTGAAAGCTATGCTGTTGGCAATGTATTTTGCCAGCAGTGTCGCCGCAGGCGGACAGGTTTCAACTGGGTTTTCAAACGAAGCAAACTGCCCAACATCAGCAGCACAACGGTTTACATGATGAGACCAGTTTTACTGACAACATAGAGTGCTGATTCAGTGTGGGCTCCTTTACGGGTGCCATATTATGCCAAGAAAACTTAATGGGAGAGTACAGCTAAAGGAATTCTATATAGTGCGACCCCTAGGTCAGAAGGTTCTGGTGAAGAGCGGATGATGAAACTGAGTATTATAAAAGCATCAAGGTTGTCTTGGTTCTGATGCCACTTAGTCTAGATCAGGGGTGGGAAACCTCCGTCCCGCAGGCTGGATGATCTTTCCTGCGGACCCCGTGCAGATTCCTGAGGACTGCAGTGCTCGGGCCAGCAGCCGCTTCTTACTGGCAGCCGACCCTTTAAACCCTCACGTGCGCATACCATTAGGGCCTGACACATGCCAGTGCTAGTGTGCTAAGGACATTCTTTGTGGGCGGGGGTAGTTCACTATGCACTCCCAGACCACAGAAGAAGAGGAGCAGCAGCCTCCCCATCCCCAGTGTTGTACATGCCTCCCGGAGCTGTGTGCCAGCTCTCCAGTGCTAGGTAACCTGGGCTGCATTGTCGCTGCAGCATGTGAACCCAGCGTTACTTTCTATACTGCTGCTCTTAGATGGGGTAGCAAACGTCTTCTGACAGATTCCCTTTTAAATCTTCAGTTATTTCATATTGTTGCAGAATAAAGAATGGTAATCTCCAAAGGTGAAATACTCCTTACAGTATGTACTCTATATCTGCGGCTATATTACCGGTATATAACATGCTAACAAGATTTCCTGTTCTGTTTCCAAGGTATGATGGAGCACACCAAACGTCTCTTAAGAGCATTTTTTGAACTCTCACAGACGCATAGAGGTAATAATGGACACCTTGTACAAGCTTCAAACATGGTGTATTGTCTAATGACCAATTTCTTTGTCGCTCCATTGGGAGACCCAGACAATTGGGTGTATAGCTTCTGCCTCTGGAGGCCACACAAAGTATTACACTTTAAAAAGTGTAACCCCTCCCCTCTGCCTATACACCCTCCCGTGGACCACGGGCTCCTCAGTTTTATGCTTTGTGTGGAAGGAGGCACACATCCACTCATGCATTCTCATACATAGTTATGTCGGATGATAGAAAATAGGACCCCGATGGGGCCCCCGGCATGTTCCCTTCTCACCCCACTATGTCGGCGGTGTTGTTAAGGTTGAGGTACCCATTGCGGGTACAGAGGCTGGAGCCACATGCCGTCTCCTTCACCATCCCTTATGCGGCTCTGGGAGAAGTGGGATCCTGAGCGGTCATCCATTTGCTGGGACCGTGCTCCATCCGCAGCCCCTGGTGAAACCTGTCGGACCGGAGCCTCTTCAACCCCAGGGACCGGGCCCTGCAACTTGAAGGTACTCTGTGTCCCCATGGGGGGGGACTGTACAGGGAGCGCACCTTCTTCCCGGAAGCCGCGGTAGTTGTAAAACTGAGGAGGCCGGCGGACTTCCGCGCCGATCGTGCCTGCTTGTCGGGCGCGGCCTCCAATTTAGTCCCCGGCTTCACCGCGGCCTAGTCGCGAAAATCCCGCCCCCGGGCCTGCCTGTCAGGGGTAAGGGCGGGATTACCGACATGACGTCGGCTTTGAGGGCTGGAGCATCCTGCATGTCTCCCTCCCCCCTCATTGACCACTGTGGGGACCCCAGATTCCCGCACTTTCCTGGCGCCGCCCTCGGCCCCACTCCTCCCCTGAGAGCTCCGGCGGCCATTTTTTGGCATTCTGCCGGTGGATGCTTCTCAGTGACACAGCTCTGCAGCTCCGGGGGATCCACGACAGGGAATCTGGAGGACACACTCCGCTCGTTAGCGGTCGGTAAGCCACACCGGTCACCCGGTGCTGGTCCCCCTAGAGTGCCGGGATAGATATATATATATATATATATATATATATATATATATATATATATATATATATATATATATATATATATATATATATATATATATAATAGATATATATATATATATCTGTTCGGTCAGGCTCTATACCCTTTTCCCATATACTTTCAGTGGTCACTCTCCTAGGAGACAACAGCATGTCGTCCACAAGGAGCAAAGCTACTAAGGCACAGGTTTTTTTCGCGGCCTGTACCTCTTGTGGGGCTATGTTGCCTGCGGGTTCCACCTACCCTCACTGTGAGCAATGCTCGACTCCTGCCACCTTGCTCAGCCGGAGCCTCGGGCACTTGTGGGCCCTTCGGCTCATGTAGATCCCCCTGCTCCCCCTGAGCAGGCTGTAGGGACAGAGTCACCGGTGTTGGCCTCTTTCGCTGAGAAACTCTCTGTCACTTTCTCAATCCATTGCACAGTCTATGGACAATGGTCATCTAAGCTGCTTGAGGCATTGCAGTCCAGACCGGGCCCTTCACAGGCCCCGGCCCCGGTTAACTTGTCTCCTCCAGGCCCCTCTCGGTCCGCGCCGCAGCGCGCTCCCAGGTTAGCCCCTAGGTCTCAGGCGGAGGACTCCTGCCCGGACCGCAGTCCCAGACCGGCTAAGCGGTCTCGCTGGGACTCTTCCCCGGCCTCTTCACGCTGCTCGGGATCCCAGCTTGAGGTCTCTCAGGATGACGAGGCGGACGTGGGAGCTCAGGGCTCTGACCCTGACTTCGCCCTTAACCTTGATACACCTGAGGGGGACGCCTTAGTAAATGATCTTATCTCGTCCATCAACCAGGTGTTGGATCTCTCACCCCCACCTCCTCCTGTAGAGGAGTCGGCTTCTCAGCAGGAGAAACACCAATTTCGGTTCCCCAAACGTACACGCAATACGTTTTTTGATCACTCTAACTTCAGGGATGCTGTCCAGAAGCCCAGAGCGGTCCCGGACAAGCGCTTTGCTAAAAGGCACACTGACACGCGTTATCCCTTTCCATCTGAAGTCGTTAAGGGCTGGGCACACTCTCCCAAGGTGGATCCTCCAGTATCCAGATTGGCTGCTAGATCCGTTGTGTCTGTTGCCGATGGCTCATCCCTGAAGGATGCCACTGGCAGACAGATAGAGCTCTTGGTGAAGTCTATCTATGAGGCCACGGGCGCGTCTTTCGCCCCGACCTTTGCGGCTGTGTGGGCTCTCCAAGCAATCTCGGCTTGTCTGACTGAGATTAATGCTGTCACACGGAATTCTGCTCCGCATGTTTCCTCATTGACCTCTCAGGCATCAGCCTTTTCGTCCTACGCCATGAACGCCGTCCTGGACTCCACTAGCCGTACGGCTGTAGCGTCTGCTAACTCCGTGGCAGTCCGCAGGGCCATGTGGCTGCGCGAATGGAAAGCAGACTCGGCTTCTAAAAGGTTCTTAACTGGTTTGCCTTTTTCTGGCGACCGTTTATTTGGCGAACGATTGGATGAGATTATTAAGGAATCCAAGGGAAAGGACTCCTCCTTACCCTAGTCCAAACCTAAGAGACCTCAGCAGAGAAAAATCCAGTCGAGGTTTCGGTCCTTTCGTCCCTCCGCCAAGACCCAATCCTCTTCCTCCAACAGGCCGGAGAAAGGCCAGAGGAACTCCTATGCATGGCGGTCCAAGTCACGCCCCCAAAAGGCCGCAGGAGGCACTGCCTCCAAGCCGGCCTCCTCATGACTCTCGGCCTCCCCTAGCCACATCCTCGGTCGGTGGCAGGCTCTCCCGCTTTGGCGACGCCTGGTGGCCACATGTTCAAGACCGATGGGTGAGAGACATTCTGTCTCATGGGTACAGGATAGAGTTCAGCTCCCGACCTACGGCTCGTTTCTTCAGAACCTCTCCGCCCCCCGCACAGGCCGACGCACTTTTTCAGGCAGTGGACGCTCTGAAGATGGAAGGAGTTGTGATTCCCGTTCCCCATCAGGAACGTGGTCGCAGATTTTACTCCAACTTGTTCGTGGTGCCAAAAAAGGACGGATCATTCCGTCCCGTTCTGGACCTCAAGCTACTCAACAGACATGTGAGAACCAGACGGTTTCGGATGGAATCTCTCCGCTCGGTCATCACCTCGATGTCACAAGGAGACTTCCTAGCATCGATCGACATCAAGGATGCTTATCTCCATGTGCCGATAGCACCCGAACATCAACGTTTCCTGCGTTTCGCCATCGGAGACGAACACCTCTAGTTCGTGGCATTGCCTTTCGGCCTGGCGACAGCCCCACGGGTTTTCACCAAAGTCATGGCATCCGTCTGGCGATCCTGCACTCTCAGGGCCACTCTGTGATCCCCTACTTAGACGATCTCCTAGTCAGGGCCCCTTCTCAGGTGGCGTGTCAACAAAGCCTTACCGTCGCTCTGGCAACTCTCCAGCAGTTCGGGTGGATCATCAATTTCCCGAAATCCAAGTTGACACCTGTCTTGCTAAATTCTACTAAAAAGGGGGCTGAAAGCCCGTACTTACGAAGCGCTCACTGATATCCTAATCAGGCACGAATACTAATATTCTTTATAGCAAGATACTATTTATTTTAATAGCACATGAATAGTTAATGGTACATAGGCATTTAGAACTATAGTCATAGAATCTTATATAATAACAGAAATATGCATCAACATTACCGTTTGTTGTAGCAATCCTTTCACATCGGAGGGAACTCGATTTAATGATAAGGAAACAACATGGCATCTTGCATCACAGGAACAGTGTGTACGTACACTTCAATGTCCTGGAAGGTTTCCCTTAACATTAAGCGAGTCCGGTGTAATTTTATAGGAAAACTTTGTAGGTTGTGTTTAAATGGTCACCAGCATGTGACAGCTGAGTCATGTTCATGTAACTTGACCACAAACTGCTGTGGGCACCAGCAGCTTCCTGCACATTTACTTGTACATCCTGCCAGTTGACAACTGACCGACCACAGTTGACCATAGTGTTAGTGAAATATTGCAATGAGCCGTAAATTTCATATGCAAGCTTCCTTACACCTGTCTTTAAGCCAACCACAAGTTTCCGGTAAATGGAACTGTAAATGTTACTTCCTCATTATCTTAAAATCTGTTTGACATGTATTCTTTGGTCATCATAGTGAAATTGGTTATCCAGAGAGGATCTCTTTGATACTGAATTATTGATAGGTCAAATAATATCTGGGATCACTCCTATCTTTTGATTATGATCCCTATCTAATCACACATTCTTCAGTCATATCACATTGGTATCACAATCGGTCCTTGATCCCAGGGATTATTTTCCATCATCAGTATTCCACTAGAGGAAGATCACTCGGAATATACCATACCATGACCAAGAAATATTGTTTGCCACAAATTTTGTTTTCTTGGTTTGTTTAGATAAACGTTGAATCACAAATATAATCACTTTCACTACTTTGTACAGCATATTAAAACTAAAAGCAATATTATCTGAAAAGCTCCCTTGAATATCATGTGTTTTGGCATTTGCTCGATATTCAAAGGAATCATTACACATTACATTTCCCGATATGTTACTAGAAGTTTCACTAGTCCCATTTATGAATATATTGGCATAAGGCCATAACATATCATGAATTGTCTTTTCCACTAAGCTGGGTTTAAAAGCATCTACAGTATTTATAGCTGTCCCAAAACTTATTTTTATATTCCCCATAGGGATGAATCCCAGGTTAGTCAGTCCAGTCTTATATCTTAGTACCCAAATTCCTCCCTTAAAAGCCAGATATTGCAAATTGGTGACTGTTGCATTCAAATTGCCTTGCCACCATGGAAGATTGATCCATCCCACTATGGAAATGGGTACTGTAGTATTCTATAGACGAACACTTCGAGTGTCTTTATCAGCAAGATGATCAGAACAACTTTTCTACTTTAAGATTTCCTCCATTGATACCGGGACATCCAGATAAGGGATACTGGTGGCTGTAACCGAAGAATGTGTACAGATCCAGCAATCTGTGTGTTGAAAATGTGATGGTGCATCAGAAATTCATTCGTCACAGGTTCCTCCTGATGTAGACTTGTCCATCCAACGACCAGAGAGGCAAACATCAAACACAGGAATTTCTCCATCTCATCACTATCGAGCTCTTCCCAGTAACCGATACCATGGATTCCGCTTATTTACAACACCATCTGCAAATAAATATACACTATTATTCTCGTAAATAACATTTTTCTTGTGGGACATATTCCCACTTCTCCACTCCTGGTCTCGTTATCAGGAGAGTAAGATCTTTTCCGACTGCTATTACCTCTGTCTCTGAGGGCGGTCCTTGGAGGTTTTGAATCCATATTTTTGCTCCTACATTTGTAATATTAGAGTATCCAAAACCTTTAGTACCCCGTATTGTTAATTCTGCCGGGGCAGTTCCTTCTCTTATTTCAGACAAGTTTATTGGAATTATTAACGTCTGAGCCACCTTCTGGTGTTTCATCAATATCAAAGGTTCATTTCCCAAATTTAGCATCAGTACCTTGATTTCTCCCTGATAATCTGCATCTATTACCCCTCCCACCACTATGGCTCCTTTTAACACTAAACTAGGAGTGGCTATTTGACCATAATGATCCTTTGGTATCTGGCAACCCAATCCTGTTGAAATTGGTTTTACCTTACCTGGGGGTACCACAACAGTTTCCAATGTACTGAGGTCTAAACCTGCTGAATAAGGTGTCGCTCTTTCTGGTGTGCCCAAACAGCTGTACCTTGCAACCATGCCTCTTTTTTCCTTGTCAACTGTTGGACTGATTTGTCTGATGGCTGCTGCTTTATCTGCTTCTGAATTAAACAAACGTTCAAGTGAGTTAGTAGGGACATGAGCATCGAAATGAAATACAGTGGTCTTGGTAGATTGAATAAACCCTTGAATGTCTTGCCACACTTCCCTGACCATCTCAAACACATTTTGCTGTTCCTCTCCCCAGTGGAACTCATATTTTTTCCTCGTTACTTTGTACAAAGGAGCCAACATTTGTCCCAAATGAGGGATATGTTGTCTCCAAAAATCAAACAATACAATATAAGACTGAGTCTCCTGTTTGGATTTAGGGATCGGAAAATTAATAATTTTCCGTCTGGCATTGGGCAAGATCTCTCTGTGCCCCTTGTTCCACTGAATCCCTAGATATGTTACCACCAGAGACGGTCCTTGAACCTTGGCATCATTGATTTCCCATCCTTTACTCCTCATATGAGCAACCAGTTTTGTCAATTGATCTTTCACACTTTGCTCATCTTGTCCTTGTATCATTATATCATTGATATAATGTGAAATCTGCATTTCCTTATGACAAGACATAACCCCAAAGGAGAATTTTCCTTCGGTTAGATTAAGAGTCATCCATTTTAGGATATCAATTCCCAAAATATATTCTGGTATAGGTACTATCAGTACCGTATACTCCTTGATAGGTAAATTACCTATCTTCAAAGCTACCTGTGTCTGAACCCCGGTGATCACTTGACCACCTAGTCCAGCAATTTTTACTCGAGGTCCTTTTATTTTTTCTGGGTTTCCATGAATTAAAGTAACCTCCGCCCCCATGTCAATCAAAGCTGGGACTCTTTGAACATTTCCCCCTTTCCAATGTATGCTAAGATTGACGTAGGGACATTCGTCCCTTTTTATCAATAGGGGGGCTTGGCTGGCTACCTATGGTAAATCACTTCCTTCTGAACTTTCATTTACACAGACTTCAGTCTGTGTATTAGCCCTTCCTTCCGTGACCTTTGTGGCCACGGCTGCAGCCAGTTCTTCCCATGGATAAACTGACTGAAAATCTTCCCAAGACACATTCTTTGGGGTTTTTTCCCCTTTTCCCTCTGATTTCTTTACCTTGGGGGTTTTTGAACCCCCTTCCACATTTGTAGTGGTCACTTTCTTTGTGGATAGAACTTTCTGTTTGTACAACTTCCATAATTCTCCTGTCTCCTTTCCATCAATCCTTTCCTTATTGATCCCGGCTTTAAGCAAAGCCTGGAACATGTCTTTGCGAGACACTCGTGGGGCCTCCCCTACTGATTTCTCTTTACAATCAGGATTGTTTAGCTTACTGTTACCAACATGGCCTCCAGGGGACGATTTATCCCACTGTCCCATATCCTGTAACTCCCTCATCCTCCCTAGAACTACACCGATTGATTCTCCAGTCAGCGCTACAGTTAAGGTTAAAATAACTGTTTTGTATGCTGGAGGAGCATGTTTAACCAGCCTATTTCTTATGCTGGCTTTCAATGGGTACTGGAGATAATCATCATCCATTCCCAAAAGAGGAAGAGCATTCCTCATTGCTTCTTCCTTCAGCCTTTCCATACCATCTTTTAAGGTATACCAAGGTTTATCATTGATAGGAAAGTCTGCTTCTGATGGATATTTGTCCAGAAAAGCATGGGCTAAGATCATGATTAAGTTTTGAGTACCATGCTCATTATGATCAACAAAATAATTTTTTATTGATCTCTGAATTACTGGGTCACAAGACATGGTGACAAATTTTGCCACGTCTCCGGCATCAAAGTGCACTCCACCTCCTCCGAGATCGTGCACCCTGACCAACCAGGGAATTTCTCCTTCTCCTGGTTTTTGTCTAAACTGTGTTAAAATGCTATCAACTTCTCCCTGAGAGTAATCTTCAATGGTTACTCGATTTTTTACATGAGGAATTGTTCTCTCATTTGTGATGGCATTACCATCTTCGTCATATTGCAGATTCCCCTGACCATCCCGGACATGTTCCCGGATGATCTCATTCTCTGCCCTCTCTAGGCGCCTCCTCACGGGATTAGCCTGAATCTTCCCTTTATGGTAATCCTCCTCATCAGATGATGAAGATGAATCCCACACATCCCCATCCCAAGTATCGGGATCCCAGTTTATAGAAGCTGAGACGATACTTTTATGTACTTTGGTTTTATTTACTTTTCCTCTTCTTTTCTTGTACTTATTTTGAGCAATTTTTATGGCAGCTTTTTCTGCCACATTCTGATAATGTTCCAATTTATCCTTCAGCAGTCGGGTATTACATTCCAGACCTGTTTTCTGGCCACCTAATTCTATCATCTTTTGTTCCATCTGGGAACTTTTCTTCTGCATCTTTAGATTACGCTCATGCATTACACTATATGCACTTGCCAAAATCCAGATGTGCCGTGCTAAAGACACTACATCACCTGCTTTCACAGGGACACTACCGAATACATTCACAACATCAGTAGCTTCACTACCCTTAAGCTTATCCTGCCATTGTTCTGCCAATTCACAAGACGCTACATCACCTGCTTTCACAGGAGCACCACTGAGTACATTCACAACATCAGTAGCTTCACTACCCATAAGCTTGTCCTGCCATTGTTCTGCCAATCCACAAGACACTACATCACCTGCTTTCACAGGGGCACTACTGAGTACATTCACAACATCAGTAGCTTCACAACCCTTGAGCTTATTCTGCCATTGTTCTGCCAATCCACAATTGACCAATTCATGTGCTATAAAATTGTAGGGAGCCTCAATCCAGCTCGGGATCTCCACAACGACCTCCTTAACATTATCCTTACGTTTTCTGAACATTTTGACACTATGCAAAAAGATTAAAAAAAAATATCTGGAAATTTGCCAAATATATGTTTTTAATTAAAATTAGTTAATTCTTATAGAAGTAATCCTGCCGACTACGCCAATTCATGTCTTGACAAATTCTACTAAAAAAGGGGCTGAAAGCCCGTACTTACGAAGCGCTCACTGATATCCTAATCAGGCACGAATACTAATATTCTTTATAGCAAGATACTATTTATTTTAATAGCACATGAATAGTTAATGGTACATAGGCATTTAGAACTATAGTCATAGAATCTTATACAATAACAGAAATATGCATCAACATTACCGTTTGTTGTAGCAATCCTTTCACATCGGAGGGAACTCGATTTAATGATAAGGAAACAACATGGCATCTTGCATCACAGGAACAGTGTGTACGTACACTTCAATGTCCTGGAAGGTTTCCCTTAACATTAAGCGAGTCCGGTGTAATTTTATAGGAAAACTTTGTAGGTTGTGTTTAAATGGTCACCAGCATGTGACAGCTGAGTCATGTTCATGTAACTTGACCACAAACTGCTGTGGGCACCAGCAGCTTCCTGCACATTTACTTGTACATCCTGCCAGGTGACAACTGACCGACCACAGTTGACCATAGTGTTAGTGAAATATTGCAATGAGCCGTAAATTTCATATGCAAGCTTCCTTACACCTGTCTTTAAGCCAACCACAAGTTTCCGGTAAGTGGAACTGTAAATGTTACTTCCTCATTATCTTAAAATCTGTTTGACATGTATTCTTTGGTCATCATAGTGAAATTGGTTATCCAGAGAGGATCTCTTTGATACTGAATTATTGATAGGTCAAATAATATCTGGGATCACTCCTATCTTTTGATTATGATCTCTATCTAATCACACATTCTTCAGTCATATCACATTGGTATCACAACACCGACCCAATCACTGACTTACCTCGGGATGGAGTTTCATACCCAGCCAGCGTTAGTCAAGCTACCGCGGGACAAACAGCTTTCTCTGCAGGCGGGGGTGCAATCACTTCTTCGGAGTCAGTCACACCCCTTAAGGCGCCTCATGCACTTCCTGGGGAAGATGGTTGCAGCTATGGAGGCAGTGCCGTTCGCGCAATTCCATCTACGGCCACTCCAATGGGACATTCTTCGCAAATGGGACAAGAGTGCGGCTTCCCTCGACAAGAACATCTCTCTTTCCCTTGCAACCAAAACATCACTTCAGTGGTGGCTCCTACCCACATCTCTGTCTCGGGGAAAATCCTTCCTACCCCCAACCTGGGCCGTGGTCACCACGGACGCGAGCCCGTCAGGATGGGGAGCGGTTTTTCTCCACCACAGGGCTCAAGGAACCTGGACTCCGATAGAATCATCCCTTCAGATCAATATCCTGGAGATAAGGGCAGTATATCTAGCCCTATTGGCTTTCCATTGGTGGCTGGAGGGCAGGCAGATCCGAATACAGTCGGACAACGCCACTGCCGTCGCCTACATCAACCACCAAGGCGGCACTCGCAGTCGTCAAGCCTTCCAGGAAGTCCGGCGGATTCTGCAGTGGGTGGAAGCCACAGGCTCCACCATCTCCGCAGTTCACATCCCGGGCATGGAAAACTGGGAAGCAGATTTTCTCAGTCGTCAGGGCATGGACGCGGGGGAATGGTCTCTGCACCCAGACGTGTTTTGAGAGATCTGTCGCCGCTGGGGAACGCCGGACGTCGATCTCATGGCGTCACGGCACAACAACAAGGTACCGGCCTTCATGGCACGGTCTCAGGATCACAGAGCTCTGGCAGCGGACGCTTTAGTCCAGGATTGGTCGCAGTTTCGACTGCCTTATGTGTTTCCCCCTCTGGCGATGCTGCCCAGAGTACTACGCAAGATCAGGTCCGACTGCCGTCGCGCCATTCTCGTCGCTCCAGACTGGCCGAGGCGGTCGTGGTATCCGGATCTGTGGCATCTCACGGTGGGTCAACCGTGGGCACTTCCAGACCACCCAGACTTGCTGTCACAAGGCCCGTTTTTCCATCTGAATTCTGTGGCCCTCAACCTGACTGTGTGGCCATTGAGTCCTGGCTCCTAGCGTCTTCAGGGTTATCTCAGGATGTCATTGCTACCATGAGACAAGCCAGGAAGCCAACGTCCGCCAAGATCTATTACAGGTCTTGGCAAATCTTCCTATCCTGGTGCGCTGATAACGGTTTTCCTCCATGGCTGTTTGCCTTACCCACTTTTCTTTCATTCCTACAATCTGGAATGGACAAGGGTTTGTCACTCAGCTCTCTCAAGGCCCAAGTATCGGCGCTCTCCGTGTTTTTTCAAAAGCGTCTAGCCAGGCTTCCGCAGGTCCGCACGTTCCTGCAGGGGGTCTGTCACATGGTCCCACCTTACAAACGTCCATTGGAACCCTGGGATCTTAACAGGGTCCTGACGGCTCTTCAGAAACCACCTTTTGAGCCGCTGCGGGATGTCTCTCTCTCACGTCTTTCGCAGAAGGTGGCCTTCCTGGTGGCAGTCACATCACTTCGGAGAGTGGGTCAGCAACAACAAATAGTACTAGACATAATTTAGATACAGTAGTTCAATGCATAATTATAGGCTATCAAAAGGACAGAACAAGTTATAGTAGGTCGCCGTAAGGAGGCAGGAAACCAACAATACCTGAAAAAAAATTTTATACGAGGGCCCCTGGACGAAGGCGTGTGCCGAAACACATGTAGGGCGTCCTGTGTACCCGGACACACTCTGATCTGGTAATTATCTTATAAAAAAAATGTTCAGGTATTGTTGGTTTCCTGCCTCCTTACGGCGACCTACTATAACTTGTTCTGTGTCCTTTTGATAGCCTATAATTATGCATTGAACTACTGTATCTAAATTATGTCTAGTACTATTTGTTGTTGCTGACCCGCTCGATCCAATGGTGACTGCATATTCCTATGTAATGTGTATTATCACGCTGTACTAATCCTCATGATAACTGGCCTGCCTTCATAATATTTTTGCGCTCTTTTACATCAGCGCCATTGAAATGCTGTATCTATATCATGTTTAACACTATTTGTTGTTGCTGACCCGCTCGATCCAATGGTGACTGCATATTCTCATGTAATGTGTATTATCACGCTGCACTAATCCTCATGATAATTGGCCTGCCTCTACAATATTTTTGCGCCCCTTTACACCAGCGCCTTTTATATAATAGTATATCTAATAACAATTACAGCTTTTTAGTGGGTCATTAGAGTACTGTATGGATGTATTGATGTCCAACAGTAGATCTATGCAGCCCATTTGATTGAATGGTGACTATAATGTAAAATCATTGACGGTTTATGATAGACAGCCTTTTACACTTGTTTATTAATTATGTAATCTTACACCGCTGGGTTAATTGGCTGCTCGTCCAATCGAATGGTGACTGCATATTATATGGCATAAATAATTTTTTTTACCATGCCACACTGACTCTAGATGATGGCCAATTTGGTTCTGCAGCCCAATTTTGATTGGACGGCGATTGTTTTCCTTGGCGGTGTATTTGTCATTATATCATATTGACAGTTTTTGATAGTTATGGTTTTGGAGTCCCATAATCACTATTGTGCCCAATTGTTCGATTATTGTTTAGCTCATCAGGTTGGGTTTGTGTAATATCAGTTGCAATACAATAGCATATTATTGCACTATATATTAGTTTGAATCATCACATATCCCCAAAATCCTGATGACTATATATATTGATGCCCTATGGTCTGTGATTTGTGACTCCACTTATAATATATTATATCACATGGCAACACTTGATACAGTTAATACGGTCGCTGTACGTGGCAGCCCTCCTTTTTATTAATATACATCTTAAGTATGATTAATTATGATCAAGAATGTGTCCGGATACTTATGACTTTTTATGGTGTTTTTTACCTTCACTTGATCAATAAAATTTTGCATATTTAATGGACTGTTTGATCGCCTCCTCTTTTGCTTAGCTACATGGTCTAGTCTGCACACTTTCACGAAACACTATCAAGTGCATACCTATGCTTCGGCAGTCGCCAGTCTAGGTAGGCGAGTCCTTCAGGCGGCGGTTGCCCACCTGTAAGAGGGGCCGTTTTCGGCTCTTTTTATTGAGGTATTCTTTTACCCACCCAGGGACTGCTCTTGGACGTCCCAATTGTCTGAGTCTCCCAATGGAGCGACAAAGAAAAAGGGAATTTTGTTTACTTACCGTAAATTCCTTTTCTTCTAGCTCCTATTGGGAGACCCAGCACCCACCCCTGTGCCCTTTGGGCTGGTTGTTCTTTTGTGTACACATGTTGTTCATGTTGAATTGTTCTTTTGGTTCATGGTCTTCAGTTCTCCGAACATCCTTCGGATTGAATTTATCCTAGACCAATTTATAAGTTTTCTCCTTCCTGCTTTTGCACCAAAACTGAGGAGCCCGTGGTCCACGGGAGGGTGTATAGGCAGAGGGAGGGGTTACACTTTTTAAAGTGTAATACTTTGTGTGGCCTCCAGAGGCAGAAGCTATACACCCAATTGTCTGGGTCTCCCAATAAGAGCTAGAAGAAAAGGAATTTACGGTAAGTAAACAAAATTCCCTTTTTTGTATGATACTTTATTACTTTACAGTTATCATTGTTAAATTCCTTTCCTGCTGCTATTTCTCTTGTGAGCCACGTTTTAACCAGTCCCCAAGACAGGCTGGGCGTGCGAGCAGAGGAGACCGGGACTAATCATAATTGTTCCTGTTTTGTTGATTTTATTTTATTTTGCTACGAGTAGAGGCACCTCTGTGCCAAACACGCATCAGCAAATGCTCATTTCTGCTTTTTAATGTAGACCAATAAATTGGATTTTTTAATATACCAGATAGTTTGTGCTGCGCTTATCACTCCTCTAATTGCCTTCATTATTCCTTGCTGCTCTGCACCAGTATGGTATTAGCACCCTACGGACTCTTTATCATTGTCTGTATTGCTTAAGCACAGCACGGTGTGTCCTTTTTTTTTTCTCTCATGCCATTCTTTTATATACATGAAAAATCTATTCAATTTCCATTAGTGGGCTTCATCAGATCACGGTTTAATAATTTTTTTTACCATCAATGTTTCATCAGTTCTTCTTGTATTTGTATGCAAACAAAAAGAAAAAACTAATAAAATGTGATGGAGGTGTGAAAAATGGGCAGCACTAGCATCCATCTTCGCAATGGTGATTTTAAAGGGAACCGGTCACATGAAAAAATGCTATTAACCTGCAGATATTGGGTTAATCTGCGGATTAATAGTATTCTAAACCTGCCCGACTCCTCCAGATGACCTCCCACTACCAGGCGAAAGTGAACTTTAATCCTCCCAGCAGCATTCTGTTTTCAGTCACGTGGGGCAGGGGGCGCCCTTGTGGGTTTATTCACTGCTCTATTTGTGGAGAGCGGCGGCTGTAATCACATCTTGCGCACTTTACTGACAGCCGCTCAGCATTAGAATCTGAATCTTTTCCTGCAAAATCACTTATCATTTCCTCTCACTGTGCTTGTTCAGTGGGACCGATTTCTCTGAAAGGAAATATAAGGTCTTTTTTCTAAACTTTGCTGAAATTTAACATATGATATTGATACTTCAGTTTTTATTTTCCCAGCATTTGGAGATGTATTTTCAGTCATTGGTGTCCGAGAGCCACAGCCTGCAGCAAGTGAAGCGTTTGTCAAATTTGCCGATGCTCATCGTAATATTGAAAAGTTTGGAATTAGTCTGTTAAAAACAATTAAACCAGTAAGTGATCTTATTTACAGTACACGTTCCCTGCTGATTCCTGTGTCCCCCAGCTTGAGCTGTGAAGACTACGTCATAGCTAGTTGTCGCAGGAGTCTGTTGAGTTTCATTTATTTATTTTTTTAAATTTTTCATGGTTGGTGCATGTACTGTATATATGCCATTAAAGCTGTAAAATTATCGTTCACATGTTTTTAGCAACATTTACGTATATGATGTGTGCGTATATATAAACTGTACACTGTATGAGCGTATTTCTTAGACTAGCAGGCACACTCTTTACAAAAATAAATATAAAAAATGTCCCTTATAGTCTGTAGGCAGCTTCCTATGATCAAGGAGAACACTGACACAGCGTCCTTCCCTATGCAGTAGCACAATGGAAGAATACTTTTAAAAATAGAATTGTTAATAGTTTATTTGGATTATTTAACAATATGCAATGTGAGTGAGCAAAAACAAAATGTAAATCACATCCATATTTGGTGCAAGCATATTTAGCTTTCAAAACGGTATTAAAGCTTCAATTCTGCCAGGTATTCTTACACACAGTTTTAGAAGGAACTCTACAGTGCGCTTGTTCTAAATATCTCAGAGAACTCCCTGATGGTATTACCTGATATATAAGTATCTGCCTGTATTTCTCAGCTTTGAAGACACCAAAATATAGGCAACATTGAGGACATTGTGGTCACTCAAGAATATTATTGCAACAGATGTAGGACACATCATGCTTAGTTTCCTTTTGAAATCTGAAAAAGTCCAGCAATGCCATCACAGATCTGCAAATAACCAGTGGTACTGAGCTACACCCATCTACTTTTTGGAGAAGTGGTCTTCATGGAATAATTGAGGCCAAAAGGCCAAGCGACTCAACTATGCAAGAAAATCTAGGAAGTGAGCTGCAGAAAAATGGCAGCATGTGCTCTTCGCTAATGAGTGAAAGTGGAATATTTTGCTGCAACAGAAGGTCATTTGTTCGCCAGAGGGCTGGAAAGCAGTAAAATAATAAAATTCAGGTAACCGTGAAGCATGGTGGTGGCAACCTGCAAGTTTGGGGCTGTATTTCAGCAAATTCAGTTAGGGATTCTGTCAAGATTAATGGTGTTCTCAGTGCTGAGAAATCCAGAAAAGCATAACGAGATATTATAGCAGGGCAGTTCTCAGAATGGGGGACATTATAGCAGGAAGGGGCTCAGGATAGGGGACATTGTTATAGGAAGGTGCCCAGGAACATTATTAGAGAAAAGGGCCCAGGATGGTAGACCTAATAACTGGAAGGGGCCCGTGATGAGGGACGTTATTACAGAAGGTTCCAGGATGGGAACATTATTACGGGAAACAAATATAGTAGAAAGCCAGCTCACCCTCTAGAATGCTGTTGAGAAGAATCACCAGATCAGCACGGATAATACCATGGCTTATGCTTCAGCTTCAGAAGAAACCGTGAAAGGATTCCAGTGGAGAAGATAGGGATGAAATCTTCATGCTTTATTAAAAAACATTAAAATATATACAACGGCACTGGCACCAAACAGACCCCTCAGGAGGCGTACCGACGTGTTTCGATAAAGGTATAATCTTATGAATAAGGTTATACCTTTATCGAAACACGTCGGTACGCCCCCTGAGGGGTCTGTTTGGTGCCAGTGCCGTTGTACATATCATTTTAATGGTTTCTAATAAAGCATAAAGATTTCATCCCTATCTTCTCCGCTGGAATCCTTTCACTGTTTCTTCTGATTATTACGGGAAGGGGCCCGGATGAGGGACTTTACTATATGGTGGAGTGGCAATACATATCTCTTCATAGAATCCAGAATATTATAAGGGTGCTTGCATCTGACCAACATGCAGATAGGGACCCAGGTCCAAATTTTGTATTCAGGGCCCATTGTGCTGCAATTACACAACTATATCACAATATTCCTGGTCTGTCTCTAGGATGACCTTTCAGTATGACATCAATGGTGGTTGGACTCTTCCTTCTTTACACTGCACCAACTACCTGTACTCCCTACTGTACGGAGTACTGCATATGCCATCAATATTATGATCCCAGAAAACACTTTCTATTTTCCAATATTTTTTTTTCTGCATTTAATGTTAATAGAGACAATATTTTTTTATATAACACATATAAACTATTTTTCAACAGATGCTGAATGACTTAAATACATACCTCAATAAAGCCATTCCCGACACAAAATTAACTATCAAAAAATATCTTGATGTTAAGTTTGAATACTTGGTAAGTAGCCCATTGCTCTCATTTTTCTTTAAAGTGGTTATCTGGTATAGTTGTGAAGAAAAAAATAAACTTTTTTTAAAAAGGTAAATCAATTTGCTTTGTGTTGCCATTTTCTGATACCCGAAACAGTTTTATTTTTCCATTGATGGAGCTGTGTGAGGGCTCATATTTTGTTTGGTTAGCTTATATTATTGATACCACATCGGGGTGCATATTATGTTTTGCCCCTTTTTTTTGCATTTTTGTACAAAGTTACTGCAACTGAAATGGCAGTTCTATCTTTTTCTTGTCTTTTTATTTTGTTTTTCAAAAATTATTATTGAAAAAGAGAAAATAATCATACAAAATCAAGTATAAGTAACTCTGTAACATAGTGGCATATTTTCAATTTGTGCATGAATACTTCCACATATCGAGGAAATAAAGACAATCGCAATAAGAGATCAAGTACACACAATTCTCCATGTGGACTTTGGTAATGAGTCAATGAAAATAAGAACGTTGATTTCTGAAGCACTAAATTTAGAGTCATAAAAAAACTGGAAAGAGAAAAGAATGTTAAGAAGCAAAAAAGAATTCAAATGAGAGGAAAGACAGAAAAAGAAAGAGAAGACAAGGGGGGGACAGAAGGGTGGAGGGGAAGGAGGGACTTGGGGTCTCCCTTGGAACACAACCGATTTAAGGAGGTCTACACTCCACCTCTCAGCACGAACAAAAGCAAAAATTAAGCGATTGGTTCCTAAGAGGAAAGGATTACCTCGAAATCAGCGGATTCTCTAAATAGAAGCCACGGCGTCCAAGAGCTGAAAAACTTGCTCAGCTGGAGCTCAGAGTAGGAGGATAGTTTCTCTATCCTGCAAATGTGATCCATTTCCGCCAACCACTCCAGAATCGTCGGAGTTACACCCGGCTTTTACTTTCTCGGGATGATTGCTCTGGTCGCGGCAACAAAATGACGGAGAAGACCTTGCTTGATCTATTTGAAAGCTTCGGGGATCATGGACAAGAGACCGATCTGCGGAGAGCATGTGATTGTCCACCCCGTTATGTGGTTATGAATTTGGAAAACTTTACAATTCCTGAATTATCGGGCAGGACCACCAGATATGTAGCATGGATCCCTCAGCATCATTACATCGGCCCCATGAAACCATTCTACTACTCTGGTGAGGATAACTGATGTATGATATAAGCGAAAATCTGGAAGTCCTGTGCCCCCTTTTGTCTTACGTCTCGTCAAGTATTTAATGACCAGTCAGGGTTTACTTATTTTCCATACAAAAGCTGTCGTGATCCTTCGAAGATGGGCAAAAGAAGAATCTGGGTACGGCTATAGAAACTGCTTGGAGTTTGGGGAGGACATCCATTTTTAAAACGTTGATACGTCCAAACCAGGACAGAGCCCGCAAATTGTATGCCTGAAGATTGGCGTCAATGCGCTGCAGTAGTGGTTTGTAATTCAAATTAAATAGATGTGAAGGGTCCGGCGTTACATAAGTCTCTAGATATTTCAGAGCAGTGGCACACCATTTAAAGGGAAAGGCTTCTTGCAGAGAGGATTTACGTTTAGTGGGAAGGGTGATATTTAGGATTTCCGACTTAGAGGTATTAACCTTGAAATTACTAACCACAGCATACCGCTCAAACTCCTTCAGGATAGATGGGAGAGATGTTTCAGGGTTAACGATGTAGAGGAGAAGGTCGTCAGCATGTAGGGCCAGTTTGAGTTTTTTACCTATGCCGATCCCATGAATATCAGGGTTCTTCCTGATGGCTATGGCTAGATGTTCCATCACCAATGCATACAGAAGGGGGGACAGAGGACATCCTTGTCGAGTCCCATTTCTGGTATTGAATGAGTTGGGAAAAATTCCATTACAGCGAATCTTGGCTGTAGGGAGAGTATACAATGCTAGAACCTTTTTTATAAAGCTTGAACCGAAACCTTCCCGCTCAAGCACACACCCAAGGAATGGCCAACTGACCCTGTCAAAGGCTTTCTCTGTATCTACTGACAACACACAGGCTGGTGTTTTTAGCTTCAACATTTGGGAGATAACAAGGATCGATTTAAAAGTATTGTCTCTAGCCTCTCTGCCAGGTACGAAGCCTACCTGGTCATTGTGTATCAATAGCGGTAGAGAAAGACTCAGTCTGTTAGCCGAAGTTTAGCAAACCGCTTCACGTCCACATTAATTCGAGATATAGGGCGATATCTTGAGCAGAGCAAGGGGTCCTTGCCCGGCTTGGGGATTACTGTGATAGTTCCAGACAGTGATTGTTTCTGGAAAGGATGGTCTTTGGAGATGAAGTTAAAGACCTTAGTAAGAAAAGGTGCCAGCTCCGTTAGAAAAGTTTGGTAAAATTTGGTAGTAAAGCCATCTGGGCCTGGGCTTTTGTTGAGGGGAGAAGAGGACACCACTTGGGTGACCTCCTCTAGTGAGAACGGGGAATCCAACTCATCAGCTGTTTCCGCTAATAGTGAGGGAAGCGGCGTGTCTAGTAGGTAGTTGTCGATTTTCTCCAGAAGCCGGGAGTTAGTGGGGTCTACAGAATTTTCGTTGATGTTATGTAACATCTTGTAATACTTCTCAAAGGCTAAAGCGATGTCAGTGGGGTGATGCACCATTTGTTTGTCAGCCGTCTTAATCGAGGGGACATACGTTGTCGCTGTTATCAGGTGGATATGTCTCGCCAAGGGACCCCCACACTTATCTGCAAACTCATAAAAAAAACTGTTGGGAGCATTCTCTAAATTTAGTCTGAGCCAAGTCGAGTACTGCTTTAAGGTCTTCCCTCGTCTTAAGGGTGCTTTACATGCTGCGACATCGCTAGCGATCTCATTAGCGATTTGACACGCCAGATCGCAGATGCGATCTGCCGAGATCGCACATGTGACCGGCGCTATAAAAATGACCTATGTGGGATCTCGGCAGATAGCATCTGCGATCTGGCGTGTCACATCGCTAATGAGATCGCTAGCGATGTCGCAGTGTGTAAAGCACCCTATAGTCTGTTTGAGTAGGTATCCTGGTCAACAGTCACTTTATGTGTTTGTTCCAAGGAATGGATTTTGGAAAGAAGATCCTCAATCTGTTTAGCTTTGTCTCTCTTCAGTCTAGCTCCTTCTCGTATAAGTACCCCTCTGGTTACGCACTTCAGTGCTTCCCACTTAGTGGGAAGAGGGGTATTGTCATCTGCATGATACTGAAGGAAGTCTGAAATAGTCATAGATATCCTTTCTTTAACGTCTGGATCTAGGAGGAGATTAGGGTTGAGTCTCCAGTTCCAGGACTTAGAAGGAGAGTCCTGGGGGATTCAGCGTCACGTAGACAGGGGCATGGTCAGACCAAGTCACTGGGCAAATGAAAGCAGCGGGGGACCAGGAGAGTAGGTTATGGCTAATCAGGAAAAAATCAATACGGCTATACGAATTGTGTACTGCCGAAAAATGAGAAAAGTCCTTGACCGACGGATAGAGTAGACGCCAGATGTCAACAACCCTACTCAAATGCATAGCAGACCTAAGAGATGCTAGCTGACTCTGTGAAATCACACTTACCGGCCGACGTGTCGAGCTTCGGGTTCAGAGTTAAATTAAAATCTCCACCAATGATCAGATGTCCAGTTGCAAAAGTCTCCAGTCTCCTCGGGAACCTAGCCCCGGCAACAGTCTGACCTTTATTAGGAAGATAAAAATTAGCGACTGTGTGTATTTTTGGTTATAGAGTACTAAGTTGACAAATAGGAATCTGCTGTGTGGATCAGTGCTAACCTCTGTCACCGTGCATGAAAAATTTTTATGTAGCGCAATACTGACCCCTTTTGATCTCGCCAAGGGGTTGGGAGCAGGATGCCAAAGCGGGTAGTATTTGTTGGGGATATCTGGCACTTGACCACACTTAAAGTGAGTCTCCTGTAGCAGGAGTACCTGGACTCCCATTTTGTGCATACCGTGCAGGATCTGATTGCGCTTTTGCGTGGTATTGAACCCTTTTACATTCAGCGATGCAAACTTCAAGGAGACCATAATGTGTACCGGTTAAGACAAACTTGGATTTCTAAAATGTAGGGAGTCCCAAGCGGTAAAGGGGTAGGACAGGTGAGGGCCGGGGGAGGGATGAGAGGGGTAGGCATAACAAGGAAGATCGCAAGATAAGAGAGAAAATAGGGTGTACAAGCAAGAAAAAGTAGAGACCGAAAAACTTAGAGGAAAGCCTACCAAGAGTATAAGCTGTGGCCTCGCTCCTAGGTCGAGGAAAAAAAGACTGTAAAAGGCCCAAGATGGGTCAATACAGTCACACTTGAAAAACAAGTGTCCCTAGTAGGGTGAGTCTAGCAACGGAAACGCCGTAACCCTCAGACAAACACTCAGGGAGACAACAACAAAATATAAGAATACATTAGCTAAAACATTTGATAACTGCAACAAGAAAACATTCCGATCAAGATCAAAATAAGGCCCTCTCCCAGACAAAGGGAAGAATAAAAAAAAGGGGGGGAGGAGGTGGGAGGGAAGATAGGAAAGGGGAACAAAAATGGGGGGTAGGGGGGGCAAGAGAGGGAAGGACGGGAGGAGGGAGGGTGTGAGAGCACAAGGAGAGCCTACCAAAACGAAATAATGCTAATTATGTATACAAATACCAGGATGAGTCAAATGTTCAATTATGAACGGATGGTCAAGCGTCAGCCCACAGGTCATAGGTACTCAGTCCTAGCGACAACATGAACATATCTCACGGAGGAGCAGACCAAGAGAACCATCAGGACAAAGTCACTGCTCGGCCATGCGAGGTCCCGCAACACCACAGTTCCAGGGTCTTTGAGAGGATGAAGGTCGACGTCTCTCTTCACCACGACGGCAGAAGGGTAAGTATGGATTAGAGGGACAATTTGGAATTGAGATCGTGGGTAATTCCAGTCCTTCCAGGAAGGAGCTCAGGTCAGACGGGCAACGGAGAGTAAAAAAACCTCTATGATGCCGGACCTGCAACTGGAAAGGGAACCCCCCATGAATAGGGGATTTCCATCTCCCTGAGAGCTTCTGTGATGGGTCGGAGTGCTCTACGCTTGACCAGAGTAGCCTTGGATAGATCCGCCATGATATGGACCACAGCCCCATCAAAGTCAAGAGGGCCTTTGAGCCGGGCCTGTTTCATGATCTCCTCCTTCTCATGATAGTAGTGAAGGCGACATATAACGTCTCTTGGGTTGTTGGGGTCAAGAGATCTAGACCTCAAGGCTCGATGGGCCCTGTCGAAGATAATGACTGCTTCTGGGGGTGTGTCCACCAGATTATTCAGTAGACCTTGTAATGTAGAAGCAAGATCCAACAGTCCTGTCACTTCTGGGAAACCCCTGATGCATATGTTGTTGCGGCGGTCCCTATTTTCGGAGTCTTCCATTCGGTTGAAGAGAGAAGAGATTTGGTTCGCATGAAGATCTAGAGTCTTAGCATATTCAGACTGAGCAGCGATTGTTTCAGCTGAGTCCCTGTATTTCAGCTCTGCAGAGACTTTCAAGGCGGGATATGTAGCCCTCCATGTCCGTTTTAGTAGGGATTTCGGACTTTCTGGAGCGCAGGTCTTTAATCTCTCCCAGTACAGAATCAGAGGCTTCAGAGAAGTGAGCATTGGAAGCCAGTGGTTCAGTGGAGTGCGTGTCCAGGGACCCATCAGGTACCCCGCAGGAGACCGGTGTGACCTCCGGGGACGCGTCCAGGGGTTCAACCAAGAATTTCTGTATGTTCCCGTCCTTGGGTTTAGATTTGGGTGCACTCATCCCAGCAATTGGGGGGGCTGGGGCTTTTTTAGGAGCCATATTGCTTCTATGCGAGTATAACAGGGCACACTAGAAAGAGGAGGGCTCCAAAAGTCCAGGAAAACAAGAGATTTCTATGGCAGAGACACTGATCAGGACGCAGGGTCTCCGGCAGGGAGGGAGCTCTAAAATGCCCAGTAATGCCTTATCAGTAACTTGGTCCCTTGGCAGCCAGGGGCACACAGGTGTGTCAGAACCCTGGCAGCATTTGAGGCCCGAGATGCTGCAGCTGCCACACAGAGCTTATCCACCAGGCAGAGACTTTTATAAAAGGTAATTGTTTGGGTTAGGTTCTTTATCCTTGTGCTCAGCAAGTGCTGCAATCTAGATCAGTGTTTGTGAATTGAGCATTAAGGTGTATTGGGACGGTTTATTGTGTTATTACAAACAGGCACTAGTGTGTCTTTTTCACATTCAACTGGATTTTAGTGTCTTTTAATTTGCAGGCTTTCACCAGACTGCTTGACCGTGTGCATGGCATTATGAAGTCTGAAGGCTACCAACAAATTTTGCACCATAATGTAGGGCCCAGTGTGAGAAAGCTGGGTCTTCCTCAGAGGTCATGGGGTCTTCTAGCAGGACAATGACCCAAAACACACTTCAAAAAGCACTAGAAAATGGTTTGATAGAAAGCACTGGAGACTACTAAAGTGGCCAGCAATGAGTCCAGACCTGAATCCCATAGAACACCTGTGGAGAGATCTCAAAATGGCAGTTTGGAGAAGACACCCTTCAAATCTCAGGGACCTGGAGCAGTTTACCAAAGAAGAATGGTCTAAAATTCCAGGAGAGCATTGTAAGAAACTCATTGATGGTTACCGGAAGCATTTGTTCGCAGTTATTTTGGCTAAAGGTTGTGCAACCAAGTATTAGGCTAAGGGTGCCAATACTTTTTGTCTGACCCATTTTTGGAGTTTTGTGTGAAATGATCAATGATTTGATTTTTGTTTTATTCTCTTTTGTGTTTTTTCATTGTAAGCAAAATAAATGAAGATAATAATACCAAAGAATTTGTGATTGCAATCATTTTCAAGAAGAAACTGAGTATTATCTGACAGAATTGCAGGGGTGCCAATACATTTGGCCAGCACTGTACTCAGACTGCAAAACCCAATGAACAAAAGACGAAAATGCTTCGAAATAAAAACAGGATAATGAAAATCCCATAGGCAGACATCTATCCAAGTAAAAACTGCCTTTAAAAAGAAAACCTAAGGAATTAAAACTTTCAGGATTTACAGGAAGCAACCTAAAAGCTGATTTTATGTCAGCTTTTGCTAATAAAGCATTTCTACCGTATAATTGCAGCAACTCCACAGCCTGATCGAAGGAGGCATATTTAATTGACTTATAAGTAACATCATTCAAGGATGCCCCCACTGGAAATGACAAATGGTGGATAAGTCTAAAGGAACCCGTTTCTTTCTTGGGGACAATGTCCAAAGGAGACAATCTGAAATCGTTAAACGGAGGAGTACTAACTGGACCTGAAATCCTACCTAACTAATTCCTTATTCAGTTTTTCCCTAACAACATCAACATGAGCATTAACAGATGTTAAATTATCCACCAAACAGCCTTTTCCTTCAAACTTTGGAATCAAAAAAACTTCATAAAAACCATGATAAATTAGCTCAGCTTTCTCCCAGTCTGGGTACAACTCGAGCCAAGGTTGCATTTTTATTAATCTCACCGGCATCACCGCTTTAAAGGCCAGATTCTTTTGTAATAGGCTGTCGTTGGTTAGATTGAGCAATTCTTTTAAAACACTTGAACATGGGATGAGTGCCACCACAAAAGGAACACTCCTCATGCCGAAAAAGACAGTTGTTCAACCACTTGCATGCTGACTCATTGAATGCAAATTATGTCCCTTCCTTAACAACTTGCTGATTCGTGACAGATTGCCTGGACATTGTATTCCTTTGCGGCAACATTAAATTAATCCATAAACCTACATCTTTAACACCCAACTTCAAAGACGGATGTACAGACAATTTTTGTCTAAAAGCCTCGTCGGAATTATACCAGGGCACACCTCCAAAATTTCGGTATGCCTCCAGTATAATATCAATATGTTGAAACAAACCACTACAATGTCAAAGAAATCTCTCACCTAAAACTGCAGCATATGTACAGAATGCCTGCAGCCAATTATTGAAGGACTTGTGAATACTACGCTTCCTAGCCTCTTCATTTTTATCCTCTCTTTTCTCACCCCTGGCAGGAAGCTCCCTGCTAGAAGGCAACAAAGAGAAAAGCTCAATGAATTTGTTCTTCCAAATGCGATCTTTAACACATGCATTCAGGTGAAAAACCAACGCTGATGGCTCACATGCTATAGCCTCCTCAATACCAGTCTCAGACACCCTTGTACTTTTAAACAGAACAGAATTATCAGAGCCCTTGTTCAAAGCAGGCACAGATACTACATTACTTTGCTTTCCTACTACTTCATTCAGCATCTCACGTAACATCAACCTCATCTGGCTCAACATATTGACCTCACTAGAGACAGACAAGGGTACACAGATTCTCACCCTGTGATACTTGCTTTGGGCCTGCTGACGCAACGGACCTCCTGTCATCTTCTGCACTCAAACACCTGGCATGGGGCGAGCGCTGCCTCCGCCAATCTTCATACGACCTGGCCGGTGCTGCTTCTTCATCAGACGATCTGAAAAGTCCATCCCCTATCGCCAGCACTGCAGCCTCTGTGCCTTCTTTTCTTCTTACATCTGCATTCGGTGAAGAATCCTTTCTGCTTCTCCTCTCCTTCTCTCCCTGAGTCTCCGCTAGATGACTCACCGCTGCACCTCCCAGATACCTCCATGCTAGGTGCCTGATTATGACGCTGTCTATCGCAAGACTGGGAATGTGATGTAACTGCAGCATGTGATCTCTCTTTTTTTTTTAATGCCATCTTCTTCCATCTGGTAACAGGAGGTGGCGATAAGTAGATGTTCCGGGATCTTCTCTTCCTCTTCAGGTTTATTATTCTCTTTTGTGCTTAATTCTCATCTGCTCTAATGTCGTCTCAGCTGCAGGTAAATCCTCTATTTCCCCGTCGCTTCTGTCCTCTGTAACAGCCACTGGTTCTGAAAATTCTGAGCATTTCCTCAGTCAGTCCTCCATGCCGGCTTCACTTGCTCTTCGGACCCGCTTTTCAAGCAAAGACTCCATGCTTATTCAGTCTTCTTCCTGAGGTGACTGAACAACTGATGCCTCAATCTCAGGGTTTAAATATCTTCCTATTTCCCGCACTTTTTCAAAAACACCAATCCTAGCTCAAGAAAAATCCCGCACAAAATACAAGATCAGACCAGAAAAAACAGCTTGTGATAACCACAGCTTGACAGATGACCTTTTGACCCCAAGTTATCCAATAAGAATTTAGCTACTAATAAAAGAGAGAAATAGGGAGGTTAAAACATATTGAATGAACAATGATAATAATAAGTTTTATTTCTATAGCGCCAACATATTCCGCAGCGCTTTACAATTAAGAGGGGACATGTACAGACAATATGAGACAATACAAAATAACAAAATTAAGATACCAGGAGGAGTGAGGGCCCTGCTCGTAAGCTTACAGTCTATGAGGAAATAGGGGAGACACAAAAGGTGAATGGGGGGGAGAAAAGCTTGTCATATATGGTCCAGCCATCGATTTAATAGGGTATTCAAAAGCAGCTGCATGAACCCGTCGGTGAGAATTTATACAGGTACAGGGGACGAAAACTGGAAGTAAATTTTTTGAAGGGCAGAAAGGGACTAGATTAGATCTGGGCAGTGAGGTGATGGGCTAGTCTAAAGAAATGCGTTTTTAGGGCCCACTTAAAGGTGTGGATGTTGGGATTTAATCGGATTTCTCTTGGTAGTGTGTTCCAGAGCATAGGCGCAGCTCGTGAGAAATCTTGAAGACAGGAGTGGGAGGTTCGAATTGTTGAGGATGTTAGTCTTAAGTCATTAGCAGAGCAGAGGGCACGGGTGGGGTGATAGACAGAGATGAGGGAGGAGATGTAGGGTGGTGCAGAACTGTGGAGAGCTTTGTAAGTGAGAGTGATAAGTTTATATTGGATTCTGTAACGGATAGGCAACCAGTGCAATGACTGGCAAAGAGCAGAGGCATCAGTGAAGCGGTTGCAGACGAAAATGATCCTGGCTGCGGAATTCAGAATGGATTGGAGAGGGGAGAGTTTAGTAACAGGGAGTCCAATTAGTAAAGAGTTACAATAATCCAGGCGAGAATGAATGAGTACGACAGTAAGAGTTTTTGCAGAGTCAACGGTAAGAAAAGGTCGAATTCTTGAGATGTTTTTGAGGTGGAAGTGACAAGAACGAGCAAGTGAACGAATGTGGGGAGTGAAGGAAAGATCGGAGTCAAATATAACCCCAAGACAGCGGGCGTGCTGCTGTGGCGTAATGGTAGAGCCACACACAGAAATGGTAATATTGGGTTTTGGAATGTTAGGAGAGGGAGGAAACAGAAGAAGTTCAGTTTTTGACAGGTTCAGTTTTAGATAGAGGGAGGACGTGATGTTGGAGACAGCAGACAGACAATCGGTAGTGTTTTGTAATAGTGCAGGGGTGATGTCAGGAGAAGATGTGTACAGTTGGGTGTCATCAGCATAGAGATGGTACTGGAAACCAAATCTGCTGATTGTTTGTCCAATAGGGGCTGTGTATAGAGAGAACAGGAGGGGGCCTAGGACTGAACCCTGAGGAACCCCGACCGTAAGGGGAAGAGGAGAGGAAGAGGAGCTGGCAAAGGATACAGTGAATGAGCGGTCAGAGAGGTAAGAGGAGAACCAGGAAAGAACGGTGTCCTTGAACCCGATAGAGCGGAACATAGTGAGTAGGAGCTGGTGATCCACAGTATCGAATGCAGCAGAGAGATCCAGGAGGATCAGCAGGGAGTAGTGACCATTAGATTTAGCTGTTAGTAAATCATTAGAGACTTTAGTAAGAGCAGTTTCAGTAGAATGTAAGCAGCGGACACCGGATTGTAGAGGGTCAAGGAGAGAATTATCTGACAGCGGATTAAACGGGAGTGGACCAGACGTTCCAGGAGTTTGGAGATGAATGGGAAATTAGAGACAGGTCTGTAGTTAGTGGCACAATTTTGGTCCAAGGATGTTTTTTTTAAGTAATGGGTGTATGCTGGTATGTTTGAACGAGGAGGGAAATGCACCAGAGGAGAGAGAGATTTGAATATTTTAGTTAGGTGAGTGGTGACAGCTGGGGTGACAGATTTAAGGAGGTGTGAGGGAATAGGGTCACTGGTGCAGGTAGTAGGGCGAGAAGATGCGAGGAGCCGGGTGACTTCTTCTTCTGTAACTGGATCAAAGAGTGAAAGTGAGCTAGATGAAGTGTAGGAGGGCAGACAATGTATGGTGTTATAAGGCTGGGAGGAAATTTCCTGGCATATATGGTCAATTTTTTTCTTTAAAATAATTGGCCAGGTCATCTGCACTGAGGTTGGTGGTTGGGGCCAGAACTCTTGGTCCTAGGAGGGAATGGAAAGTATCAAAGAGTCGTTTAGGATTGTTGGCTAGAGAGGTGATGAGGGTGTTAAAGTATGCTTGTTTGGAGAGGTGAAGGGCAGCATTGAATGTTTTGAGCATAAACTTATAATGGATGAAATCTTCGGCTAGATTGGATTTTCTCCACAGACGTTCAGCGCACCTGGAACACCGCTGGAGAAAGCGTGTTTGCAACGTGTGCCAGGGCTGCTGCCGTCTGCGCCGAGTTGCTCTGCGTGTAGCAGGTGCAGTTTCATCTAGGACGCTCTGTAGGGTTTCATTATAATGTTTTACAGCAGAGTCAGGACATGAGAGGGAGGATATTGGGGCCAGTGATGACTGCAACTTCTTCAGAAATTCCTGGTTGTTAATGGCATGTACAGTGCTTACAAGTAGTATTCAACCCCCTGCAGATTTAGCTGGTTTACACATTCGGAATTAACTTGGCATTGTGACATTTGGACTGCAGATCAGCCTGGAAGTGTGAAATGCACTGCAGCAAAAAAGAATGTTATTTCTTTTTTTTTTTTTTTTTTTTTTAAATTGTGAAAAGTTTATTCAGAGTTTCATTTATTATTCAACCCCTCAAACCACAAGAATTCTGTTTGGTTCCCCTAAAGTATTAAGAAGTATTTCAGGCACAAAGAACAATGAGCTTCACATGTTTGGATTAATTATCTCTTTTTCCAGCCTTTTCTGACTAATTAAGACCCTCCCCAAACTTGTGAACAGCACTCATACTTGGTCAACATGGGAAAGACAAAGGAGCATTCCAAGGCCATCAGAGACAAGATCGTGGAGGGTCACAAGGCTGGAAAGGGGTACAAAACCCTTTCCAAGGAGTTGGGCCTACCTGTCTCCACTGTTGGGAGTATCATCCGGAAGTGGAAGGCTTATGGAACTACTGTTAGCCTTCCACGGCCTGGACAGCCTTTGAAAGTTTCCACCCGTGCCGAGGCCAGGATTGTCCGAAGAGTCAAGGCTAACCCAAGGACAACAAGGAAGGATCTCTGGGAAGATCTCATGGCAGTGGGGACATTGGTTTCAGTCAATACCATAAGTAACGTACTCCACCGCAATGGTCTCCGTTCCAGACGAGCCCGTAAGGTACCTTTACTTTCAAAGCGTCATGTCAAGGCTCGTCTACAGTTTGCTCATGATCACTTGGAGGACTCTGAGACAGACTCGTTGAAGGTTCTCTGGTCTGATGAGACCAAGATCGAGATCTTTGGTGCCAACCACACACGTGACGTTTGGAGACTGGATGGCACTGCATACGACCCCAAGAATACCATCCCTACAGTCAAGCATGGTGGTGGCAGCATCATGCTGTGGGGCTGTTTCTCAGCCAAGGGGCCTGGCCATCTGGTCCGCATCCATGGGAAGATGGATAGCACAGCCTACCTGGAGATTTTGGCCAAGAACCTGCGCTCCTCCATCAAGGATCTTAAGATGGGTCGTCATTTCATCTTCCAACAAGACAACGACCCAAAGCACACAGCCAAGAAAACCAAGGCCTGGTTCAAGAGGGAAAAAATCAAGGTGTTGCAGTGGCCTAGTCAGTCTCCTGACCTTAACCCAATTGAAAACTTGTGGAAGGAGCTCAAGATTAAAGTCCACATGAGACACCCAAAGAACCTAGATAACTTGGAGAAGATCTGCATGGATGAGTGGGCCAAGATAACTCCAGAGACCTGTGCCGGCCTGATCAGGTCTTATAAAAGACGATTATTAGCTGTAATTGCAAACAAGGGTTATTCCACAAAATATTAAACCTAGGGGTTGAATAATAATTGACCCACATTTTTATGTTGAAAATTTATTAAAATTTAACTGAGCAACATAACTTGTTGGTTTGTAAGATTTATGCATCTGTTAATAAATCCTGCTCTTGTTTGAAGTTTTCAGGCTCTAACTTATTTGCATCTTATCAAACCTGCTAAATCTGCAGGGGGTTGAATACTACTTGTAGGCACTGTATATTCCTATATGGGAGGTAAATGGGGGTGTCCTGAGTGGGTTGACAGCTCTTGACCAAGAATGAAAGAAGGTTGTGGTCAGAGATTGGGAGAGGGGAGTTAGTGAAATCATGCACTGAGCAGAGACGGGAGAAGACCAGGTCCAGCATATTCCCACCTTCATGTGTAGGAGAGTTAGTTAGTTATGAAAGGCCAAGAGAGGAGGTTAGAGATAAACGATGAGTGGCAGCTGGGGAGAGGGGATCATCAATAGGGATGTTAAAGTCCCCCATGACAAGAGTGGAGAGGTCAGAGGCTAGGAAATGTGGAAGCCAGGTGGCGAAATGATCCAAGAACTGACTGACTGGGCCTGGAGGGCAATACACAACTGCTACTTGCAGGGAGAAGGGTCTGTAAAGCCTGACAGAGTGGACCTCAAAAGAAGGGAAGATAAGTGAAGGAACAGGAGGGATGACCTGAAAAGTGCAGTTTGGGGAAAGCAACAGACCAACACCTCCACCTGATCTGTTGTCAAGTCTAGGGGTGTGTGAAAATTGTAGGCCACCATATGAGAGAGCAGCAGCTGCGGTGGTGTCTGACTGCTGAATCCAGGTCTCAGTAAGAGCCAGGAGGTTGGGAATTGGAAAGGAAGAAGTCATGGATGAAGGAGAGTTTGTTACATGCTGAGCGTGAGTTCCAAAGGGCACAGTTAAAAGAGACAGAAGGTATGCAAGGAATATTAATGAGATTTAGGGGGTTTCTGAGAATGCCAGGGAAGGAATTGTCAGGCAATGATCATACATGAGATAAATCACACATAAAGCGTATAACAAAAAAGGGGAGAGGGTAGGGGTCTGTGCGACCATGTGTCTCCCTTTCATAGCGGTGCTGGGGGGCCCTGTCAGTCGTTTATTTTTCTGGCAAGACTGTTGAGACCGAAGTTCTGAAGGTTTTGGACTTTTCTTATTAGGTTTGTTTGGCTTAGATCAGGTCACAAAGACCTTGGACATCACATTTCTACCATTAAATTCAGAAGGACTTTTTTTTTTTTTTTTTTTTTCCCAAAGGTGCTAATCAAACGACAGCGTTCCTATGTCGTTCTCTTTTTTTTTTTATCTTTACATTCCCTTTTTGAGCCCGGGTTGGCTCCAAGGGGCCAGGTCTCAGCCTTGGCTATGCTTTTGCCGCGGATCTAGGCATCTGAGCCTGGACATTCTACCAGAGCAGGGCTGACTTAGGCGATTGAAACCTCCAATCTAAGATCTAATCTTTATGTAATGAAATAAAATATCTCCTTTTGAGATTCCTGTACCCACATTGATAATCCAGTAGACTTCTCTCAATAATAATCCTTGGGATTGCCTTCTTGTTTGGGTTGCTTAATTTTTCAATTCCTATAACTTGTAATGAGAGAGTATTTCTGGAATGATGTAAAATACAGTGTCTGTCAGCATTAGAAGTTTCTTATTCATATAATTTACAGTATATGCTCTGCGTCTGTTAAGTGGACATATTGTACAACCAATATGTCATAAGCCTGCTTTACACGTTGCAATTTGTGATCTAATGAGATCGCACATAGGTCATTCATTTGCTGTCACACGTGCGTTAGTAGTCTATGTTAAATTGATCAATTTTGTGTGCGATCCTTTAGATCATGTGTTCTGTGACGTATGCATTGGGCACCCTTTTTTTTATTTTTTTTATTTATTGACTTGCCAAGCGTGTGTAATGTGTAGGGATGCGTTTTTACTATGTCATCTGCCATTCAGCTCTGCTACATGGCCGCTAACAGCAGACACAGACAGCCATGTAGCAGAGCTGAATGGCAGATGACAGCAGACACAGATAGAGCCGCACGATCAGAATGAACTCGGGTTAACTTCACCCGACTTCATTGTCATGCCGCGGCTCTGTCTGTGTCGCATCCTGATTAGCGGTCACCCGTGAAGAACTCACCGGTGACTGCTAATCTCCTGAGTAACTGAATTGAGCAGCCCTTTCTCATATACTCACCGATCACCGGCGCGGCGCTGCACGGCATTCACACTGCTCCGGCGGCTTTTACTATTTTGAAAAAGCCGGCCGCTCATTAAACAATCTCGTATTCCCTGCTTTCCCCGCCCATGATTGGTTGCAGTGAGAGGTGGTGAGAGATGGAGGTGACCGGATCTGCAGAAGACACCGCCGCTCCTGTCAGCTCCACGCAGCAACTGAAGACAGCCGCGTGATCAGCTGAGCTGTCACTGAGGTTACCCGCGGCCACCGCTGTATCCAGTGTCAGCGGCTGTCTTCAGTTGCTGCGTGGAGCTGACAGGAGCGGCTGTGTATTCTGCAGCTCCGGTCACCTTCATGCAGCATAGCTGGAAGACTCTGGACCATCCTGGATTACGTCGGACATGGAGGGCTTTTTCGGGCTTATTAAAGTGGTGAATGAGGAAATTTGTTAGTGTTTTTTATTTCTAATAAAGGATTTTTGTGTTTATTTACTGTCAATTACAGATTAATCATGGAAGGTATCTCGGGGAGATGCCTGACATGATTAATCTAGGAGTTATTGGCAGCTATGGGCTGCCAATAACTCCTTATTACCCCGATTGCCAACGCACACGGGCAAATCGGGAAGAGCCGGGTTGAGTACCAGAACTGTCGCATCTAATGTTTGCGGCAATTCTGGGCGGCTGCTGGCTGATATTGTTAGGCTAGGGGGCTCCCCATAACGTGGAGCTCCCCATCCTGAGAATACCAGCCTTCAGCCGTATGGCTTTATCTGGCTAGTTTTAAAATTGGGGGGGACTGCACGCCGTTTTTTTAAATTATTTAATTATTTATTTCACCGCACAGTATAGACACAGCCACCAGCTGATGTGATTGGGTGCAGTGAGACACCTGTCACTCAGCGTGGGGGCGTGTCTCACTGCAACCAATCATAGGCGCCGGTGGGGGGGAAAGCAGGGAATAAGAGATTATTTAATGAGCGGCCGGCTTTTTCAAAATAGTAAAAGCCGCCGGAGCAGTGTGAATGCCGTGCAGCGCCGCGCCGGTGATCGGGGATCGGTGAGTATGAGAGAGGGGGTAAGAGGGATAGACTGACATGGACAGAGAGAGAGAGGGACAGAAATAGTGACCGACTGACGGAGATTAGTGAATGACAGACATTGTGAGGCGCTTCAGAACACAGCTTTTCAGCTGCGCTCTGAAGCGGACCTTTTTTAAGCTGCGATGCAGAGCGCACACCTGCGCACATAGCCTCAAACATCAAAATCGTATGAGGGATGTCACACGTTTCAATTGACTAGGTTTGTGCAATAAAACGTTCAATTCTAGACAAAGATACAATGTGTTTGCGATCAACGGTTTTGCGTTCAATCCTGATCACACGTAGGTGTCACACGCAGATACCTCACAAACGATGCCGGATGTGCGTCACTTACAACTTGACCCCAACGACGGATTGTGAGATATATTGAAGCGTGTAAAGCGGGCTATAAGTGAACAGGTAATGACCTAGACAATATGATCAGAATTATAATTTATATCATTTTTTAATATGGAGTGTCTTAGTATTGTTAGATGTCTGTGCATCCAAGACCATTTACATGGTATTGTTTGGGTTTCTTCCAAAAGACTAAATTGTGGTTTTTTTTTTCATTATCAAACAAGTCCAGTTTTGTTACCCACATTATTTTAGAAATGAAAACCTAGAAATGTCTGTTTTTATAATTGTCTTCACAACTGCAATTGTGTTGCGTTAATTCTCCCACCAGCCTTCACTTAATGACTTTGGGGATGAGCATTATTGGCTCTTAATATGCTGTTCCCCACTGTTTTTCGATAGAATCACCGACCTAGAGCTAGCTACTTAGTTTTAGGTCCCAAAAGGTAATATTGGTTAGATACAATAAAAACATAAACTTTAAATGACGCAAGTTATTGCTGATGTAATCAATGAATCTGGACAAAGCAGCTCTATCCCCGACATATATAATCAATAGGTAGTCAATGTACCTGCTGTATCACTGTATGAACTCTTTGAATGGATTATTAACACTAAAGTGAGCTCATCAGCTCATCATCTTTTACCTAAGTCCAGTTTCATGGACTTTACCACAGTTCAGACCAGGACCATTCCTTCTATGAAAATCTTCTCTCTCTACACCTCCAGTGATATTCCATTCATTCTTTTTTTTTTTCTCAACCCTGGCTTCTGAAATTTGAAACTCCTGAGCTCAAAAGGGGGTTCTATAAGCCCAGCCTAGTAGACCTTCTTTTATTTTGCATATCATCCTACTCTGTGAAATCAGTTCACGAATATTCTGCACTATATGAAGAATTTGCTTTGGTACTTTTTCGGCTCTCCAGTGCTGATCATGCTACCCTGTGAAATTATTTCCAAACTTATGGGGATTCTGTGGACTGGCCCACCAACAGGACACCATGACAGATCTTGCTGTCATGTCACAGTTTTCCAAGTGGTTGTGCTTCATATTCCGGATCAAATTAATTCCAGATTAATTCTGGTCCCAAGTTAAAGTTATTCTGGGAAATACAGAAGGATGCTCTAGCCAAACCTCAAAGAGGTGGTCTGAAGGTTTAAGTGTTATGGTGAACTTTTAGAAATGTTCACAAGTTGCCTGCTCCTGACCTAATTAGTGTGGATCAATTACATGCTTAAAAGAATTACCACCAGACAGTCAGATGTGAAATCTCTTCAGAGAAAATGGCACCGAGAGAGAGCTTTATTAGTCAGAGCTGCAGCATATATAGGCTAGGGGCATAGGCATGTTTTGGATATGCCCATTGGTCAGTGGGACGGTCCATGGGTTAACCAATGGGTGGATTTGTGACGCTAATGAGCGGGTCTATGACCTCATCGGGGCGGATCTGCGGTGATGCTAATGTGCGGGTCTATGATGTCATCGGGGCGGATCTGAAAACTGGCTTAGGTAAAGAAAATTGATTTCATTGGACATACTTCCCACAATCACCTATGTCAAGAGGTTAATTATTTGATGGAAAGGCCCTCTTCAACAGTCCCCCCTAAATACTTTATTAACCTTCTGACACTACTGTGGTCCCCAAACACATCACCTCTAATGCTTCAACTGCAACTCTTTTAGTTTTGCTGTCCGTTAGATGAGCAATGTCAAGCCTTTGCCCCCATTTGTATAGACTTGTTGATCAGAGATTCTGATGTATTCGCCCTACACTGACTGCCTAGCTGGCAACTGTAAAAGACTGAAGGGGGCCTAGCTTTTCTATATCTACTGAATAACTAACCACCTGAGCTAGGAAAGTGGGAACTGATGTTTCTACTCCTTTCTCGGTCATCTTCCTTACACAGGGAAGAGCACTAGAAACAATAGCTGTTCAAACTTATACACTGATGCCATCCCGCGCACACCGTTCACAAAGGCATAGATAACGTCCCAGTTCTTCAAACAGACTATTTAATGCAAAATAGCTCACCCAAATTTTGAGATAAATCGATTAGAAAGAGTAAGGGTACCATCTCACTAAACGACGTACCAGCGATTCCGACCACGATATGACCTGGTCAGCATCGCTGGTGTGTCGCTACATGGTCGCTGGTGAGTTGTCAGTCAGGCAGATCTCACCAGTGACCAGCCAGCAGCGACCCGTGAAAGCGATGCTGCACTTGGTAACCAAGGTAAATATTGGGTAACTAAGCAAAATGCTTTGCTTGGTTACCCAATATTTACACTGGTTACCAGCGCATACCGCTTAGCGCTGGCTCCCTGCACTCGTAGCCAGGGTACACATCGGGTTAATAAGCAAAACGCGTGCAGGGAGCCAGCACTGGCAGCCTGAGAGCGGCGTATGCTAGTAACCAAGGTAAATATCGGGTAACCAAGCAAAGCGCTTCGCTTAGTTACCCGATGTTTACCTTGGTTACCAGCGTCCGCAGCTGTCAGAAGCCAGCTCCCTGCACATTCAGATCGTTACTCTCTCGCTGTCAAACACAGCGATGTGTGCTTCACAGCGGGAGAGCAAACACCAAAAAATGAACCAGCACTGTGTGTAACGATCAGCGATCTCACAGCAGGGGCCAGGTCACTGCTCAGTGTCACACACACAGCGAGATCGCTGATGAGGTCACTGGTACGTCACAAAAACCGTGACTCAGCAGCGATCTCGCTGTGTGAGAAGTACCCCTAAGGCACTTGTAAGAATAAGCTTCTAAGGCCCCTTTCACACATCCGTTTTTTTTCCCATCAGTCACAATCCGTAGCAGGTTGTTAGAAAAGTGATGCGACGGATCCCTGCAAAAAACGGATCTGTCGTACCACTTTTTCATGCCAAAGGTTATTTTCTATTCGAGAGAGAGATTTTTTTTCTAACCAGCTGTGAAATTACAGCCCATCGGAGCATGCTCAGATACAAAATATTGATCTGTCCCCAAATTCTGTCATACGACGGATCCTGCGCCAATAGGCTTACATTCTACCAAACGACAGACTGCGTCGATGTCCATTTTTTTGACTTACTCAAAAAAAGTTAGTGTGGACGTCGTCTCCATCGGCCGAACAAACATTTTGCGACGGATCCGTTGAACGACGGATGAAACTTCAGGCCATCTGTCGCGATCTTTCGCTAATACAAGTCAATGAGAAAAAAAACGGATTCAGCGGCAACATTCGACAGATTGTGACTGATGGCAAAAAACTTGATGCGTGAAAGGGGCCTTACCGTTTTACTGCAGCGTTTAGCATTACTGTTTCTGAAAGACTGATTCTCAGTCAACATCCGAATGGTATCCGCATGCTCTGGATTTTCCTACCAGAATACACATAATTGTATCACAACACTAAAGGCCACGTCTCACTTAGCGACATCGCTGCCGAGTCACGTTTTTTGTGACGCAACAGCGATCTTGCTAGCGATGTCGCTGTGTGTGACATGCAGCAACGACCTGGCCCCTGCTGTGAGGTCGCCAGTCGTTGCTGAATGTCCTGGACCATTTTCTTCAAAGCCGATGTCCTGCTGGGCAGGACGCATCGCCATGTTTGACACTGTGTGAGAGAGTCCCAATGGCAGCAGAGATCGTTATACAGGTCGCCACTGCGACCTGTATCGTTACTGAGTCGTTGGTAAGGTCTGACTGTGTGACATCTCACCAGCAACTTACCAGCGATCCCTAACAGGCGAATCATTGTCGGGATCACTGGTAAGTCGTTTAGTGTGGCGGTACCCTAATGGATCTCTTCTTCTCTCGGGTCCATAATCTACCACCAGGAGGCCTTTAACAAGATTTCGCTTACACATGGATCAGATTACCTTCAGTAACACAGAGTACCACTTTTACGGCTTCAAATACCAACAAATAAGACAATACCAGTTATATACAGGTGTGTGTTTTCCTTAAAAAGTCACGTAAACCCTTAAACTAATAGTTTGGTTCAGGTCAGATAATGTTTTTCCCACCATGAGTCCTTATTTGTGTAATGTTCCTGTACCGATTGTTCCCTTATCTTGGTTATTTCCGGTGTATCATCCCCAATCTAGAAATTTTCAATAAGGTCCTATGTGAGATAATCCAGCACTGTATGTGTTGTGACCCTCATTATTTTGGTATGATGACTCTTTCAAGAGGCTGTTGTGTCCAGATGGGGGTTTCCCTCAAGCTTCATGGAAGTTGCTGTGGTTGAGAAAAGCTGAATCGACCCATCTTACCTTGGCTCATGGCTCTCGTCTTTTTAGGATCACCTAGTCTCCTGGCTTGAGACTATGTGCTCCTGCCACTGATTTAGGCTGTGTGCACACGTTGCGTTTTTTACCGCGGAAACGCTGCGTTTAGAACCGCAGTGTTTCAGTGGCAAATTGCATGCGTTCAGCTTTCCCAGCAAAGTGTATGAGAAAGCCGAAAATCAGTGCACACGCTGCGTTTCTAAACGCAGCGTTTTGGATGCCAAAAATCGGTGCGGAAAGAAAAGCAGCATGTCACTTCTTTTGTGCGTTGTGGCTGCGTTCTCCCCCCATTGAAATCAATGATGCGGGTCAGAACACAGCTACACCATAGTTCGCTGCATTTTTGTTGCGGTCCGCGGGCTTTGTCGGCATACAGAACGCAGGCATTTACCTGGAAGTGAGGTCAAGAGGTTTTCTAAGTTCAGGAAAGCCCCCGGTGTCGCCAAAGTGCCCGCCCCGACCCCCCTCCCGAAAATCCAACATGACCGCGCGCACAGCAGCGCACCGGCCGCCGTACTCCTGTCGCATGTGCAATAACACATGCGACAGAAAACTGCACCCCAGGCCCTGCTAGGTCACCCCCTATTCCCCCCGGTGTCCCCCGGTAACCCCCGTACCTGTCACAGCGCTGATCCCCCGCGGCCCCCTCCTTCACAGTGCGCGCCGGTCACATGTGCCGAGCAGCTGACAGCTTCCTGTGTTCAGTGTGAGCTGTGCTGGCTGCTGCTGCTCGGCACTGTGCAGCTGTGACCCGGGGAGAGTGGGAGCAGATTCTTTGCACCCACTCTCCTCAAATGGAGGGTCTGCACTACTAGAAAATGGGGGACACGTTCCCTGAGCGTGCCCCCCATATTCTAGAAGGTCCAGAGGCGACGTGGGACGTCAAAAATGGATACTGCGGACCCAATTTGTTTTCTTTTCAATAAATTGGTGAAAGAGGATATGTTTTTGGGGAGTGTTTTTTCAAATAAATTTTTTATTGGTTGTCAATTTTTTTTGCTATTACTGTCAATTAGTTATGTCTGGTATCAAATAGACGCCGTGACATCACTAATTGCTGGGCTTGATGCCAGGTGACATTACACATCTGGTATGAACCCCATATATTACCCCGTTTGCCACCGCACCAGGGCGCGGGATGAGTTGGGGCGAAGCGCCAGGATTGGCGCATCTAATAGATGCGCCACTTCTGGGGCGGCTGTGGCCTGCTATTTTTAGGCTGGGAAGAGTCCAATAACCATGGCTCTTCCCATCCTGAGAATACCAGACCCCAGCTGTCAGCTTCACCTTGGCTGGTGATCTAATTTGGGGGGGACCCACGTTTTTTGTTGTTTTTTTTTAATTATTTATAAATAAAAAAAAATAACAGCTTGGGGAGCCCTCCAAATTGATCACCAGACAAGATGAAGCTGTCAGCTGTGGTTTGCAGGCTACAGCTGTCTGCTTTACCCTGACTCGCTATCAAAAATAGGGGGGACCCCACGTCATTTATTTTAATTATTTTTTTTTGGGCTAAATACAAGGCTAGGCACCCTTTAGTGCCACATGAAAGGCACTAAAGGGCGCCAGCTTAGAATATGCAGGGGGGGGTGGGACGTTATATATATGTTTGACATCCATTGACACATTTTAGGCTGTGTGCCCACAATCAGGGTTTGCAGCGTTATGGGCGCAGAATGTTTTCCCTGCGCCATAACGCTGCGTTGTGCAGTAGAAGCACAGTGGAAGGATTTTTAGAAATCCCGTGCCCACTGTGCTTCTCTTCTCCGCAGCATAAACTGACCTGCGGCGTGGCTTCTCGAGCCTCAGCAAGTCAATTTATGCTGCGGAGACAAGAGTGTTCTCTGCAGGTAGCATAGAGCTCCACAGCAGCCTTAACCCAAATCGTGGTCATGGGCAGCTGCGTTCTCCCATGGACAACACTCACATCTCTGCAGGAAGGCTGGCACTGTGTACTGGATGTACTGTGGCACTGCCACTGGATCATGTGGTCAAAAACGCATGCGTTTTTGATGCGTTTTTCCCCAAAACGCATTGTTTACAATTCTCCCCTCTGCCAGAGGGTGCGTTTTTTTTCTGCGCTGGAAAAAACGCAACGTGTGCACATAGCCTTAGGATCTGAAATTGGAGAATACACATGTCTATCATATTGTATAAGCAGTTGTATAAGGCTCATACATCACTGGTCAGGATATCATGCTGTATCTGTAGTATCTGTGGGAAATATAATCACGTTCTAGGTGCTAAACCAAAAAATCTCTTACACGGAGAGTTATTTATAAAGGAAAGGAAAACAAGCATTTGTTACATGATTTGCCAGCGTCCACCATTATCTTATGGATTGTTACATTTTGATGTTCCATTCAGCCTTTCCATTTTCCCACAGCTTTGTGGAGGGTAAGGAGTGTGGAAAGCTGATAATCCCCAAATACTGTAAGATCTCTATTAGGCTATGTGCGCACGTGTGCGCTCTGCACCGCACCGAAAAGGTGCGCTTCAGAGCGCAGCTGAAAAGCTGCGTTCTGAAGCGCATGGTGCCGGCGAGAACGTGCGCTCTGCCTGCAGCTCCTGCCATAGATAGAGCAGGGGCTGCCGGCAAAGCGCACGGAAGAAGTGACATGTCACTTCTTAGAACGCAGCGATTCGGGCAGCAGCCGAAGCGCTGCGTTCTAATATGCCACGTGCGCACGGCCCCTGCACAATCTCCATAGATTGTGCAGGGGACGCAGGACGCATGCAGTTACACTGCGCTACAAAGCGCAGCGTAACTGCATGAATGACGCACACGTGCGCACATAGCCTTAGAGATGAGCGAGCCTCTAGAGGCTCAAGTTCGGTTCGTCGAACAAAGAACGCGTTCGAGTTCGGTTCGGCGAGCCGTTCGATGAACCTCTCGAACCCCATTGAAAACAATGGGAGGCAATCACAAACACATAAAAACACATAGAAAACACCTTCAAAGGTGTCCAAAAGGTGACAAACAACTCCCAAGACAACACAAACACATGGGAAAGTGACAAGGACAAATACTCATGCGAAAACAAAACAGCTGGACGAGGAAAAAGAGGAGGAGACACAGATATAGGCACGGCATGCCCTTCTAAAATTATGTAAAACACAGCAAGGGGACTCCAAGCAGAGTCTCCCTTTTTTCCAAAAATTGGGCCCCACAGACACCCCTTCAGTGGCATCACTTGTGCCCCATTTGCAAACTTGACAGATTTGCATCAAGCACATTCAAAAATACGCCAGCCTTAACTGTCCCCAGGATGACACCGGGGTAGGTAGCAAAGTCCTTTCTGAACCATGACTTGCTCATTTTTAAAAACACAGCAAGGGGACTCCAAGTAGAGTCTCCCTTTTTTCAAAAAATTGGGCCACACAGACATCCCTTCAATGGCATCACTTGTGCCCCTGTTGCAAACTGGACAGGTACATTTGCATCAAACACATTCCAAAATACGCCAGCCTTTACTCTCCCCAGGATGACACAGGGGTAGTAAAGTCCTTGCGGATCCATGCCTTGTTCATCTTGATGAACGTTAGTCTGTCCACATTGTCACTGGATAGACGCGTGCGCTTATCTGTCAGCACACACCCAGCAGCACTGAAGACACATTCAGAGACAATGCTGGCTGCGGGACACGACAAGATCTCCAAGGCATAAGTGGCGAGCTCAGGCCATTTTTCAAGATTTGAAGCCCAAAATGAGCAAGGCTCCAGTTTCAAAATCATGGCATCGATGTTCATTTGGAGATACTGCTGTATCATCCTCTCCAGCCGTTGACTATAGGCTACTTTACACACTGCGATATCGGTCCCGATATCGCTAGTGTGGGTACCCGCCCCCATCTGTTGCGCGACACGGGCAAATCGCTGCCCGTGTCGCACAACAGCCGTCACACATACATACCTGTCCGGCGACGTCGCTGTGGCGGGCGAGCCGCCTCCTTTCTAAGGGGGCGGTCCGTGCGGTGTCACAGCGACGTCTGAACCGCCGCCCAATAGCAGCGGAGGGGCGGAGCTGAGCGGGACGTAACATCCCGCCCACCTCCTTCCTTCCTCATAGCGGCCGGGAGGCAGGTAAGGAGAGCTTCCTCGTTCCTGCGGCGTCACACGCAGCGATGTGTGCTGCCGCAGGAACGAGGAACAACCTCGTTACTGCTGCAGTAACGAGATTTGAGAATGGACCCCCATGTCGCCGATTAGCGATTTTGCACGTTTTTGCAATGATGCAAAATTGCTTATCGGTGTCACACGCAACGGCATCGCTAATGCGGCCGGATGTGCGTCACGAATTCCGTGACCCCAACGACTCCGCATTAGCGATGTCGCAGCGTGTAAAGCCCGCTTAAGTGTCAGGCTTCTGGTCTCTTGTGGCCTTGCATTGGATGGTCTAAAAAAATTATGAAACTATTCCATAAAATTGCTGGTACCAGCACCAGATACGGTGTTGCTGGTACGGTTTGACTGATAATGATGAGACAGTCCCATGCTTGGCAAGTGACAACTGGGAGATTCACTCCGTGCACCACTGGCGTTTGGTGGAAAAGCCGAACTAAGATTGAGTAACAGCTTCTGCTGATACTCCTGCATATGTGCGTCCCTTTCTATGGCTGGAATTATTTCACCAAAGTTGGACTTGTACCGGGGATCTAATAGTGTGGCAACCCAGTAGTTATCATCACTTTTAATTTTGACAGTCCGAGGATCATGTTGTAGGTAGTGCAGCCAGAAGGCGCTTATGTGTCTTGCGCATCCATGCGGACCAAGTCCTCGCTGTGTTTGTGGCGGCGAGATGATAACCGTGCTCTCTTCCTCTGACATCTCCCCCCAACCTCGTTCAACCGAAATTTGACCAATGTCTCCCTCATCTGCTGAGTCTTCCATGTCCATCGAGAGTTCGTCCTCCATTTCTTCATGGTCTCCTGCACCTTCCTCAACATTTTGGCTGCTACCATGCGCCCTTGTTAATCCCTCTTCCCCACCGTCCCATGCCTGCCGCTTTGGTGATGCTGAATGTCTGGACCTTGTAGATGTTGGTATCCCTTGCGCATATGAATCCTCCTGTACTTCCTCCCCTTCCTCTTGTCCCACCCCCTGACTCTGAATAGTGTTTAGCGTGTGCTCCAGCATGTAAATGACTGGAATTGTCATGCTGATAATGGCATTGTCAGCGCTAAACATATTCGTCGTTATGTCGAAACTGTGCAGAAGGGTGCATAGGTCCTTGATCTGATACCACTCCAGCAGCGTGCTCTGCCCCACCTCTGCATCTCGTTGGCCCAGGCTATACGTCCTAACGTATTGCACCAGGGCTCGGCGGTGCTGCCACAGTCGCTGTAACATGTGGAGAGTCGAATTCCAGCGTGTCGACACATCGCATTTCAGGCGATGAACCGGCAGACCGAAAGACTCATGTAGCGATGCAAGTTGGTCAGCTGCGGCGGTTGAACGGCGAAGTGAGCAGAGAGTGACTGTGCCCTGTGCAGAAGCCCATCTAGGCCGGGATAGTGGGTTGAAAATTGCTGGACTACAAGGTTCAACACGTGAGCCATACAAGGCATGTGTGTCACCTTGCCCCGGCGTAGAGCCGCACACAGGTTTGCAGCATTGTCGCACACGGCCTTTCCTGGCTTAAGGTTGAGTGGAGACAACCATTTACGAAACTCGCTTGCAAGAGATGACCACAACTCCTCAGCTGTGTGACTCTTATTTCCAAGACATTTCAAGGTAAAGACCGCCTGATGCCGTTGAGCTCTGCTGCCAGCATAGTAAGGAGGTGTACGGGATTCCTTGTGCGCAGTTACAACACGAGTGGCCTGAGCAGGCAGGCTTGGGGCGGAGGTGGAGGACCCAGACGAGGTTGAGGAGGCAGAAGCAGTGGAGGAATTTCGACATACAGAGGATTGACGCACAAGTCGTGGGGACGGCAAGACTTGTTCAGCAGACCCTTCTCCATCTATCACCATAGTTACCCAGTGCCCAGTCAGCGACATGTAACGCCCCTGTCCATGCATGCTTACTGGTCCAAGTATCGGTGGTGAAATGCACCCTGTCACACACAGAGTTTCTCAAGGAAGCGGTGATGTTGTGTGCGACATGCTGGTGTAGCACAGGCCCACCTTTCTTGGAAAAGTAGTGGCGACTGGGAATCTGGTACTGGGGCACTGCGACAGACATAAGGTCTCGAAAATCCTCTGTGTCCACCAGGCGGAAAGGCAGCATTTCTGTAGCCAAGAGCTTACAGAGGGATAAAGTCAACCTCTTAGCTTTGTCATGGCTCGGAGGAAATGGCCTTTTCTCTGACGCCTCATTGGGGGACACAGGGTGTTATGCTGCCTATCCATAGGAGGACACTAAGTAGATGCAAAAGCATAGCTCCTCCTCTGCAGTATACACCCCCTGGCCGGGCCAGGCAACCTCAGTTTTAGCTTAGTGTCTATAGGAGGCACATCTCTGCAGACTACTGCAGCAAGAATTTTTTGTTTTTAGAGGGCAACGGTTCCTTCGGGGACCGATTTCCCAAAACCATCAACAGGCGGGAACGCGGAGTGTTGCCTCCCCGTACCACCTCCTGCGACGCTGGATCCTGGGCTGTTACTCACTGGACGACAGGTCTCATGGCACTGATTTTCCAGAGCCCAGAGCAGATGAAAAACTTCCTCAGTTCCTCTTGCAGGCTCTGAGTTGATATTCGCTCCGCACCAGCGTGACCAGACTGCCATCTCCACAGGAGCTGAGGTGAGAGAATTCCGATTTTTCCAGAGCCACAGAGCATTCCTCAGTCCCTCTGGCAGGCTCTGAGTTGATACACGTTCTATGACCGGGCACAGCAGGCGTCAGAATCTGCACACTGGCTCCCTGACAGGAAACTGGAGCAAAGGTCACACTGACTGGATGCACCTGGGCTGTGATTTGGTTCCCTGACAGGAAATTGGAGCAAAGGTCACACTGACTGGATGCACATGGGCTGTGATTGCAGACACCTGCATAGCATTCCACCTGTGGTGGGGGGAGGGGACAACTCCCTGGACTAAGTGCACCCTCAGCTGCGGTACACTTATAGAGGTTTTTCTGTCCACCATTGTTGTACAGGGCTGGAGGGGGGAAGGGGAGTCCCTTCCCACCATTTTTTTATGTATTATATTTTCTCATGCCTTCTTGTCAGAGCTAAGCCCTGCCCCCTACGACACTCGATAAGCCACGCTCCCTCACGAAAGCGCGCGTAACCCTCCTCACAAGGATCTGCAGAGCATTGCTGCAGAGCATTGCTCCCTCTTGTTGTGATCAGAGCCTGTGGGCGTCTCTCAGAGCTGGCTTCCTCCTTCCCACAGGAACTGTGACGCAGGAGGGGGAAGGGGTCATCAGGGTTCTGGATGAGTTATAGCCTCACTTGCATATTAACTCTGCAGAGCATTGCTCCCTCATTACAATCAGAGTTTGTGGCTGATCAGCCAGGGGCTGCAGTCACATGTTTTATGCCCTGCACAACTACAGCAACAACTATAAGACTATTAATGTATCCTGCCACGCTGAGCTACTAGGGGATGATAGCACCTCTTCCTTCTGTGAGTCCGGTGCCTTTGTAGCTCCCCCCCCCCCCCCGCCACCACCGCAGCAACCGCTGCCAGCCCAGAGCCTACGGCTCCCAGTCCCCCAGAATGGACACAGTTCCCAGAACCTGGTGCTGGCTATGCAACATCGTCCTACACCCCTCGGGGCCCCTGGACAGAACGCAGCCTGACGACACCTCTATAGAGGGTCCTTCTGATAAGAATCAGCCCTCTGCTTCACCAGTTGCAGATCAGAAAAAGGGCATGACCCCCATGGTTCTCCCTCTGGGGTACACAGATGGGGTTCTCCCACATGTTCCCGCGGTCTCTGAGGAGCCGGAGGAAGGGGAATGATGTTTGTACCGGGATGATTCCTTGGTTTCAACCTCCCCGAGCGATCAAGCTCCGATGGACTCCCTTATTGCAGCAATCCACCAAAACTCTGCATGTGGAAGATCTCCCATCCACTACTACTGACCCTGCGGTCTCCTTTAAAAGGGTGAAGAAACCTCAAAAAATAAAAAAAAGAGATTTTTGATGCCGCTTCGGTATCCGTAAACTCATGGATTCCCAGTACCCCTTTGGCTTAGCTGTCTCTAAGGGCTGGCCCGATCCGGCCTCGGTGGACCCTCACCCGGCTTCCTCCTGCCTGAAAGACCCTCCTGTCTTTTACTTGATGGATCCTCCTTCAAGGACCCGACAGACAGAGAGTGGAGCAACTCAATCACTCTGCCTCGAGCTCGCGGGTCCCTCTCCCCTTCCGTGTGGGTCGCACAGGCACCTGGACTACCAGTTTCCCTCAGACCCTCACAGATGTAACTGTTCACATTGCTGCGGCGGCAGAGTACCTCATGCAGGCCTCCCTCGGCGCTGCTACCTGCGCAGTTATTGCCGCCTCAAATACCATAGCCATCCGTAAGGCCCTCTGGTTCCGATAATGGAGAGTGGACTCGGTCTCTAAGAAGCCTCTCACAGTACTCCTTTCCAGACCGATGGTTTGCCGATCGTCTGGACAGGCTCTTTTTTTGTCTGACGCCACGGGAGGAAAAGAGTACCTCCCTCCCCCAACTCTAGCCCAGGATGTTTTTTACTAGACTCGCAGAGCCCGACCTTCTCAGCCCTCCCCGAGTCCACCTCGTCCTGGCAGTCTAGACAAAGACCGAGAAGTCTCGTCCCTCTCCATCTGGGCCGCCGCCTCAGACCACAAATGGGTGTGATACCTTGTGTCTTCCGGTTACCACATTGAATTCTGGACCCGATCCCCTGGTCAGTCTTTTCTCTCAAACACCCCCCAAACGCTCCAAAACACCACAAGGCCTTCTCCTCTCAGCAATCCGCTCCCTCCAAACGGCGGGGGTGATGGTACCTGTTCCGGACGGCGAGAGGTTCAAGGCTATTCCAACCTATCGTGGTCGCCGAAAAAAAAAGATGGGTCAGTTCGTCCCATCCTGGACCTTTAACACCTGAGCAAACATGTGCACGTAAGGAGATTCAGAATGGACTTCCTAGGGTCCATTATTACCTTTATCGTCGAAGGAGAATTCCTTGCCTCCCTAGCTTTAGGGACGCGTACCTGCACATACCCATCGCTCCAGCTCACCAAAGTTCCTCCGCTTCGTGGTTCAGGACTTCTTTTTTTCATTTGTGGCGCTACCCTCGGCTCTGCCACTGCACCAAGGGTCTTAACTAAGGTCATGGCGGCCGCCATGAGTGCCCTTCACGCCAGGTGAGTGGCTGTTCTGCCTTGCTTGGATGACCTCCTCATCAAGGGCTCAACCAGCGTGCAGATCTCTGTGGGCACTCTATCCCGCTTAGGGCGGCTTCTGACTCCAGTCAAATCATCCCCGGTCGCGTCAAAATCCGTCATCTCCCTGGGCATGTCCCTGGACACACTTCGGGGCTTGATATTTCTCCCTCAAGTCAAGGCGACCGCTCTACAACAAGCGGTACACTGCCCTCTACGTACTCCTGTCACTTCATACGATTCAGTATGAGAGTGCTTGGTAGGATAGCGGCGGCTATAGAGGCAGTGCTGCTCGCTTAGCCACACCACCGCCCACTGCAGCTTGCGCTTCTAGCTGCCTGGGACAAGAGCCCCTTTTCCTTGGACGAACTTTTCACCTGACACCTTCAGTCAGGTATGCGCTTTACTGGTGGCTTCAGTCCTCTTCCATATCGAGAAGGAGTTTTGCTCCCTCAAGTGGACTGGCTACTCCTGACCACGGACGCCAGCCTCTTAGTCTGGGGAGCAGCGTACTGGCTACACACTGCTTCGGGACGTTGGATACCCCAGGAGTCTTCCCTTCCCAGAAATCATCCTGAAAATCAGCGCGATCTTCTCGCGCTCAGGTCATCCCCCCCCTTCTGCTAGCAGGTCGTTTGATTCGGGTCCAATTGGACAATGCAACAGCTGTGGCATATGTCAATCAGCAGGGAGGTACCAGCAGCAAGACAGCTTATCTCGAGGTCCTCAGGATCCTCACCTGGACCGAATCGACGGGGGTCTATGTTTTCAGCGTTACACATACCGGGAGTAGAGAACTGGGTGGCGGACCTTCTAAGTCGCCAAGGCCTGGCCGCCGGAGAGTGGTTTCTCCACCCAGAAGTGTTCCCACACATCTGCACTCACTGGAGTACACCAGACGTGGAATTAATGGTGCTCTATGAATAAATAATAATAATAATCTAATGGCCTCAAGGTTGAACGCAAAGGTACCCGCGTTCTTAGTCAGGTCACGTGACCCACAGTCCATTGGCGCGGATGCTCTAGTCTCCTGAAGTCGTTTCCGTCCAACTTACATGTTTTTCGCCTCTGCCCCTGCTGCCGCGAGTATTCAGGAAGATCAAGGCAGAAGGAGTCCCGGTGATACTAATAGCACCGGACTAGCCCAGGTGCGCCTGGTATGCTGAATTAGTACAATTGCTCATGGCGCCTCGTAAGCATCCCAGACTTGCTGACCCAAGGGCCCATTTCCCATCAGAACTCCAGAGCCCTGAAGCTGACGGCCTGGCCATTGAGACCTGAACTTTAAAAAGAGGGAGATTCTCTCCTGCGGTCATCTCCACCATGTACAGTACCCAAAAGCCGGCCTTCATCCCATATTTACCGCCGTACGTGGAAAATGTTCCTTTCCCAGTGCAGGGAATCTAATGTCCAACCTATGCCTCTGGCGATCCCCACAATTCTTGATTTTTATTTTTTTTTTTTTGCAGTCAGGTTGCAAAAGGGGTTGGCCCTCAGCTCCCTTAAGGGGCAGGTTTCATCTCTCTCAATATTCTATCAATACCGCCTAGCTTGCAATCCGCAAGTCAAGACTTTCCTCAAGGGTGTTTCCCATCTAGTTTCCCTGTATAAATGGTCGCTGGACCCATGGGACCTCAATCTCGTTTTGGACGGTATCCAGAGGTCCCCTTTTGAACCTCTTAAGGAATCTTCTCTTGCTCTTCTCTCCTGGAAGGTAACATTCTTAGTGGCGATTACGTCCATCAGACAAGTTTCGGAACTGGCATCACTCTTGCCACGAACCCTTTCTGATCTTTCATCAGGACAAGGTGGTTCTACGCCCCCTTCCGGATTTTCTTCCGATGGTTATTTCCCCGTTTCATATGAACGAGGACATTGTTCTGACTTCCTTTTTGTCCACACCCAGTCCATAGGGTGGAAAGGTTTCATCTTGTGAGGGCTCTCAGATATTACGTACCCAGGACAGCCCCTTTAGGAACATAGACTCCTTGTTCGTCATTCCTGAAAGGCCTAAGAAAGGACAGGCAGCTGTCTTGCTGGATTCGCTCTGCGATCCAGGAAGTTTACCGCTTGCAACTTAAGCCCATTCCTAGTGGGCTGTGGACTCATTCCACTCGAGCAGTTGGCGCCTCTTGGGCCATTAGGCCATTAGGCATCAGCCTTCAGTGGAACAGAGGTGTAAGGCTGCGATCTGGTCTTGCCTACATACGGTTTCAAAGCATTACTGAATCCATACCCAGGCTTCGGCTGAGGCGAACCTAGGTAGGAAAATTCTGCAAACGATAGTGGAGTACCTATCACAGTAGGCGCTCCTGGCTACCTGGGACTGGTTCCTAGTCCTTGGGTTGCGTTGTTTATTGTTTACCCACCCATGGACTGCTTTAGGACATCCCATGGTCCTGTGTCCCCCAATGAGGCGTAAGAGAAAAACGGATTTTTGTGTACTCACCGTAAATCGTTTTCTCTTAGCCATCATTGGGGGACACAGCACCCACCCTGTTGCCCTGTTGGGCCTTGGTTCTCTCAGTACCTTATTTGGTTATGACTCTTCTTTTCTCATGTTCCTCTGTTGAGACGTTTTTACTGTTTTTTTCTCCTACTGCTCGTGTACTAAAACTGAGGTTGCCTGGCCCGGCCAGGGGGTGTATACTGCAGAGGAGGAGCTATGCTTTTGCATCTACTTAGTGTCCTCCTATGGATCGGCAGCATAACACCCATGGTCCTGTGTCCCCCAATGATGGCTAAGAGAAAACGATTTTACGGTGAGTCCACAAAAATCCATGTTTATTTGTCCACATCTGAAGGACCGAGATCTGGCTGCTGTGTGGAGACGGTGGTGAGTAGGGTGTCCCTGGAAAACTGCAGGTCTGTGAGGAAAGTGCAGGCGGAGACATGATGTTGCCTTCATCCAAAGTTGGTGCTCTCGATGTCTGAGAGAGCTGTACACCAGCACTTGTTTCCCCTTCCAAACCAACTGATGACCTGCCAAGCAAACTGGTTGTTGCGGTTAAAGTGGTTGAAGGTCTGCGTGGAAGAACAGGTCTGACAGCTGTCCCCACAGTCATAGAAGATGAAGAGCATGCAGATGCACTGGAAGGGGCAGGCGGTGGTTGGCCCGCTCCGCTAGGCCGCATTGTAGCACAGTGAGCTTCTCACTGGGACTTATGCTTGTTATTCATGCGACGATTCATGGAAGAAGTTGTCAAACTGGTGAGGTTTTGGCCTCTACTTATAGATTGCCGACAAATTTTACAGATCACATGATTTGGGAGATCCTTTGCAAGGTCAAAAAAGAACCAGGCTAGGCAAGGTTTAGAGGACATGCGACCTGCAGAGCCACCCCGACTTGTGCTCAGAAACAGAGTGGTGGCTGAGGATGCAGTTGTTAACGTGCTTCCAGTACTCCGACTCTGTCCAGGAAGGCGCAATGTAACTTCGTCAGTTGCATCCTCCTCCACCGCCTCTGGTGACCTCCTCGAGTGCTTGACTGTGGGTTGACAGTAAGTGGGATCTAGAACTTCATCATCAAGCGTTGCGTTTGCACTCCCCTAACCATCAGACCTAACCTCTTCCTGCCCTGACTGAATAGTTAAGTTGTCATCCCAATCTGGTATCTGCGTCTCATTGTCATCAGTATGTTCCTCATTGTCTCCACCAACAGGTGTTACAGTTTGGGAATGGGGGTCTACATTATGCTCAGAAACTTGCTCATCAGAGCCTGAATCTGACTCACAAAGCTTCTGGGCATCACTGTAGACCATTTCCTGGTCTGTACTCACTGTAGCTTGGGAGCAGACCTTAGATTTCCAGGCTATACTGTGACTGAACAGCTGTGCAGACTCAGCCATCTCTGTTGCACCATACTCTGCAGGGCGGGTGGAGACTTGAGAGCTGAGAGAAAGCAAGTGCGATTGGGATGACAACTCAGAGGACTGTTGTTTTTTGGATGTTGAAGTTGAGGTGGAGGAGAGGCCACTTGTTGGAGCACTTGAGATCCATTCAAGCATGTCCTTTTTTGTGCATCATCTTTCTTTGTTAAAGTTGTTCGGTTCCGTAAAAAAGGGAGCCCATCAGATCGTCCACGGAAAGTAGTAGACATCTTACTTTTGCTGGAAGATGGCCTATCTTCAGCAGATGTGAATGTTGCTTTCCCACTTTCCCCATGGACACAAACGTTTTTTCCTTTTCCAACACGCCTGTTCCCCTTTCCACCAGCATCTGTCCTTTTGCCACTCATTTTCTTAGCGACAAGATTGGATACTTAAAATGTGGTAGCAAAAATGGAGAGGTGGTGTAGATTGCAGAGGTGGTCTAGCTTTATTGACAGCTGAAGAAACAACACTGACTATCCCAGACAATTTTAGTATGGCCCTAACAGTGGCAGCACAATTTGCAATTAGAATAGCGTGGCAAAACTGGGCAGGTGAGTACAGTGCCCGGGTTCTGTGGGTACCAGGACAGGAAAGGAACACTAACTTAGTATTCCAAACACTTTTAGGATGGCAGAAAGTGTCAGCTCTTTGTGCAAATAAAATAGCGTGGCAAAACTGGGCAGGTGGGTACAGTGCCCGGGTTCTGTGGGTCAGTGGACAGGAAAGGAACACTAATTTAGTATTCCAGACATTTTTAGGATGGCAGAAAGTGTCAGCTCTTTGTGTAAATAAAATAGCGTGGCAAAACTGGGCAGGTGGGTACAGTGCCCGGGTTCTGTGGGTACCAGAACAGGAAAGGAAGCTTCACTTTCTATCCCTCCTAATGATGAAATGCAGCAAGGAATTCCCTGAGCTGAGGTGCACGCTGTTATCTAAAGCTGTACACAGCGTTTGCACGGACGTGCCTAGCAGCTATGGCTATGAATGCCTGGAAATCAGCCCTGAAAAGGGCTGAAATAACCAGCAGTCCCTAATCCCTACAGCGCTGTGTAGCTTGCACTATGTCTATAGCGCACACAGCAGGATCGGCGGCAGCAGCGTGAGCGGTGACTGTCACCCACACGCAGAAGGCAGATGATGGCGGCAACAGGGAAAATGGCAGTATTTTATAAGGCAAGGACATGCAACATTCACAGCCTATGACACATGCCCTTGCTTGTCTGGCAAAAATCCACTTAGCTGTGTGTGTGTGTGTGTCTGTGATTGGCTGATATCCTGGTCCGCCCCACTGCACGCGCGCTTAGGGAAAAAAAAAGGCGATCGGCATTCTCTCAGCACCACAGATCTAAACCGCGTCCCCCCCGCACACTATACGCTGAAATTTCTTAATAGCGTGAATCACAGTAACTCACACTATTACAGTGAAAAGCCAGCTAGTAACTAGCTAGGCTTTTTGCTGATCGAACCGTTCTTGAACGTAACTCGAGCTATCGAGCTTTTAGCAAAAAGCTTGCATTCGAGTTCGATCTCGAGCACCCCCCAAAATCACTCGAACATGAAATTGGCGAACCTCGAACCTCGCTCAACTCTAATCTCTATAATGACATCTGCTATAGAATATGTACTTTTACCACTTTTCGGAACTCCATTTTTACATACCACTAGCATCATGAGTTTGTCAGCAGTAACGTTTTTCGTACTGGATAGTTTTCAGAGCAAGCCTGTAAAGAAATTCACACAACACGTACAAACTCATACAAACCACGTGTAGGTTTATATGACTAATCTGCAATCTCTGAAGCAGTAGAGCAGATGAGGGGTATGTTTCTGCAAGGTCTTTACAGTTTTTCTACCTTGTATTAGGCACACGTCTTACAAGACTGGGTGTGTCTGGTCACCTGGGTACTGAGCACTGGTGCCACCCATACCTTGTCCACCAACACACTTATAACGGTCCTCGTCACATGTATTAGTCCATGGGTTACCGGGGCCATCACTGAGTAGAGAGCTCATGGCACAGAAAGCTTACTGCCCTTTGTCTACAGAACTTCCTCAGTCAGCTGGCTCCCTGCATCTCATACTCTGTTCCTTGCTGAATCGCTTGTTCCTGTAGGGATTTAAGAACACAAGGAGAGGCAAATGTCATGGATGTCAAAGCTGATACCAGCTGGTCACATGGGTATGACCTCACCACAGGTCATGCAAGTAAAAGTAAATCGATGGTATAATACATATGCTAATTCTAACAGGGGGAGGGGATAACTATGAATACCCCCAGATATTATCTGCTCCTTTGCTGCTGTCACTCAGGAAGCTGATGATTTTATTAACTTTACTTTCTTTGTCGCTCCATTGGGAGACCCAGACAATTGGGTGTATAGCTTCTGCCTCTGGAGGCCACACAAAGTATTACACTTTAAAAAGTGTAACCCCTCCCCTCTGCCTATACACCCTCCCGTGGACCACGGGCTCCTCAGTTTTATGCTTTGTGTGGAAGGAGGCACACATCCACTCATGAATTCTCAGACTTATTTATGTCGGTTGGAAGAAAAGAGGACCCCCACGGGGTCCCCGGCATGTTCTTTTCTCACCCCACTATGTCGGCGGTGTTGTTAAGGTTGAGGTACCCATTGCGGGTACAGAGGCTGGAGCCACATGCCGTCTCCTTCACCATCCCTTAGCGGCTCTGGGAGAAGTGGGATCCTGAGCGGTCTTCCATTTGCTGGGACCGTGCTCCATCCGCAGCCCCTGAGGGAACCTGCCGGACCAGAGCCTCTTCAACCCCAGGGACCGGGCCCTGCAACTTGAAGGTACGCTGTATCCCTGTCGGGGATCGTACAGAGAGCGCACCTTCTTCCCGGGAGCCGCGGTAGTTTTAAAACTGAGGAGGCCGGTGGACTTCCGCGCCGACCGTGCCTGCTTGTCGGGCGCGGCCTCAAATTTAGTCCCCGGCTTCACCGCGGCCTAGTCGCAAAAATCCCGCCCCCGGGCCTGCCTGTCAGGGGTAAGGGCGGGTTCTCCGGCATGACGTCGGATGTGAGGGCTGGAGCATCCTGCATGTCTTCCTCCCCCCTCACTGACCACTGTGGGGACCCCAGATTCCCGCTCTTGGCTGGCGCCGCCCTCGGCTCCACTCCTCCCCTGAGAGCTCCGGCGGCCATTTTCTGGCATTCTGCCGGTGGATGCTTCTCAGTGAACAGCTCTGCAGCTCCGGGGGATCCAAGGCAGGGAATCTGGAGGACACACTCCGCTCGTTAGCGGTCGGTAAGCCACACCGGTCACCCGGTGCTGGCCCCCCTGGGGTGCCGGTATAGATATATATATCTATTATATAAATATATATATATGTATCTGTTCGGTTAGTCCGTATACCTTGGTCCCTATATACCCTCAGTTGGTCACTCTCCTAGGAGACAACAGCATGTCGTCCACAAGGAGCAAAACTGCTAAGGCACAGGTTTTTTTCGCGGCCTGTACCTCTTGTGGGGCTATGTTGCCTGCGGGATCCACGTACCCTCACTGTGAGCAGTGTTCGACTCCTGCCACGCTTGCTCAGCCGGAGCCTCGGGCACTGGTGGGCCCCTCGGCTCAGGTAGACCCCCCTGCTCCCCCTGAACATGCAGGGACAGAGTCACAGGGGTTGGCCTCTTTTGCTGAGAAACTCTCTCAGTCCCTTTCTCAATCCATGGCACAGTCTTTGGACAAATGGTCTTCTAAGCTCCTGGAGGCATTGCAATCCAGACCGGACCCTTCACAGGCCCCGGTTCCTGTTAGCTTGTCTCCTCCAGGCCCCTCTCGGTCCGCGCCGCAGCACGCTCCCAGGTTGGCCCCTAGGTCTCAGGCGGAGGACTCCTGCCCGGACCGCAGTCCCAGACCGGCAAAGCGGTCTCGCTGGGACTCTTCCCCGTCTTCCTCACGCTGCTCGGAGGACTCTCAGGAAGACGAGGCGGATGTGGGAGCTCAGGGCTCTGACCCTGACTTCGCCCTTAACCTTGATACACCTGAGGGGGATGCCTTAGTAAATGATCTTATCTCATCCATCAACCAGGTGTTGGATCTCTCTCCCCCGCCTCCTCCTGTGGAGGAGTCGGCTTCTCAGCAGGAGAAACACCAGTTTCGGTTCCCCAAGCGTACGCGAAATACGTTTTTTGATCACTCTAACTTCAGGGATGCTGTCCAGAAGCCCAGGGCGGTCCCGGACAAGCGCTTTGCTAAACGGCATACTGACACGCGTTATCCCTTTCCATCTGAAGTTGTTAAGGGCTGGTCTCACTCTCCCAAGGTGGATCCGCCAGTCTCCAAATTGGCTGCTAGATCCGTTGTGTCTGTTGCAGATGGCTCATCCCTGAAGGATGCCACTGACAGACAGATAGAGCTCTTGGTGAAGTCCATCTATGAGGCCACGGGCGCGTCTTTCGCCCCGGCCTTTGCCGCTATGTGGGCTCTCCAAGCGATCTCTGCTTGTCTGGCTGAGATTAATGCTGTCACACGGAATTCTGCTCCGCATGTTTCGTCTTTTGACTTCCCAGGCATCTGCCTTTTCGTCCTACGCCATGAACGCCGTCCTGGACTCCGCTAGCCGGACGGCTGTAGCATCCGCTAACTCCGTGGCAGTCCGCAGGGCCATGTGGCTGCGCGAATGGAAAGCAGACTCGGCTTCCAAAAGGTTCTTAACTGGTCTGCCTTTTTCTGGCGACCGTTTATTTGGCGAATGATTGGATGAGATTATTAAGGAATCCAAGGGAAAGGAATCCTCCTTACCCCAGTCCAGACCTAAGAGGCCTCCGCAACGAAAAATACAATCAAGGTTTCGGTCCTTTCGTCCCTCCGCCAAGCTACAATCCTCCTCGTCCAACAGGCCGGAGAAAGGCCAGAGGAACTCCTATGCGTGGCGGTCCAAGTCACGCCCCCAAAAGGCCGCAGGAGGCACTGCCTCCAAGACGGCCTCCTCATGACTCAGCCTCCCCTAGCCGCATCCTCGGTCGGTGGCAGGCTCTCCCACTTTGGAGACGCCTGGTGGCCACATGTTCAAGACCGATGGGTGAGAGACATTCTGTCTCAGGGTTACAGGATAGAGTTCAACTCACGTCCTGCGGCTCGTTTCTTCAGAACCTCCCCGCCCCCCGCTCAGGCCGATGCACTTTTTCAGGCAGTGGACGCTCTGAAGTCAGAAGGTGTTGTGATCCCCGTTCCCCCTCAGGAACGTGGTCGCAGCTTTTACTCCAACTTGTTCATAGTGCCCAAAAAGGACGGGTCATTCCGTCCCGTTCTGGACCTCAAGCTACTCAACAGACATGTGAGAACCAGACGGTTTCGGATGGAATCTCTCCGCTCAGTCATCGCCTCGTTGTCACAAGGAGACTTCCTGGCATCGATCGACATCAAGAATGCTTATCTCCATGTGCCGATCGCAACCGAACATCAACGTTTCCTGCGTTTCGCCATTGGGGACGAACACCTCCAGTTCGTCGCATTGCCCTTAGGCCTGGCGACAGCCCCACGGGTTTTCACCAAAGTCATGGCATCCGTCGTGGCGGTCCTGCACTCTCAGGGCCACTCGGTGATCCCTCTACTTGGACGATCTCCTAGTCAGGGCCCCTTCTCGGGTTGCGTGTCAACAAAGCCTTACCGTCGCTCTGGCGACTCTCCAGCAGTTCGGGTGGATCATCAACTTCCCGAAATCCAAGTTGACACCAACCCAATCACTGACTTTCCTTGGGATGGAGTTTCACACACAGCCAGCGTTAGTCAAGCTACCGCGGGACAAACAGCTTTCTCTGCAGGCAGGGGTGCAATCACTTCTTCGGAGTCAATCACACCCCTTAAGGCGCCTCATGCACTTCCTGGGGAAGATGGTGGCAGCTATGGAGGCAGTGCCGTTTGCACAATTTCATCTACGGCCACTCCAATGGGATATTATCCGCAAATGGGACAAGAGTGCGGCTTCCCTCGACAAGAACGTCTCTCTTCCCTCGCGACCAAAACATCACTTCACTGGTGGCTCCTACCCACATCTCTGTCGGGAGGAAGATCATTCCTACCCCCAACCTGGGCTGTGGTCACCACGGACGCGAGCCTGTCAGGTTGGGGAGCGGTTTTTCTCCACCACAGGGCTCAAGGAACCTGGACTCCGATAGAATCGTCCCTTCAGATCAATATTTTGGAGATAAGGGCAGTATATCTAGCCCTATTGGCTTTCCATCGGTGGCTGGAGGGCAGGCAGATCTGAATCCAGTCGGACAACGCCACTGCCGTCGCCTACATCAATCACCAAGGCGGCACTCGCAGTCGTCTGGCCTTCCAGGAAGTCCGGCGGATTCTGCAGTGGGTGGAAGACACAGGCTCCACCATCTCCGCAGTTCACATCCCGGGCGTAGAAAACTGGGAAGCAGATTTTCTCAGTCGTCAGGGCATGGACGCGGGGGAATGGTCTCTTCACCCAGACGTGTTTCGGGAGATCTGTCGCCGCTGGGGAACGCCGGACGTCGATCTCATGGCGTCACGGCACAACAACAAGGTCCCGGCCTTCATGGCACGGTCTCAGGATCACAGAGCTCTGGCGGCGGACGCGTTAGTGCAGGATTGGTCGCAGTTCCGTCTGCCGTATGTGTTTCCCCCTCTGGCAATGCTGCCCAGAGTACTACGCAAGATCAGGTCCGACTGCCGTCGCGCCATTCTCGTCGCTCCAGACTGGCCGAGGCGGTCGTGGTATCCGGATCTGTGGCATCTCACGGTGGGTCAACCGTGGGCACTTCCAGACCGCCCAGACTTGCTGTCACAAGGTCCGTTTTTCCATCTGAATTCTGTGGCCCTCAACCTGACTGTGTGGCCATTGAGTCCTGGCTCCTAGCGTCTTCAGGGTTATCTCAGGATGTCATTGCCACCATGAGACAGGCCAGGAAGCCAACGTCCGCCAAGATCTATTATAGGTCTTGGCAAATCTTCCTATCCTGGTGCACTGCTAACGGTTTTTCTCCATGGCCGTTTGCCTTACCCACATTCCTTTCATTCCTTCAATCTGGAGTGGACAAGGGTTTGTCCCTCGGCTCTATCAAGGGCCAAGTGTCGGCGCTCTCCGTCTTTTTTCAAAAGCGTCTAGCCAGGCTTCCGCAGGTCCGCACGTTCCTGCAGGGGGTCTGCCACATGGTCCCACCTTACAAACGTCCGTTGGAACCTTGGGACCTTAACAGGGTCCTGACGGCTCTTCGAAAGCCGCCTTTTGAGCCACTGCAGGATGTCTCTCTCTCCCGTCTTTCGCAGAAGGTGGCCTTCCTAGTGGCAGTCACGTCTCTTCGGAGAGTGTCTGAGCTTGCAGCGCTGTCATGCAAAGCTCCCTTCCTGGTTTTTCACCAGGATAAGGTGGTTTTCCGTCCGTCCCGGAATTTCTCCCTAAGGTGGTATCCCCTTTTCATCTAAATCAGGATATCTCCTTGCCTTCCTTTTGCCCTAATCCAATTCACCAGTGTGAAAAGGATTTGCACTCTTTGGATCTAGTGAGAGCACTCCGGTTCTACGTGTCTCGCACGGCGCCCCTGCGCCGTTCAGATGCGCTCTTTGTCCTTGTCGCTGGCCAGCGCAAGGGCTCTCAGGCCTCCAAGTCAACCTTGGCTCGGTGGATCAAGGAACCGATTCTCGAGTTTTACCGTTCTTCTGGGCTTCCACTTCCTTCAGGGTTGAAAGCCCATTCTACCAGAGCTGTAGGTGTGTCCTGGGCTTTGCGGCACCGGGCGACGACTCAGCAGGTGTGTCAGGCAGCTACGTGGTCTAGTCTGCACACTTTCACGAAGCACTATCAAGTCCATACCTATGCTTCGGCAGACGCCAGTCGAGTCCTTCAGGCGGCGGTTGCCCACCTGTAAGAGGGGGCCGTTTTTCGGCTCTTTCGATTGAGGTATTCTTTTACCCACCCAGGGACTGCTCTTGGACGTCCCAATTGTCTGGGTCTCCCAATGGAGCGACAAAGAAAAAGGGAATTTTGTTTACTTACCGTAAATTCCTTTTCTTCTAGCTCCTATTGGGAGACCCAGCACCCGCCCCTGTGCCCTTTGGGCTAATTGTTCTTTTGTGTACACATGTTGTTCATGTTGAATTGTTCTTATGGTTCATGGTCTTCAGTTCTCCGAACATCCTTCGGATTGAATTTACCCTAGACCAATTTATAAGTTTTCTCCTTCCTGCTTTTGCACCAAAACTGAGGAGCCCGTGGTCCACGGGAGGGTGTATAGGAGAGGGGAGGGGTTACACTTTTTTAAAAGTGTAATACTTTGTGTGGCCTCCAGAGGCAGAAGCTATACACCCAATTGTCTGGGTCTCCCAATAGGAGCTAGAAGAAAAGGAATTTACGGTAAGTAAACAAAATTCCCTTTTTCTTGGATTTCAAAACCTATACATCCTAGCTGACCACTATGTAGAGAATCAGCCTCAGTGCCAGTATGCACGAAAAAGCTGTGGAAAGAGAAGGCGCAATAGGGTCATACCTGGTATGACAAATGGTGGTGAATGTCAGAAAGAACACTCACCTGGTAGGGTTGTGTCAGTCACAACCCCTTTGAAAGCATGTAAATAACGTGGAAGGCAGCGGTCCCGCAGCAAGAAGTAGTTTCAAACAGCAGGAGAAAAGCAGGTTTTGAATACCGCGACAAACCACAGGAGTCCAGGTTAAGATAGTAAAACTCTTTTCTTTATTTTCTCAGGTCTACACGTTTCAAGGACATATCCGTCCTCTTCCTCAGGACAAATGTGCAGAGAATACTATCTATAGTATTCTCTGCACATTTGTCCTGAGGAAGAGGACGGATATGTCCTTGAAACGCGTAGACCTGTGAAAATAAAGAAAAGAGTTTTACTATCTTCAGTGCCAGTATAGCACTGGCTTTAGGTTATATACGAAAATCCTGGTGATTGGTTCCCTTTAAGTATTTGATAGAAAGGCTGTCCTTAACAGAAGAAATGTCTAAATCCCTATTTATTGCCATAATCTAAATTAATGTCTAATATACTACATTACCATTCTCTAAATACACTAGCTGCTATTGATTTTTTTTCTTCCTACTTCCGTTCTGACGACGCTTTGTTTGAGAATCTCAGTGCATGCTGTGTCACTCGAACAAAGCATCATCAGGGGGCAAAGGCTGCTGTCGGTGTCGCAGCCCCTGCCCCCTCTATGAAACAAATCGTCATTCGTGATGCTGGATCTGAGGCGGCAATACAGAGCGTGCCATCATTGTGCACAATGACAGTGCGCAGAGACCAGATCAGTCCCTGAAACGAGCGTCACTGATGACTCTCTTGTTTCAGTGAGGGAGCAGAGGCTGCGGCAATGACAGCAGCACTTGCCCCCTGATGATGCTTTGTTTGAATATCCCAGCATGCACTGGAGTACTCAAACGAAGTGCCATCATACAGGAAGTAGGAGAAAAAAAATCAGTAGCAGTTAGTCTACTTGGGGAATTTTAAATGTAACATATTAGAAATTAGTTTAGACTAGGACAATAAATATATAGGTACTTAGATAAAAATTTCTTCAGCCTTTGGACCACGCCTTTAACATTGCATTTGATTTTTATTTCTGATCCTATTTTACAACACATCTTTAGCAGAAAGAATCCTAGTTCTTCTTCTCGCTCTGGGTTTGCACAGCTTAGGCAGACGTTCCACTTGGTAAATCTACTGACCTACACTTCTTGGCACTTGTTTTTACTGGAATTGTTTTTCCAGAATCCACTCTTCCTTTTAAGGTTTTTAAACCCTCAGTAACATGCTGGTTGACATCACTATGATATGAATATGTGGTGTTTTTTTCTGAATAAGTTATGCAATCTAGGATTTAGGCTAAAGGCCCAATTTAGAAAGCCATTTCCTCCCCAATTCACACCCTAACGTATTGGTGCTGGTCAAGATATCCTTGTCACTTCTTCTCCTTGAAAGCTAAATCGACTTTTTTTTTTCTACTTCAAACGATGCTCATGGATTTTATAGAGCAAAGGCTTTACCATCATTACTTCTGTCAAGTTTGCTTTCTCCAATTGGTTTCAGCCTAGCAAAATAGACCTACAGGGTGGATAACTTTAAGAGAACTTGTCAATAGGTCAAAAGTAGTCGGTTTCTGCTGCTCCCCTGAGTATTTTGCCTGATTCACCTTTTTAAATCTGCCATACGGATCGACATATTGAGGTTTTTATTTAGTGCTACTTTTTATGGTCTTTACAAAAGAAGAGGTGCTCAAAGGATTCTCTGGGGACAAGCTTTTAGCCTGCGCTGCATTACTATATGGCAGTGGTTCTTGGTGCTGACTATAAGCAATTAGCATATTGGGCATGCTAAATAAAAACCACTCTCTGGAACCATATGGATGAATTTTAAAAATGAAAACGATAGAATACTCGGTGAAAGAACAGGAAAAAAATAAGAGGAAAAACTGACCACTTTTTTCCTGGTGATAGATTTTCATATTATGGCTCTTGGAAGAAAAGGATTAAATGAAAGCGCAACTACAAAATTGCCATGGTCAAGAAGGGGTTAAGTGTCTGATGTGGATTGAATTTGGGAACCCAGATGATCTATTACGAATATTGTAATAATAGAATTTAATACGTCAGTAATGCCAATTCTGACATCAATATATTGGCTATCTAGTAACATACATAGTAAAAAATGTAATATTTTATGGGTTTGCATAAATTGATTGCTGGATTTTCTGTTACTAAATTTATCATAGAATTTGCTTATAGTAATACTCAATTCAATGTTTTCCAGTCCTACTGTCTGAAAGTAAAGGAAATGGATGATGAAGAGTACAGCAGCATAGTAAGTATGATGAATACCATTCTGAATGTGCAGTCATTTAAGCACTAAATTAAATGGTTTTAGAAAACTTTACAGGAAACCTGTTATTTCCAAAAAAAAATGCTATTTACCTGCAGCTATAGTAGTAAACTGCAGGTAAATAGCATTTAAATCCCATGTAGCCAGCTTTCTGGAGCATCGGCTACATGCGAAAATGAAGTTATGTTCTCTCTGTAGCCGCTGACTTTCAGGCTTTGAGACTATGTAGGGAACTGTTAAACTCGCTGCTTGATATACAGTGAGAGAGCTGTAATAACTCCCCTTCACGTTGATTGACAGCCTGACAAGACTCGTCTGTCTCAGCCCTCGACTGGTGCTTCCCAATCCTACTGGAGACTAGCAAATACTCATGCAAAAAACGAGAGTGCAAACAGAGTGATAATGTACTTGAAAGGTGAAAATAAAGGCGACTTCAAAACTCTCCCTGAAAGGTTGTGCGATGGGCACATCGCCAATAATGGTAGGGTGGGATAATAATGCAGCCTCAACCCTGGGTTTTCGGATTGAGTCTTGGGCACAATATGTCCACTTGAGGTGATCGTAGTAAAGTCGAGGATTTTATTGGAAACTCTCAATTAACTATGCATTCTGAGGTACAAAGACTCCTTTTTTCAAGTCAGAGACATGATAACCAAACAAGGGTCAGGAGAGATAGGGCAATGAATGCGGGTGGGAACAGATGAGGGAGGAGGAATTGTACTGGGAGCCCGGATAAGAGGAAGGGGGGAATGTGGCAGTGTAAGGCCTCAGAGGTGGCTTGTGAAGTGGAGGGGTTGTGTCCTTGGACGGTCTAGGTTGAAAAAAAGCGTCCTATCACTATAGCAACCACAGGCACGTGTACTCTGGGTGCTCGCTGTGGTTGCACGCCACTGCTCTTGCAGTTTGGCATTCTTTAACCACAGCAGTGCCTTGTGCAAACCCTATGTGTTCCCCCAACTAGCGCGATTTGTCTTCAACCTCTACTTTTATTTTCATACCCACTTAATTTCTATCATTACATGTGCTGGTGTCTTTCACATAGTCGTAGTAATATCCTCTCCAATGCCCAACACGTCCTTTAGTTATATTGACAATCTCTCACGCATGTAGAGTGTCTTGCTTTGGGGTCTTCTCCCTCCTCTTATGTTGCAGGTATCCTATCACGATAATACCCCACAGGCGCATGCTGTGGTTAATTCCCCTGTTTTGGTGCTGGCAGTTTAGTGTCCTCTCATCATGGCCACACCTTGTCATACTTTCTATTAAACGCCTTAACTTTACTACCGTCAACTCAATTGAATAAATTGCACCCAAAACGTTCCTGGCTACAGATTATATGCTTTCATCGTTTTCCCATTTACCCCAATGCTACTAAGGGTAATTGACCAGTTTCTTCCATAATGAGAGTCTTGGCCGTAGGTGGCACTGGACTAGTCCTGTCTATTGCTATGGCCCGCTGACTGTAGCTTCTATCAATACAAGTGCATCTCAATAAATTAGAATGTCATCAAAAAGTTAATTTATTGTAGTAATTCAATACAAAAAGTGAAACATATATATTATATGGAGTCATTACAAACAGAGTGATCTATTTCAAGTGTTTATTTCTGTTAATGTTGATGATTATGGCTTACAGCCAATGAAAACCCAAAAGTCATTATCTCAGAAAATGAGTATTATATAAGACCAACTCAAAAAATGATTTTATACTCAGAAATGTTGGCGCCTACTGAAAAGTATGTACAGTAAATGCACTCAATACTTGGTCGGGGCTCCTTTAGCATGAATTACTGCATCAATGCGGCGTGGCATCGAGGTGAACAGCCTGTGGCACTGCTGAGGTGTTATGGAAGCCCAGGTTGCTTTGATAGCAGCCTTCAGCTTGTCTGCGTTGTTGGGTCTGGTGTCTCTCATCTTCCTCTTGACAATACCCCAAAGATTCTCTATGGAGTTTATGTCAGGCGAGTTTTCTGGCTAATCAAGCACAGTGATACTGTGGTTATTAAACCAGGTATTCGTACTTTTGGCAGTGTGGACAGGTGCCAAGTCCTGCTAGAAAAATAAATTTCCATCTCCAAAAAAGCTTGTCAGCAGAGGGAAGCATGAAGTGCTCTAAAATTTCCTGGTAGACGGCTACGCTGACTTTGTTCTTGATAACACACAGTGGACCTACATCAAGCCATCACTGATTGTGAAAACTTCACACTAGACCTCAAACAGATTGGATTGTGGCCTCTCCACTCTTCCTACAGACTCTCTGACCTTGATTTCCAAATGAAATACAAAATTTATATTCATCTGAAAAGAACATCTTGGACTACTGAGGAACACTCCAGTTCTTTTTCTCCTTGGCCCAGGTAAGACGCTTCTGGCGTTGTCTATTGCTCATGAGTGGCTTGACACAAGGAATGCAGCAGTTGTAGCCCATGTCCTGGATACGTCTGTGTGTGGTGGCTCTTGAAGCACTGACTACAGCAGCAGTCCAATCCTCGTGAATCTCCCCCAAATTTTTGAATGGCCTTTTCTTAACAATCCTATCAAAGCTGTGGTTATCCCAGTTGCTTGTGCACCTTTTTCTACCACTCTTTTTCCTTCAACTCAACTCTCCATTAATATGCTTGGATACAGCACTTTTTGAACTGCCAGCTTATTTAGCAATGACCTTTTGTGCCTTATCCTCCTTTTGGAGTCTATCTTACTACCTTCTGGACATCTGTCAATTCAGCAGTCTTCCCTGTGATTGTGTACCCTATTGAACCAGACTAAGGGACCATTTTAAACGCTTAGAAAGCTTTAACAGGTGTTTTGTGGTAATTATTCTAATTTTCTGAGATAATGACTTTTGGGTTTTCATTGGCTGTAAGCTATAATCCTTAATATTAACAGAAATAAACACTTGAAATAGATCCCTCTGTGTGTAATGACTCCATATAATATATGCATTTCACATTTTCTATTGAATTACTGAAATAAATTAACTTTTTGATGATATTCTTATTTATTGAGATGCACTTGTATTTTCTCTGAACCACCGGAGAAAAATATACCTGACTGCGATCATACTGCTCACAGTCTTGGCAGCATTAATCAGATGACAGGTTTCTTTTAAATATAGAATCTATAATGGGAAAACACAGTTTTCCGAAGCAAGTATAACACAACGTAAAAAAAAATTATTTTTTTTCTATAGGCGCTAGGAGAACCCTTGTATCGTGTTAGTACAGGAAATTATGAATATCGCTTGATACTGAGATGTCGACAAGAAGCACGTGCACGGTTTGCAAAGATGCGAAAAGATGTCTTAGAAAAGATAGAACTTCTTGATCAGAAACATGGTGAGAATAATATGTGAAGCTTCTCATTTAGGTGGTTATTGAGGTTCCCATACTGATAAAGAGCTGCTTTGACAGTTAAGCTGGTCGTGGTTACAGCAGCATTATATTGAAGATACTGGTCTATACGGCAGCTTTCCAATTAGTTGCAAAAACGGGGTGGTAGGACTTCGGGAAAGGGCCTTTATTAGACATGACAAGGTAGGATTCTGATCTTGATACTGAATATTCAATGCCTGTCTGATATAAAGGCTTATGTACAGGGCCATGTGATGAGCTATATATATATATAGCCAAGGAGCAGATCCTATCTTGTCAATGTGCACTAAATATGCAGTGTGTTCATACAAATTGGTGAAATAAAAAAAGGAAGTCTTTGACAGGTTGCCTTAATGTATTACTTTTTTGTTCTTTGCTTGGCGGTTTCCTTAACTTCCATTACAGTTAATAGTTAGCAGTGCTTGTGTGCCCCCTCCATTCATTCTTTGCCTGGCTGCGGTGGCCAGTGGATCAGGGGACCTCAATCTCCACGTAGGTATGAATCAACATTTTAATATATATGAATTTGCCGTGACGGTTCCCAGGAGGGTCCACTGCAGACAAAAGCGCATCACTTAAAGGGGTGGTTCACTACTTAGCATAGTGACCACACATCGATGTAAACCTCATAATGAAGGCTTTTTCAAATACCTTGTTTAGTCAATTGTGCCTGTGAGTGGCACTATTGCGGTCCGCTCATCCCCATCACATGACCCCCGGTCTCCGTGACCTCTGAGATCTGGTGATGTTACGTTAACTTCCAGTGACCCAATATCATTGAGACGGGCCCCAGTCTCCCTGAGTGACTGGGCTGTGGACAAAGTTTCATCGCTCGTCACAGCCTAGCATCTCACTCGCACTCTCCTTCACTGCAGAGCGCTGCAAGCAGGAGCGATGCTGGGCTGTGACTGGGGCCACCTCAGTGATGTTGTCATGTCAATTTCCAGTTGACCCATCACCGGATTTGTGATCACGGAGCCTGGGGTCAAGTGATGGGGATGAGTGATCCACAGTATCACTGCTCACAGGCACAATTGACTAAACAAGGTATTTGAAAAATCTGTATTGCAGGCCTTTTTACGCTACAGATTTTCCTCCACATGGTGTAGATGAGTCTTCTACTTAATTTGTCATGTCATGCATTCCCCTCTGTTATCTCAATGTCTCCCGTTTTTTATTTAATTTATTACTTCACTTTGTCAAGGGACTGGTCAGTGCTCATATTGCAGCAGTGGCTGGTCCCCTTGGCAATGAGCTGTAAACTGAGAAGAAGGGGAAATTTGGGGAGAATGTAAGGGAATTTAAACAGGAAGTATAATGCAGTTCCTTTTTAGTGAAGCGGTCTGGGATCTTGGTCCCGACTCTGAGTTGTACAGAATTCCTCCTGCGCATGCACAGTAGTGCAGGAGACGTTTTTATGCTGCTCCCACTTCCCAGTTGTCGGTCCAGAGTGTTGGAAATCATGGCTGACCACGTTCTTCATTAACTGCAGAGCATCGCTAATATTACTCATTGGCTTCCTTCTGCTTATCAGGGCTTTATTAGTCTGACCAGAAGCATGATAACACCGCTCACTTCCCATCACTCAAGTAGGAGTGCCCACTCCACAGCCTCCAGGAAGTCTACCGTGCTTCTGAAGATGAGAAGAACCTTCTAAAGAGGTTGAGATGGAATATCTGTTAGTATACTACGGCCAAAGGTGGCTGGGATTACAGAATCGGATGTGCAGGTGGCTTTTTCTATAATCCCAGCCACAATATATGAGTAACTGAGATGGGAATGCCCCTATGTCAGAAATACGCAACTGCCTTCCCACTTAGAGCTGTTACTTTGGGAAGTGTACAATGCCATATCACAGGGTCATGTAGGGGCTACATTGCAGTAAATTAACCACACTCTCTTGGAGCCATAATACAACGATGTGCATAAAGCTGTTTAGTTCAATTGTTTATTCTTGTTTACTCAGGGCGTGTAATCTGTAATTTTGATACTAATTGTGGTATGTGTTCTTACTCTGCCTTTCTTCAGTTCAAGATATAGTGTTCCAGCTTCAGCGTTTTGTTTCGGCCATATCTAAATATGACGATCAATGCTATGGTGTTCTGAAGGAGGCAGATATTTTCCCAATTGAAGTGGACCTGGCCCATACTACTCTTGCTTATGGCCAGAATGATTTATTCAGAGATGAAGAAGAAGACATGGAGAAGAGGAAAGAAGAGGAGAAAGGAGAAAAACTGATAGATGATGCATAGCATATGAAAAGATGATTGCCTTATTTAATGTTCCTTTTCTTTGTGTTTAAAAATAATTGTTCTAAGTTATTTTTTTCCTTTTTTTTAACTTAAGGATACTTATAGGCAATTTTCAAAATGTGTTTTAGTAAAACTAATACATGTTAAAAATGGAGGAGTTTCCGATGGTGACAAAATATATGTAGGTCATTTTCCAAGGGTTCTATAGAAAATGAAAGCTGGAACCTGTCTGATCTGAACAGTTCCTCCACACTTTGCTAGTTTTGAAAGATCACCCCCCCCCAAAAAATGTTTTCTGTCGGTAAATTGTTAAAGGGAATCGGTCAGCTGGATTTCATACCCAAAACTATTTATATGTACCAGTTACTCTTTCAAAGACAAGTCCAGCAAAACCTTTACATTTATAGTCCATTGTTCTATTATTGTGAAATCAGCATTTGAATTGATATTCCATGTTTTTCAGCCTCATTTGTATATCTGATGTCTCGGTCACTCTGGCTCTATTCCCAGCACTGCTTCCTCCTTATTGAGTTACTCTACCTTAAGTCACACAGCAAAGATGTTCTTAATCAAGCAGGCAGAGAATAGAGCTGGCGTGACAGAGGCGTCAGATCTACCATAGACATTTTCATGTTAACGCTAATGCTGATTTCCAGTAATGAAGGAATGTACTAGCCATGTAAAGGTATTTACTGGTCTTGTCTTTCAAAACATTACATGTATATATAAATAGTTTGAGGCGTAAATTCCTGACAGATTCACCTTCAGTTCTCCTTCACACATTCATATACAACATGTATGTGAAAAATTGCACCATGTCACTTTGTGTTTTGCATCCATGTGCTCATTTTTACGTCATGTGTCATCAGTGTTTTTCACAGATGGCTAAAGAAATAACAATGCTTCTCCTATACTTTGCAAGTTAAACACGTACAGCAAACAGATACATCCATGTGCTGTGTACGTGTTTTTCACAGACCCATAGACTTGTATAGGCCCTTGTCATCTGTGCTGTTGGAAAAAAAAACGGACATGTGTTTCCCACGGACACACGATCTGTGTAAATCACAGACATGAACAGTCCCATAGCTTATTATTGGCACTTGTGGTATTCATGAAGTAAATGGATACCACACATACTGGAAACACAGATGTGTGAAGGAGGCCTAAAGCTGTATAGTCTATGCTGTTATAAGTAGCAAGAGTTTTATTTGATTGGTAATCACATTTTATGAAAGTGCATGATTATATATTCTCTGTAAATAAATCAAAAAGCTCCCATATGTCAGAACGTAGTAAAACTTTATTAACATGTGCTTTAACTTTTATATTCATGACAATAAATATTTATAGTGAATCTCTAACCAGGATTGTGCTTCCCAATCTGAGGCTGCATAAAATAGAAACAGATGCCCTGATTCCAGCACTGTCACTTACTGATCTTCTTGCTTCAAATAAAACCAATTTATTTTGTAAAAAAAAAAAAGCATTTTTTTTTTAGTATAAAAGTAGTCAAACCTAAAGAAAGTTATATCAATCTGGTATCGATGTGATCGCACTGACCGGAGGAATAAATCTGCTCTGAATGGAGTAGAAAAAAAGTAATGAAATTGGGGGTGGTACGGGGGGAAGGGTTAGGACAGTTAATACAGTAAGCAGGAATACAGGTACAGAGTCATACGTAACGTGCATGTACACTAATGCCCGAAGCCTCACAAATAAGGTGGAGGAATTAGAATTAATATTGTTGGAAGAAAATTATGATATAGTGGGGATTTCAGAGACATGGCTGGATGAGAGCTATGACTGGGCTGTTAATTTACAGGGTTGTAGCCTATTCAGGAATGACCGTACAAATAAGCGAGGGGGAGGTGTGTGTCTATATGTAAAATCATCCTTAAAACCCATCCTGCGTGACAACATATGTGAGGGTACTGAGAATGTAGAGTCCCTATGGGTGGAGATAAGGGGGGGGAGAATGAATAATAAAATACTGATAGGGGTGTGTTATAATACGCCGAATATTATGGAAGAGGTAGAGAATCTCCTCATAAAGCAAATTGATAAAGCAGCGAGTCTCGGAGAGGTAATTATTATGGGGGACTTTAACTATCCTGATATAAATTGGGGAACAGAAACTTGCAGTTCCAGCAAAGGAAATAGATTTTTGATAACAATGAAAGATAATTACCTTTCACAAATGGTACAGGACCCCACAAGAGGGGGAGCACTACTAGACCTTGTACTAACCAATAGGCCAGACCGCATATCAAATATACAAGTTGGGGGTTACTTGGGAAATAGTGATCACAAAATAATAAGTTTTCATGTATTCTTTAGTAAGATGTCTAGTAGAGGGGCTACAAGGACACTAAACTTCAGGAAAGCAAATTTTAAACGGTTGAGAGATGATCTTAGTGCAATAAACTGGGATGATGTACTAAGTAATAAAAGTACACAAAGCAAATGGGAGACTTTTATGAGCATTCTGAATAGGGCTTGTGAAAATATACCCTATGGGAACAAACATGCTAGAAATAGGAGGAAACCCCTATGGCTAAATAGAGCTGTAAGGGAAGCAATAAAAGAAAAACAGAAAGCCTTAAAAGAATTAAAGATGGTAGGTAGTCATGAGGCATTATATAATTATAGAAAATTAAATAAAATATGTAAAAAGCAAATTAAGTTAGCTAAGTTTGAGACAGAGAGACTCATTGCGAGAGAAAGTAAAAATAATCCTAAAATATTCTTTAACTACATAAACAGTAAAAAACTGAAAAGCGATAGTGTTGGCCCCCTTAAAAATAGTCTTGGTGAAATGGTGGAAGGGGATGAGGGTAAAGCCAACCTGCTGAATGACTTTTTTTCTACGGTTTTTATACAAGAAAATGCCATGGCAGATGACATGACCAGTGATACCATAAATTCACCCTTGAATATTACCTGCTTAACCCAGCAGGAAGTACGCCGCCGCCTCGAAATCACTAAGGTTGACAAATCTCCGGGCCCGGATGGCATACACCCCAGAGTACTACAGGAATTGAGTTCTGTGATAGATAGACCATTATTTTTAATCTTCTCAGATTCCTTAATAACAGGGTCGGTACCGCAGGACTGGCGCATAGCAAATGTGGTGCCAATATTCAAAAAGGGGACAAAAACTGAGCTGGGAAATTATAGGCCGGTAAGTTTAACCTCTACGGTTGGTAAAATCCTTGAGGGTTTCTTGAGAGATGCTATACTGGAGTATCTCAAGAAAAATAACCTTATGACAGAGTATCAACATGGGTTTATGAGGGATCGATCCTGTCAAACTAATTTGATCAGCTTCTATGAAGAGGTAAGTTCAAGCCTGGACCAGGGAAATGCAGTGGATGTTGTGTATATGGACTTTTCAAAAGCTTTTGATACGGTGCCACACAAAAGGTTGGTACATAAAATGAGAATAATGGGGATAGGGGAAAATATGTGTAACTGGGTTAAAAACTGGCTCAGTGATAGGAAACAAAGGGTGGTTATTAATGGTACGTACTCGGACTGGGTCTCAGTTCATAGTGGGGTACCACAGGGGTCAGTATTGGGCTCGCTTCTTTTCAACATATTTATAAATGACCTTGTTGGGGGCATGCGGAGTAGAATTTCCATATTTGCAGATGATACTAAACTCTGCAGGGTAATCAATACAGAGGAGGATAATTTTATATTACAGGGAGATTTATGTAAACTGGAGGATTGGGCTGAGAAGTGGCAATTGAAGTTTAATGTAGATAAATGTAAGGTCATGCACTTGGGTAGAGGAAATAACATTTATGATTATGTACTTAATTGTAGAACACTGGGTAAGACAGACAGAGAAAAAGACTTGGGTGTATGGGTGGATGGTAAACTTCACTTTAGTGGACAGTGTCAGGCAACTGCTGCCAGGGCTAATAAAATAATGGGATGTATTAAAAGAGGTATAAGTGTTCATGAAAAAAATATAGTTCTACCTCTGTACAAGTCACTAGTGCGACCGCACTTAGAATACTGTGTACAATTCTGGTCACCGATATATAAGAAGGACATAGCTGAACTGGAGAGGGTGCAGAGAAGAGCGACCAAGATTATTAGAGGAATGGGTGGGCTGCAATACCAAGACAGGTTATTAAACTTGGGGTTATTTAGTTTGGAAAAACGAAGGCTTAGGGGGGATCTAATCACAATGTATAAATATATGAGGGGACAGTACAGAGACCTTTCCAAAGATCTTTTTACACCTAGGCCTGCGACTGGAACACGGGGGCATCCGCTACGTCTTGAGGAAAGAAGATTTAATCATAATCACAGATGAGGATTCTTTACTGTACGAGCAGTGAGACTATGGAACTCTCTGCCGCATGATGTTGTAATGAGTGATTCACTACTAACATTTAAGCAGAGCCTGGACGCCTTTCTTGAAAAATTTAATATTACCAGTTATGTATATTAGATTTTATGACAGGGTGTTGATCCAGGGAACTAGTCTGATTGCCGGATGTGGAGTCAGGAAGGAAATTTTTTCTCCATTGGAACTTGTTTGCCACATTGGGGGTTTTTTTGCCTTCCTCTGGATCAACATGTTAGGCTACGGGTTGAACTAGATGGACTTAGAGTCTCCCTTCAACCTTAAAAACTATGATACTATGATAATAAAGCCAATTTTTCATTTGCTGCCTCCCAAAGATCGCAGTACGGCTACGGTGCTGCTCATTTATCCTGCTCTCTATGCTGAGCGCTTGCACTGCAGATTATGTGGAATTCTCTGAAAAATATGATACAGGAAAATTCACTGTAGTGAGTCAAAGGGAGTGACTTTGAACTCCCTTTTGGACTATGGTCTGGTGGTGACCATCTTTTTATGTGCCTTTTTTAGTTGTGCACAAAAGTGCAGGCAATGACCATTTAGTGCACCTGAACCGGAGTAGCTCTGCTGCCTCATTGTAGTGAAGGGATCTGTTGGGGGTTTCACTTGAATCACATGTTTCAGAGATGTAGATGGAACCATGATGTAAGTGCTCAGTATAGACCAGAGGATAAATGTGAATTGATCAAAAATGTTCTGTACTTTAAATTGCCATCATATAGGATTCAACTCATCCTTTAATAAATCCCCCACTCAGGCTGGTAATTTTGGTAACAGAAATATATAGGGGGCTTCCACAAAGGCTCTGGAAAAGCACTATAGCTACCTTCCCAAAAAGAAATCTAGCAAAATCTGCACTCCCAAATCCAAATGCTCCCCTGTTGTCTGAGCACCACAATGTGCATAAAGCACAGTTAGCATCCACATGTTTGGCATTATTGAAGTGAGGAGAACCCACTCAATTTACGGGGTGCATCTGTTCCAGAAACACACACTGGGCACAATGTACAGGCACTACAATGTACTGGGCACTAGTGATGGGTGACCTCCCTGATGATCGAGAGACTTGCCCGAGCTTTTTTGAAAGTCCGAGTTTGGGGCCGGGGATAACGAGAACTTGCGTCTGAACCCTGAGCATTGTCATTATACTTACCGGTTCAGTGACGCGTCCTGCACACCCGTTGTCTCCTGGCCGCTTCTGCTTCCGGGTCCGATCATTACGTTCCAGCGGTATTCAATGCACTGCTCGTCACTCTGCAGTCTTCGGCATTTTTCAGCCGTTTTCGCAGTGACGTCAGGGATCACCCGAGTCCATGGCTTAGCCATGGACTCGATTGAACTTTGACTGTCAGTGTTTGCCTGCTTCTCGCTCTGTAGAGACGTTTGTATGTACAGAGCGATGAATCAGAGCGGACATTGCTCTCCCTGGGGACTACGTTGGTCTAAGGATTTTTTTATAATTAAGATGGAGTCTCTAAATGTTTTTTTTTTGTTTTAAGTCTTGTATTTTATGTTTTTTTTACTGTTTATTAGAAATTCATGGTGGCCATGTCTAATTTGGCGTGACACCATGGCTTAGTACCAGCTGAGATTACAAAGCTGGTATTAACCCCTTTATTACCCAGCGTGGCACCGCCATCAGGGCCGCTGGACAAGCTGGGTAAAGCGCCTGGAAATGGCATCAAGAAACAATGCACCATTTCCAGGGCCAGCTGCGGGCTGCATTTTTTAGCGTGTGGGGCCCAGAATTCTTGGGCCTTACCACGCTGAGAATCCCAGCCCCCAGCTACCTGGTTTTATCGGACTGGCGATCAAAATATGGCAGGAGCCCACACATTTTTTTTTTATTATTTTTTTTAGAAAAGTAAAAAAAAAAATAATAGGCTTCCCTGTATTTTGACAGCGAGGCAGATGGAGGTGGCAGCCAGTAGCCATCCGCTTTATCTGCACTGAGAATCAAAAATACCATGGAGCACTGTTGTTTGTTTTTTTTTATTATTATTTTTTTTTACACTACTATATATATAGTGTGTGTGTGTGTGTGTGTGTGTGGTAAATATATATATTAGGTGGAGATACAGAACAGGGGTTTTTTTTTTGGGTGGGGGGGGCTGGTTCAGATTTGAGGACACATCAAAGTAACAGTAATATGAACTAAAGTCTAACCATGGCTGTGTGCGGCTGTTATAGTTCTCTAGACAGCCAAAGGTAGCGGAAAGTACTGTATGATCCATGCCTTGTTCATTTTAAGGAAAGTCAGTGCACCTCCAAGGCATAAAGGACAAGCTCGGGCCAGGTTTCTAATTTTGAGACCCAGAAGTTAAAAGGGGCAGACCCATTAGATTGCACCTCAAGATACGTGGACATGTAGTCTTGCACCATGTTCTGAAAACGTTGCCCCCTGCTGATTGGCGCTGTAATACATGTTGGTGCCCAATATTTTGGTGTGTTCATGAACTTTTACCAAAATTCGGTCAGGCCAGCCCTGCCGGAAGACATGGTGCGGGTTCCCAAACTGCTTTTGTGCCTTGCTTCTCTTCCTCATTCTTCCGCTGACTCCTCTGTAGCGGGTAGAAAACCTATGTTTAGTGCCTGCACGAATGCAACCTTATATTCTTGTATCTTGGTGTCCCGTTCTATGGATGGAATTAATGATGCTATGTTGTCCTTGTAGCGGGGATCCAGCAGCGTGGCCAAACAATAATCATCATTGTTTACAATCCTGGCAACTCTGTGGTCATTCTTCAGGCACAGCAGCATGAATTGGCTCATGTGTGCCAGGCTGCCTAGATTCAACAAGCTGTCCTCAGTGGGAAGTATAATGTCTGTTCTCTGTATCTCCCCAGCCACGCTCGAGTGATGCTCGTGACCTGCTTAGAGTACCACCCTGCTGGGAACACAGTTCATCTTCATTCTACTCATCATAATCATCCTCCTCATCCTCCAAAACTGTACCACCTTCCGAGCCTGATGTTGGTGTTAATGTTATATGTTCCTCCTGCTCCTCCCTCTCCTGCATCATGGACTTAAAAGTTGCTCGCAGCAGGCATAAAATTGGTAAAATGACGTTGATTGTGGCGTCATCTGTGTTGACCATGTTGGTGGCGATTTCAAAGCAGGGTGTTAAAAATAGGATTGACGAAAAAATATGCTTAGCCAGTATATTAACGATTGGAGAGAAATAGGTGCAAAAGCATATGTGGATTTATTCAATAAAAGTTAGTCATTACAGAAAAATAATGTTTTGGCTTTAGTTAGTTAAGAGAGATAGGAAAAAGATAGAGAAAAGAGTCCATTGTCTTACATAGCCGTGATGGTGTGATAAGCCGTTGTCTCTCTCTGGTTCGTCTGGCTGAGAATGGTCCCATTCTCACCCTTTGAAGTGTGGTTTGCTTAAATATAATTAAACCCCACCCCCTGATTCTCCTTGTCTCTTTAAATGGTCTTAAACATTATTTCAATCATTTTTAGCTATGGCATTATGCCATATCACGTGGTCCAAAATCTGCAGAGCAAGTGTCATGCGCAGTACAGACTTGTAAAACTAAACCATTTTACCATTTACCATAGAATGTATAGAACCCTTTGAAGCTTGCTGACCCTTAACCTTAGTGTAACACTTAAGCTGGGGTCACACTAAACGACAGCGACAACGACGTCGCTGTTACGTCACCATTTTCTGTGACGTAGCAGCGACCTTGTAAGTCGCTGTTATGATCGCTGCTTAGCTGTCAAACACAGCAGCCGAAGCAGCGATCATAACGACACGAGTCGCTGTGCTGCAACATGTGCGGAGAGCTGTAAACCGCGGCGCCATTGAGCAAAGAGGCTTGCGCCTTGGCTTGAAATTTGTGATTGAAATCTCCCGTCAAGCAGCGCCACACTTGGCGGATTGTTCTTGGTCGACCGTGGCAACCAATGAGCTGCGATGACTTTAAATGAAGTGCGAACAACGTTCATTGGTCGCCACCGATGGCGCTCAGCCAATGAACAAAGCTCTTTGCTTGGAACAGAGCTGAGCCACCATACTGTACAAAGCACTAAGCCAATAAATAGTAAAGAAAGCACTAAGCCCCTATATACCGTATATAGGAATGAGCCCTTCTATACAGTATATAGGACTGAGCCCTTCTATACAGTATATAGGACTGAGCCCTTCTATACAGTATATAGGAATGAGCCCTTCTATACAGTATATAGGACTGAGCCCTTATATACAGTATATAGGACTGATCCACTATATGCAGTATATAGGACTGAGCCCTTCTATACAGTATATAGGACTGAGCCCTTCTATACAGTATATAGGACTGAGCCCTTATATACAGTATATAGGACAGAGCCCTTATATACTGTATATAGAACTGATCCACTATATACAGTATATAGGACTGAGCCCTTCTATACAGTATATAGGACTGAGCCCTTCTATACAGTATATAGGAATGAGCCCTTCTATACAGTATATAGGACTGAGCCCTTCTATACAGTATATAGGACTGATCCACTATATGCAGTATATAGGACTGAGCCCTTCTATACAGTATATAGGAATGAGCCCTTCTATACAGTATATAGGACTGAGCCCTTCTATACAGTATATAGGACAGAGCCCTTATATACAGTATGTAGGACAGAGCCCTTATATACAGTATGTAGGACTGAGCCCTTATATACAGTATGTAGGACTGAGCCCTTCTATACAGTATATAGCACTGAGCCCTTCTATACAGTATATAGTACTGAGCCAACTTATGTTATGTGCTGCACTTACCAGAGGGTGAGGCAGCACCCAAGTCCGCAGGGGAGAATGACCCTGGGCTGGTGGACCCAGACGATGCCGCTTCTGGAGGTGGTGTGGAAAGTGGAATATTGGAACGTCTGTTGGTGGTATAGCTGGTGGAGCTGGAGGCGGCCTTGCAGGTGGAGCTGGAGGAACTGGAACATCTTCTGGTGGTCCTAGGGATAGGTGTTAGCTAATATTTAGCGGAATTCTAATTTAAGTAAGTAGATTATTATAGTTTATTATAGTTTAGTATAATTATTATAGTTGACTTGAAGGGTGGGGGTTAGTGGTGGGGCTTAGCCTAGGGAGAATGAGGGGGCAGGGGAGCCAGCAATGGACATGGTAAGAGGCGAGTATCATGAGGAGGACCTTTTTTTAATACAGTTGCGGTAATTGGCGTCACTTTTAAACCGCCTATCACCACGTGTGCAGCCCTGGGGGGGGGCTAAGCCACCACCCCTGGGGTGTAGCACAAGTCTCCATGTACCTAATAAAGCTCCATGTACTTGGAGCTCAAGTGGACAGCGTGGTCGGGGTTAATAAGTAAACCCCACTTCACTACACCCGGTCTACAGAACTCACGGCGATGTCTCTGCCTCTGTTCCCGGATTCTGGCGATGAGATCCCCACACTTGTATCGCAGATCCGCCAGTTTTTTACGGATTTGCTTTATGGTCCGCTCCACTCTGAACTTGCGCTGCAGTCCGCGGGCGATCCTCCGAAGGACCACCTGTTTATGGCGAACAGGATGGTCGTGCTCCCCATCATAATCCCATTCATCAATTTTTGCGATTAAGTACTCTACTTCAGCCTGACCCCAGGGTAAGGAACGTCTCCTGGACGCCATGTCGCCGCCTATAAACAAAAACGCCCATCAGACTTCCTTTGACGCCGGGAATAGCGTCATGACGTCACGGTGCGCTAGCGTCACTTTAAGAGCGCAGCTGCGTCTCCGTCTGCCGGGAACGCAGTAGCGTCGCCGGAAGTAGGGAACGCAGCTGCGTCTCCGGCCAGAAGGGAACGTTGGTGTGTGCACTGTATTGTACAAGTGTGAATGTCTATGTATCTATCAAATTGATAGATGTATAGATATGGAATTAGGCATGTATTTGTATATATGTATGTCGGACATTATATATGTGTGTATTATGATATGTATATATATATATACATATATATATAGATATATATATATATATATGCGTGTATGTGTATATATATGTAGCTGAATATGCATGTATATACATATTTACAAACTGCTTAGTAGTTAAACAATGACAAAAAAGCTGTGGTAAAATAAAACAAAAATTTTATTGGACGTATCAATACAGAAAATAAAAAGTAGGGTATCAGTAGGCAACTATAACATCTGCTTAGCGAACTAAAATATCTGCTGCTGCCAAGTAACAGCACCTGGACCGTTAAAATATTCACAGGACTTTTCACGGCTGGTCTTCGCATCATGCGTGTTTCTGCCGTGTGCGAATGTTTGCAGGTCTGCAATAGCAGCAGTGTCTTGACGCCATTCACCGGGCTCCACTGCCCCATTGGCCATATTCACAGAGTCCACAAAGCCAGGTGGACTGTACGCAACAGTATCGCGCTGGCGTAGAAAGTTGTGCAACACGCAACACAACAGAGTCTATTGACTCTAGCTTCAAGTTAATAGACGTGTGGAACACTCTAAAGCGATTTGCCATAATACCAAAAGCATTTTCTACAACACGTCGCGCCCTTGATAAACGGTAATTATAAACATGTCTTTCATCCGTAAGAGTTTTCTGGGGGAATGGTTTGATTAGATTTGGAAGAAGCGGGAAGGCTTCATCGCCGATAAAAACAAAATTAAGGTTGCCGGTAGTCTGAGTTTGGAGGCAAGTTCAGGTCACCGTTCAGCAATCGCTCTCCAAAACGTGTGTGCTCTAAAACACCACCATCCGAAACCCTCCCGTTCATGCCAACATCAACATTTATGAATTCGTAGTTGGCGTTAACAAGGGCCATCAGGATGATGCTGAAATATCCTTTATAGTTATAGAAATAGGATCCGGAGTTGTGGGGTTGGGTGATGCGCACATGTTTCCCGTCCAATGCCCCACCGCAGTTCGGGAACTGCCTGTGATGGGGGTGTATAACAGAGCAAAGGATGGACGAGGCCGAGGGACGATCCAACAGGTTTATTCACAAGAACACTGGAACAGCACACGATAAGTCCACGTAAAACAGATTCGGGGCCCTTCCCGACAATCCTCGGACCGGATAACAAAGCAATCGTCCTTACAGTAGTCCAAAGAGTTCCACACAATCCCACGGGCCGCCACACAGGCCTAGCTCCGTCCGTGTCCACAGCCACCCAGGCTGGGAGCTCCTTCTTCCAAGTTTCAGCTCACTCTGAAGTTACAAAAAGGGAAATGCATTGTCTGTGCTCCTTGACCAGCCCACCATGTTCAGGGGGTAGGGGTCACACATCCTATCATCAATGGTTTGGTCCATCACAGGGCTCAGAAATCTACTGTTTCTGTCTGCCAGAAACAGTAGATGAAGGGATCCCCTGCTGTGCAGAACAATGACTATTCCTTCACTGGCCAATGCAATTACAGACTAGATACACAACTCTGGCTAGAAGATGACAGACTATTTACATAATCACATTAGATGCCAAGACTGCAATTGTATGAGAGAGACACATTGAGACCAGTTACTCCCCCAAGGAAATACATGAATTACAACTAATACAACCAGGGAAATATACATATCATGACATAGTATCACAGCATATACAGTGAGAGGGTAAATTACATCTTCACACTGCCAAATTCGTTCAAAATCAGAAGCAAATTTTTTCCATTCATCCTGTGTTTTGGGAAACCGCACGTAGGAACGTAGACTTTGAACAATCGCTCTGCATGTCTCTGGAATTAGACCGCTCAGAAGGGAACTTGAAACTGCTGCTGAAAAATGCAGGTCCTGCAGTGAGCGGCCAGTGGCTAGGAATCTCAGCGTGACTGCCAATCTTTCATCTGCAGGGACAGCAGCACGCATCAGTGTATCTTTCCGCTGAATTAGTGGCGTAACCATTTCCAGCAACATTTTGAAGGACTCCTCTGACATCCGCAGATAGTTTCGGAAATCTTGAGGATCCTTGTCATGAAGCTGTCTCAGAAGTTGGATGTGGGATATTTCGGACCTCTTCAGCAACCACTCTCTGGTCTACATGCGACGTTTTCGTTTGGAACGCCTCTCAAGCATCCTTGCATTATCTCGTCGCCGAGATTCCTCCATCAGCAATGCAGCAACAACAGCACGCTCTGCATCGGTCATGATGTGCAAACTGCTAAAATAGAATGTAAAGATGAGAGAAGTTGCAACAAAATCATTACACATGTACATGTTAAATGTCAATGAGAACTGTATTCCATGTTGAGATCAGATACTGCACGGACCTCCAGTATGGGTGTTTGCACAGATAGAAGGCAAGCCCTCCATTTGCTAGCCAGTGTAGAAGCATGACAACAATACAGAATAGGAGTTATGGATTGCACATGTCATTAAATAAAATGGAAACGCTATAAAGATCAGAATGTGATTGCTACAAAAATCAGAATGTGAACGCTACAAAAATGATGCTTACCGTAATATATACTGACTGTATAGTATTGCAGACCAGCACGCTCAGGAACACAGGAACAGAGTAGCTTTGAAACAAAGGACGGAAGAGCTTTAAGTTGCCTTCTATTCAGTGAAAGCCACCAATCAGAAACGCTACAGCAACCACCAATCGGAGGTAAGGGGGCGGGAAAGGGAACGCTATAGCACGCCTACGGGCTGGGTTCTAAGTTGCTAGTGATGTCGTTGTAAAGGTGTCAAACACATAGATGCATGCTGCAGAGCTGGAAACAAAGGACCAAGGAATGGTCCTGAATGATTTGTAGCGATCAGCAACTTCACAGCAGGGGCCAGGTCGCTGATGTGTTTCACACACTGCAATGTCGCTGGGGAGGTCGCTATTACGTCACAAAACCGGTGACGTTACAGCGATGTCGTTTGCGATGTTGCAGTGTGTAAAGCCACCTTATCGCTGCTGAGTTGTTGGCCAGATCTGCCTGTTTGACAGCTACCCAGCGACTCAACAGAGACTTTAGGGAGGTCGCTATAACGTCACAAAACCGGTGACGTTACAGCGATGTCGTTTGCGATGTTGCAGTGTGTAAAGCCACCTTTAGAAACAAAATGTAAACATGAAGAAATGTTTAATTGTTCAGTGTTTACTCCATCAAATTCAAAATCTGTGTACTGCAGTTGATAGAACACCTGTTGTGTGTTACTCACAGGTATACCCAAAACTGTAACAGGAACAATAGTCCCTTCTCTTCCGATCACTGGGATTAGCGATGTGCCAACACAAATGTTTCGTTCACATCCTAACCACTTATTTACCCACAAATCCGTATGATTCAATGCAAAATCATACTCTACAGGTACATTTCGCAGTATTCCCAGTGGAGTAATTCCACTCTGTAAAGCCTGTGCAATCATTTTCAGATTAGTGGAATACTCTACCTGTATCTCCAGGCACGCTTTAGCTACTTGTGTTTCGTGTGTGCTTTCCACGAGAGCTAGTGTAGCATCCTGTAGATGTGACACGGAAGACCCTAGTACAGCAGCTGTATTCATAACCATCTTTTCAAGAAGTTGATTCAAACTTTTCTGAATCTTTACTCCTTTTCCTCCAATAAAACCAATATTATCCAAATCTGACTTAAGTGTCTGTATATTCATGGCATTAGTCAGACTTCCCATTATAGGAAATGTATTTTCTTTATTATGTACTGTCTGTGGTGAAACCCTTATTTCCGGAACTATAGTGTTAGTAACGGTAAACACTACAGATACCTGAACTTGTACAGGTTCCCGTGTTATCTGGAAATTCCATGTTTGACCCAATCTTTATCTCTTTCTGTAATGGAGCGTAAAGAAGGATCCAGAATTTTCCCAAAAACCTGAGTTTTTAACAAAATTTCTGTTTTGGATCTTCCAAACTTTCCCCTAGCAATCATGTCATTTGTAATATCACCGGACCATACATCAGGTTCATCACCTCTGATCTCTATGTTCCAGTATAGTACATCTGTAGGAGAACATTCCCATGTACCCGTTTTATTATTGTGTACATATTCTCCTTGTAATTGTGTGAATCTAGTTTTAGGTCCTGCAATAGCATGTAATATTATGTCTGTGTCGTGTATGAAATGTAATTCAATGCAACATTTTGTTCCATATCCCATGCAGATATTTCCTGTTATCTCCACAGAATCATCCGTGATGTTCTCTGTCAGTAAGTTCAGCGTATCTGATCCTCTCGGTCTTCGTGAATGTTGAATCTCTCTAGTCCGCTCATTCACATCATTGGTGATTGTTCCTTGATGTAACATGTAGACAATGACTGAAATAAGAAAGTAGTTCCCATCACATAGAAGCTTTTCTTGAGCTTGGGAAAATGTTCTTTTTCCGGAAGGCTTGATGTCATCTTTCCTTCAAAGTCTTTAGGTTTCTTATTCCAGTTCTTATCGGAATCCATTCCTTCCTGGAAAGAAATGCAGTATCATTATTTTGCCACAAATATCTTGCACTGATCAATGTGGACCCACACTTTTTGTGTTTTTCGGGTATTTTTTACTACATTTGATGCTCGTTGCACGAGAATCATGACTTGTCCCATAGTCTCAAGGACTTCAAACGGACCTTCCCAATTACACTCCCATGGACCACTCTTGCGAAATGTTTTGATCATCACTAGAGCACCTTTCTTGAATTTGGACTCATAGGGTGGCTCCATTTTCTGCATTCTCGATGCCGCATATGCCAGAATCGCTTTCAGGTTCTCCTGCAGCGATCTCAACCATTGGGACCTTGAGATGGCATCTTTTTGTGGAGTCGATAAAAATGGCTCATGTGGAAACCACAATGGCATTTTCCTTCCCGTCATCAACTCAAACGGAGTGAATTGAGTTGTAGAAGAGATTGAACCTCTTAAACTCTTGAGTATGAAGGGTACTTTGTCAACCCAGGTGTTACCTTTATCCAAAAGCATCTTTGCAATTCTGGATTTGATTGTTCTATTCATTCTTTCCACAATTCCCGCAGATTGTGGATGATAGAGGACATGAATTTGCTGTCGTGCCCCTAGAATAGCACAAGCAGTTTGCATGATTTTACCTGTTAAATGGCTTCCTCGATCGGAGGTAATCATCCTTGGGATCCCCCAAGTACAAAAGACATGTTGTACCAATTCCCTTGCTGTGGACAAAGCATCATCTTTCCTAACAGGTAATATTTCTACCCATTTTGAGAACACATCTACCATAATTAATGCATACCTGAGACCATGTTTACCTGAGGGTAAAGGACCAATATAGTCTATTTGCAGTGTAGACCATGGACCATCTGCAGGTGCGATTCGTAGAAGTGGTGGCTTCTGTCCTTTAGGTCTTGGATTTATTTGGGCACAAATGAGACATGATAGTACAACACTTTGAACTGTTTCGTCCATTTTTTCCCAATAAAATTTCTCCTTGAGAATGACTAACAATTTCTGTTGGCCCAAGTGACCTAAACTCTCATGGTTGTACCGAGTGAATTCTATTGCCTTACAACCGTTAGAGTCTTTCCAAACTGTTTTGTTACCCAAATCAATAATCCAGCCATGCTTTTCCATAAAATCAGTGCCAATTATGTTCTCGGTATCCTGACAACACCAGATATCCATTTTCGTTTTCAAAAAAACAGGTATTTCCAAAGAAATATCCTGCGCTAAAGTTACCTTTGTTCCATTTTTACCACTGAAACCAACAATTGTACATACAGGGGAATCTGGCTTTAAATGTAAATCAACATTTGTGACACTCAATTGCGCACCTGTATCAAGGAGAAATGTTACATCCTGGCCTTCAAGATTTACCTTTAAAAATGGTCGACCACAGCTATCCATTGAAACTCGAGTGACAAATTCCAGTGGATGGAGCCTGGGGACCGGCTTCGCTAGTCAGGATGATGGAGAAGGGAGAAAAGCAGCAGGTGTCTTGCTCCTTCCATCCAATCCCTGTATGGTCATTTCCCTTATCTGTTTGGTAAGTGGTGCATATGGTGATTGGTTATTTCTGTTGTCAGTATGAGTGGGCGTGTATGAAGGTGGAGATGCTGAAGATGGGGGAGGTGCACTAGATGTGTTTGGCATCAGTCCATTTTCTTTACCCAGCCTTTCCTCAGCTCCCGCCCTTAGGAATTTCTTGCATTCCCACTTCAGATGTCCGGGTAGGCCACAGAAAAAGCAGTGGGTTGTGCTCTTTCTGTTACCCCCCCCCCGAATTCTTGTTTTTAGAATTCAGCACGAGTCTTTTGTTTTTGGTTTGTTTTTCCTGTAATACTGATGTGTCAGTGGTCTCCTCTATCATTGCTATTTTTGACTTTACCTGATTTTGCTTCATTCGTCTACGTATTCTATCAATAAATGACGTGGCCTCTTGTAGATTGTCCATCCTAGAAGCAATTTCGAATGAAGCAGGGTCCAAATATTTAAACTTTTTAACAGAGGCCTTGACCATGGAAGTCGGTTCTTGATCAGGTCCGATTTCCATTACCATACGATACCCTTGTTCGAATTTCACTAAGAACACAAACGGATCCTCCTGTATGTGTGTTTTAAGGTTTTCTAACAATTCGACTGTTGGGGTAGACTCTCCTGTGGTAAAAAGAATTAACTGTCTGAGCCTATCTTCCTTTGTGTCATGGATCAGGTCATCATGTTCGTTTGGCCTAGGTGTGGCTTGTAACCTTTTTGCCATGTGGGAGGGAAGCCATACCCTGAATATCTTGTTTCTCTGATCATCTGTCAGATTATATTTATCCGAATGTGATTCAAAAATGTCCACATTATGGAAGGCGTCCATTTTATTATCATATTTCGGTATGTCTTTAATGATTTTCATTAATTGGTCATGGATTTTAATGTTAAGACGGGCTGCCTTCTCATGTAACTTCTTTTTCCGCAGTCCCTCCTCATTCAGACTCTCGTCAACAGCTGTGTCCAGCCGTTCCGGGATGTCTGAACCCGAGGCAGGTGATGCTGAAGCATCTTTCTTGGTCTGTCTCGTAATAACAGATACATATTTAATATCTTTCCGTAATTTGATATTAAATCTGCTCTTGTTTCCAACTGATCCTCCAGATGTTCAATATGTTCTGCTAATATTGAACAATTTGGACAATCCGTTGTTTCTGCATCTGCTATGTATGTGTCTGTTGTATTTGGTGTATCTGTCACCATGCAGATAGTGTGTGCTGGTTGCTATGCCCCACCCACCATGGATTTGTAAGTGTAAACCATACCCAATACATTCTGTATCTTTTTCTGTAACCGTTTCACAGTAAAAAACTTCTTATCTAACTTAGTGTTCTCAATTTCACATTGCCGGTACAGATTTAACCATAATTGTGCATCAGTATGCGTATGATCAAATGTATACTCCACATTACTTATTCTAGAATAATCATGAATGAAATCCATATCTCACCAATATGTGATGCGTTGTCCTGGAATGGCTCCAATCGTCTATGGGTCGATCCTCTGTGTCCTGGGTCGATGATCCAGATGTTTCAGATGTCCGTCAAGGCCCGACACATACGACCTCCGTGCAGCTTGTAACGTCAAACCTCTCTAAGGTTCCGTGATGTAGACACTGTGTGCGTCGTTCCTGCAGTCTTTGGACAGATATATTACTCCACTGACCCCCCTTATCGGACAAAAAGCAGGGAATGACGTAACAAAGGAAGTCCCGCAGCAGGAAAAGTAGTGTGAAAAAAAAATCACCACGCACAGAAAACAGCTGTGCCTCTCAATCATTCAGGCTGGCCTCGCCAAGTATGTTAAAAATAGGATTGAAGAAAAAATATGCTTAGCCAGTATATTAACGATTGGAGAGAAATAGGTGCAAAATCATATGTGGATTTATTCAATCAAAGTTAAAGTCATTACAGAAAAATAATGTTTTGGCTTTAGTTAGTTAAGAGAGATAGGAAAAAGATAGAGAAAAGAGTCCATTGTCTTACATAGCCGTTATGTTGTGATAAGCCGTCCTCTCTCTCTGGTTCATCTGGCTGAGAATGGTCCCATTCTCACCCTTTGAAGTGTGGTCTGCTTAAATATAATTAAACCCCACCCCCTGATTCTCCTTGTCTCTTTAAATGGTCTTAAACATTATTTCAATCATTTTTAGCTATGGCATTATGTCATATCACGTGGTCCAAAATCTGCAGAGCAAGTGTCATGTGCAGTACAGACTTTTAAAACTAAACCATTTTACCATTTACCGTAGAATGTATAGAACCCTTTGAAGCTTGCTGACCCTTGACCTTAGTGTAACACTTAAGGCTGCTTTACACGGTACGACCGATTGTGCAATTTCACAATCGATCGTACCCGCCCCCGACCTTTTTGCGTCACGGGCAAATCGTTGCCCGTGTCGCACAAAGTCAGTAACCCCCGTCACACATACTTACCTCTCGTGCGACCTCGCTGTGGGCGGCGAACGTCCACTTCCTGGAGTGGGAGGGACGTTCGGCGTCACAGCGACGTCACACGGCCGCCGGCCAATGGAAGTGGAGGGGCGGAGATGAGCGGGACGTAAATATCCCGCCCACCTCCTTCCTTCACATAGCCGGCTGCGGCCGCGTGACGCAGGTGAGCTGCTGTTCATCGTTCCCGGGGTGTCACACGGAGCGGCGTGTGCTACCCCGGAAACGATGAACTACTAAATTAAACGATATTATGGAACCTAGCGAGCAGTACACGACTCACGATTTGTGAGCGATACTGCGTCGCTAGGTGTCACACAGGCCGGCATCGCCAGCGATGCCGGATGTGCGTCACAAAAACCGTGACCCCGACGATCTATCGCACGATAGATTGTCTGGTGTAAAGCAGCCTTTAGAAAGACTTCAATGCGAATTTCAGATCTTTGCTCAAATACCAGATAGAATATAGCACTGAGCTTTCAGCTATTGATGTACCATGTCAGATGGCTTGGTTCTAACTATGTCAGAGGCTTTCTGGCTAGAAACTTCAACTCACAGACACTCTTAAAGGGATGGGCAAAATACATACATTTTATGAATGCATGTAATCAAGTTTATGAATCAAATCTCCATAAACTCACTATTTTACACAGGGCAACACAGTAAACAAGTCCCAAATGGAGGCCCACTAATTAGTAGTGAAGTGGGATTGTTCTGCAGAACGATTCAGTCGTGTGTGCTGCATTTGAAACTCAACTATTGCCTGCTGTTGCTCACACAATCTCCAGCATATACAGGGTGGAGTTCTACCTTGTTGATACGTCACATATCAGATGGTGAGCAGGAAGTTCGAAGTGACGCTGCAGCGCAGACTGGCGGGCAGCTGCAGAGTGAGAATGACGAAAGGAAGCACACACTGCCCGCACTTTCACCAGCAGGTTGGACATACCTAGGTAATTTGTTTAGGAAGGTCTGCACCACCAATTTAAGAACATGTGCCAGGCAAGGGATGTGTGTCAAACCGGCTAGATCCAGAGCTGCTATTAAATTTCGTCTGTTATCAAACACCACCTGTCTGGGCTTCAGGTTAACTGGCAACAACCACTCGTCTGTCTGCTGTTTGATTCCTTTCCACGTCTCCTGTACGGTGTGGGGATTTGTCCCCCAGGCAGACTAGTTTAAGAACAGCCTGCTGTCGTTTCCCCTCCGCTATGCTGACGTTGCTGGTGCAAGTGTCACTATGACTGAATGAGGAAGCAGAGGAGACAACTTGGACCAACAAACATCTAGCAATCCTAGGTGGTGGTAGAACATACACTATGACTTATTACACCTGTGGGCCAGCAGCCACTAGATTTACCCAGTGGGCAGTTAGTGAAATGTAACGTCCCTGCCCATGCTTACTGGTCCACGTATCAGTAGTAATATGAACCTTTCCACTGATGGTGTTGCCTAGTGCACACTTGATGTGGTCCACAACATGTGTGTGCAAGGCAGGGATGCCTTACCTGGAAAAATAGCAGCAGCTCAGAACAACGTACTGTGGTACAGCCGCCACCATCAGATTTTTGAAACAGTCTGTTTCCACAAGCTGGAACGGCAGCATTTGTAAGCCGAGCAATTTTGTAATTCTGTCAGGACCATGGCTCGTGGATGGGTAGGGGGGTACTTCCTCTTTTTGTCTAGGTTTTGTTGGATGTAGAGCTGAATGCTTCCATGTGAGACTGGGGACATGATTGGTGACAATGGGGTTTGTGGTCGTGCAGGCACATCCTCTGTGGGGAGGTCAGTGGCAATGTTGTTGCTTGTGAGGAAGAGGCTGAAAACCCAGCCGAAGCGGGAGCAGGATGAGGCTCTGATCTTTTTTGGCTTTTTAAGTATACATTCCACTGAATCGAGTGCTTTGCTTGCAGATGCCTCGTAATGCAGTTGGTGCTCAGGTACAGAACATTTTCTCCTCGCGTCAACCCCTAGAGGCACAGGTTGCAAATCATCCGTATCCTGTTGTTAGGACATTGTTTGAAGAATGCCACCCCAGGGAGGTCTTTGGAGCAAGTCTAGGTGTGCTCAGTTCATCGTCGGGCAGTAGCAGGCGATGTACTGGTTTAGGCTCGGCCACTGTCCTTTTCCACCCTCCTCCCTCTGTGGCTGTGTTGCTGGGGCAGCGTAACTGTCCCCTCATCGTCCGAACTGGGCGACAGTATGATGTCCTTCAGTCCATGTGGGGTCTAAGCCCTCATCATCATCCAGACACACCTCACTCCTGCACTCCTTGCCAGTATGCATGTCGCAGGCGGAGGAGGGGACGCCGCGCTCTCCCTCTGCTCGGGTCCGGCTGCCGCGGCTGCTGCGGCCTGCTGCTGCTCGGTGGCTCGAGCGATGGGCCGGATCCCGGGGACTCGAGCGGCGCTCCTCGCCCGTGAGTGAAAGGGGATTGGGATTTGGGATAGTTTATTGTCTGTGACGCCACCCACGGCTGTGGTGATTGAGTGGACACCACCGCTGCTCTGTTTGGGGAGCCCGGGAGTGCTGGTACGGAGCAGCCAGTTGTTGATTTGCCCCTCCGTGGGTAGGGGGTTTTGGTGCTCCCGGGGCCCAGTGAAGGGATTGCGATGGTGGACAGGCGGGGATGGGGCCTGTGGAGGTGCAGGGGCGCAGGGACAGCGCTGTGCCGCACGGCACGGAGGTACTCACTCAGCCAGTAAACACGACACAGTTCTTGGTAAACAAACGGCTGGTTGGACGGGTCCCTCGGACGGTTACGGTGCTGCGGTTCCCTGCAGTTAGCGGTGACGGTCTCTTCCCTGCACCTATGTAAAGTCTCTTGGTAGCGATAGGTCCCCACCGGTTACCCACTCCTTGGCTTCAATCTGGGCCGAAGGAGCCCTGCTTTGCCCGCAGGCGCTGGCCCTGGGAACTGGTGCCGTGGCGGTGTCTCCCCTTCACGGTCGGGCTGTTGCCTTCAATCGGGACTTGGTTGTTAGGAGACAGAGGTCCCCTTCACTGACGGATTTGGCAAATTATGGCGACTCCTAGCCTTGCCGGGATCCGAAAGGCCCCTGCCCTGGTGCTGACTGTTCTTCGTATACTGCTCCAGTACCGCCGGGTCACCACCCGTCCGCAGTCCTTCCAGCAACCTCCGAGCAGTCCCCCTGCAGACTATCACCGCCGTCTGCTGACCTTGCTGTCACTGTCCGGGGCACACACCCGGACCAACTTCAGGCTTTACAAACTGTTTCTTTTCACTTTACTTCAGCTTCTCTCCTAAGCTCCTCTATCACTTCACTTCCTTCTCCTTTCACTTCCCTCACTGTTCTCTGTTCTCACTTCAAACTCTCTCTCAGATCTGCCTGGTTTTCCCGCCTCCAGGGCTGTGAACTCCTCGGTGGGCGGAGCCAACCGCCTGGCCCACCCCCTGGTGTGGACATCAGCCCCTGGAGGAAGGCAACAAGGATTTTAGGTTAGCTTGCTGTACCTGCAGGCAATGTGGGGTGCATGTGGTGTTGTGACCTGTGACCCCTGGCTTGCCCAGGGCATCACATTCCCCCTTAGCAAAACGCAGACCGTCCTCGGGCTGCCCGTCCAACACCGGTTTTATTTTCCTTTTGTTTTTCTGTAAATATAGGAAAATGGTAACATATTTACAAGTTATGACATCATCCCACATCGGGAGGCACATTTCTTAAACGGTTTCAAACGGTGTACGGTTACGGTTTCCGCTCTCTCCCACCCAAGCAACCTGGCCCTGATGCTGCCCCTAAAGCCCAGGCAGCACCCCTTGACCCCAGTCCAGCACAAGTTACCCGAGCGGGATCTGTCCTTCCCCTCTAGAGGGTAGCCACCGGTTCCTGTGATGGCTGGGCCCCAGCCTGCTCTGCTGTGGGCCTTCCCTCCAACCTGCCTCTCCGGAGGCGGCAATTGTGGAAACGGTAACGGTAACACAACTTATTTACAAGCCACGAACGTCTGTGGTTGCCCTGCAAGTTCACGGGCTTGTCCATAAGCAGTTCCTCATGCAAACACTTTTCAAACGGTCCCCACGGGGACAACGGTGCCGGCAACGGCCGGTTTCCAATCACGGTAAATCAGATGACTTTTCGGTAATCATTTTGCTTATCATCATTTTTCAAACTTTTTCAAACAAACACACACACTGGTGGTCCCAACGGGGACGGTGCAATGGTGCTCCGCTGCCATTACTCATGCTCTTCGGCATCACCTGAGGGAGGGGGCGCGGCGCTCACATGGGACTCCTGGCTGCCCCTTAGCTTAGCGTCCAGCGCGAACCACCCCCTCTCCCCACAGTGCCGGGTGTACTGCAAGATGTCGCCCGGCATCAGGTTACGACCGGGATGCTCCTCAGGCAGGTGGGCATTCACATCCCGCCGGGCTATAAACACTTCGGCCTCCAGGCCCGGTTCATATATAAACCCATAGCCCCGGCAGACATCAAACCGCCTCACCTGCCCTTCGTACAGCAGCCCCCGGACACGGAACGTTGCCTGACGGAGACTCTCTTTTTCCCAGATTGCACGGGCCACCAGTTCCGCTTTCTTCCTCTCCCTCTCACCGATCTCCGGGCCCAACGGTACCGGCTCCCTGTCTCAGTACGGCGCTGCTGCGAGCTCCGGCGCACGGGTCGGGCCCCGCAAGACCTGTTTGACATTGCCCACTGCTAGTACTCTGGGCCACAGGTCCCGCGGTGACGTGGCCTTAGACGCTGCCTTGCATCGGCAACCTGGCGCAACCTCAGCCGAGGTGTGGGGGATGGGCACAGGGGCTTTCCGCAGTTGGGCCTTCGGCACGGAGCGGGTCATCAGCTCCGGCTCGGGGACTTTCTCGGGAGACGCCTCCGGTTCGGTTTTCGGGGCTTTCCAGGGCAACATCTCCGGTCGACTACGGGCTCCGGCTACAGGTCGGCCCGCCTGGGCGGGCATGCTGGGTATCGCTACCAGTTGCGGTGGTAGCGGGCCTAATGGCGGGGTCATGGCTTTCGAGACGGGTGGCGAGGGAGGCAGAAGGGGGAGAGGGTTTGGACCGGGTCCCGCAGCCGCGATGACCGGCCCTTCAAGGGCATCGGGGCGTGGGTCACTCACCCTCCCTTCCTCCGCTTCCTCCTCGCGTCTCCGCACGGTCGCTATGACGTCCGCCATGTCGGTCTCCCACTCCTCCATGAGGAGCTGCATCTTGACCTGCAGCCTTTGGTAGAGCTGCGCGGTCCGGATCTCCACCCACGCCGCGGTTCCAGGCGCGGGGGCTACGGTGTTGCGGGACGGCATCCACATGCTGCTGGCGGCTTCTCCCAGGAACAAGATGTCTGCAGAGTTCTGGCGTCCCTGCTTTTATAGCCGCGGCTACATGCAGCTAGCCGCCATTCCGTCTCCTTTGGCCTCTTTCCGGCCCCTCCTCTATCGGGGCGGGGTTTTGGCCTTCGCGCCTCTGCTACTCGAGAAGACGCTCGAGCGGGAACTTTTCGCGCCAAAGATGGCGACTTCTGAAATTTTCCGGCCTGATACCTCCGGCGGTCACAAGGCGCACCTCTACCCAACGGCAGAGCGGTAAGATCCTGTTCGTAACGCCAAGTTGTCGCGGGCGGAGGAGGGGACGCCGCGCTCTCCCTCTGCTCGGGTCTGGCTGCCGCAGCTGCTGCGGCCTGCTGCTGCTCGGTGGCTTGAGCGATGGGCCGGATCCCGGGGACTCGAGCGGCGCTCCTCGCCCGTGAGTGAAAGGGCATTGGGATTTGGGATAGTTTATTGTCTGTGACGCCACCCACGGCTGTGGTGATTGAGTGGACACCACCGCTGCTCTGTTTGGGGAGCCCGGGAGTGCTGGTACGGAGCAGCCAGTTGTTGATTTGCCCCTCCGTGGGTAGGGGGTTTTGGTGCTCCCGGAGCCCAGTGAAGGGATTGCGACGGTGGACAGGCGGGGATGGGGCCTGTGGAGGTGCAGGGGCGCAGGGACAGTGCTGTGCCGCATGGCACGGAGGTACTCACTCAGCCAGTAAACACGACACAGTTCTCGATAAACAAACGGCTGGTTGGACGGGTCCCTCGGACGGTTACGGTGCTGCGGTTCCCTGCAGTTAGCGGTGACGGTCTCTTCCCTGCACCCATGTAAAGTCTCTTGGTAGCGATGGGTCCCCACTGGTTACCCACTCCTCGGCTTCAATCTGGGCCGAAGGAGCCCTACTTTGCCCGCAGGCGCTGGCCCTGGGAACTGGTGCCCTGGCGGTGGCGGTGTCTCCCCTTCACGGTCGGGCTGTTGCCTTCAATCGGGACTTGGTTGTTAGGAGACAGAAGTCCCCTCCACTGACGGATTTGGCAAATTATGGCGACTCCTAGCCTTGCCGGGATCCGAAAGGCCCCTGCCCTGGTGCTGACTGTTCTTCGTATACTGCTCCAGTACCGCCGGGTCACCACCCGTCCGCGGTCCTTCCAGCAACCTCCGAGCAGTCCCCCTGCAGACTATCACCGCCGTCTGCTGACCTTGCTGTCACTGTCCGGGGCACACACCCGGACCAACTTCAGGCTTTACAAACTGTTTCTTTTCACTTTACTTCAGCTTCTCTCCTAAGCTCTTCTACCACTTCACTTCCTTCTCCTTTCACTTCCCTCACTATTCTCTGTTCTCACTTCAAACTCTCTCTCAGATCTGCCTGGTTTTCCCGCCTCCAGGGCTGTGAACTCCTCGGTGGGCGGAGCCAACCGCCTGGCCCACCCCCTGGTGTGGACATCAGCCCCTGGAGGAAGGCAACAAGGATTTTAGGTTAGCTTGCTGTACCTGCAGGCAATGTGGGGTGCATGTGGTGTTGTGACCTGTGACCCCTGGCTTGCCCAGGGCATCACATTCCCCCTTAGCAAAACGCAGACCGTCCTCGGGCTGCCCGTCCAACACCGGTTTTATTTTCCTTTTGTTTTTCTGTAAATATAGGAAAACGGTAACATATTTACAAGTTATGACATCATCCCACATCGGGAGGCACATTTCTTAAACGGTTTCAAACGGTGTACGGTTACGGTTTCCGCTCTCTCCCACCCAAGCAACCTGGCCCTGATGCTGCCCCTAAAGCCCAGGCAGCACCCCTTGACCCCAGTCCAGCACAAGTTACCCGAGCGGGATCTGTCCTTCCCCTCCAGAGGGTAGCCACCGGTTCCTGTGATGGCTGGGCCCCAGCCTGCTCTGCTGTGGGCCTTCCCTCCAACCTGCCTCTCCGGAGGCGGCAATTGTGGAAACGGTAACGGTAACACAACTTATTTACAAGCCACTAACGTCTGTGGTTGCCCTGCAAGTTCACGGGCTTGTCCATAAGCAGTTCCTCATGCAAACACTTTTCAAACGGTCCCCACGGGGACAACGGTGCCGGCAACGGCCGGTTTCCAATCACGGTAAATCAGATGACTTTTCGGTAATCATTTTGCTTATCATCATTTTTCAAACTTTTTCAAACAAACACACACACTGGTGGTCCCAACGGGGACGGTGCAATGGTGCTCCGCTGCCATTACTCATGCTCTTCGGCATCACCTGAGGGAGGGGGCGCGGCGCTCACATGGGACTCCTGGCTGCCCCTTAGCTTAGCGTCCAGCGCGAACCACCCCCTCTCCCCACAGTGCCGGGTGTACTGCAAGATGTCGCCCGGCATCAGGTTACGACCGGGATGCTCCTCAGGCAGGTGGGCATTCACATCCCGCCGGGCTATAAACACTTCGGCCTCCAGGCCCGGTTCATATATAAACCCATAGCCCCGGCAGACATCAAACCGCCTCACCTGCCCTTCGTACAGCGGCCCCCGGACACGGAACGTTGCCTGACGGAGACTCTCTTTTTCCCAGATTGCACGGGCCACCAGTTCCGCTTTCTTCCTCTCCCTCTCACCGATCTCCGGGCCCAACGGTACCGGCTCCCTGTCTCAGTACGGCGCTGCTGCGAGCTCCGGCGCACGGGTCGGGCCCCGCAAGACCTGTTTGACATTGCCCACTGCTAGTACTCTGGGCCACAGATCCCGCGGTGACGTGGCCTTAGACGCTGCCTTGCATCGGCAACCTGGCGCAACCTCAGCCGAGGTGTGGGGGATGGGCACAGGGGCTTTCCGCAGTTGGGCCTTCGGCACGGAGCGGGTCAACGGCTCCGGCTCGGGGACTTTCTCGGGAGACGCCTCTGGTTCGGTTTTCGGGGCTTTCCAGGGCAACACCTCCGGTCGACTACGGGCTCCGGCTACAGGTCGGCCCGCCTGGGCGGGCATGCTGGGTATCGCTACCGGTTGCAGTGGTAGCGGGCCTAATGGCGGGGTCATGGCTTTCGAGACGGGTGGCAAGGGAGGCAGCAGGGGGAGAGGGTTTGGACCGGGTCCCGCAGCCGCGATGACCGGCCCTTCAAGGGCATCGGGGCGTGGGTCACTCACCCTCCCTTCCTCCGCTTCCTCCTCGCGTCTCCGCACGGTCGCTATGATGTCCGCCATGTCAGTCTCCCACTCCTCCATGAGGAGCTGCATCTTGACCTGCAGCCTTTGGTAGAGCTGCGCGGTCCGGATCTCCACCCACGCCGCGGTTCCAGACGCGGGGGCTACGGTGTTGCGGGACGGCATCCACATGCTGCTGGCGACTTCTCCCAGGAACAAGATGTCTGCAGAGTTCTGGCGTCCCTGCTTTTATAGCCGCGGCTACATGCAGCTAGCCGCCATTCCGTCTCCTTTGGCCTCTTTCCGGCCCCTCCTCTATCGGGGCGGGGTTTTGGCCTTCGCGCCTCTGCTACTCGAGAAGACGCTCGAGCGGGAACTTTTCGCGCCAAAGATGGCGACTTCTGAAATTTTCCGGCCTGATACCTCCGGCGGTCACAAGGCGCACCTCTACCCAACGGCAGAGCGGTAAGATCCTGTTCGTAACGCCAAGTTGTCGCGGGCGGAGGAGGGGACGCCGCGCTCTCCCTCTGCTCGGGTCTGGCTGCCGCGGCTGCTGCGGCCTGCTGCTGCTCGGTGGCTTGAGCGATGGGCCGGATCCCGGGGACTCGAGCGGCGCTCCTCACCCGTGAGTGAAAGGGCATTGGGATTTGGGATAGTTTATTGTCCGTGACGCCACCCACGGCTGTGGTGATTGAGTGGACACCACCGCTGCTCTGTTTGGGGAGCCCGGGAGTGCTGGTACGGAGCAGCCAGTTGTTGATTTGCCCCTCCGTGGGTAGGGGGTTTTGGTGCTCCCGTAGCCCAGTGAAGGGATTGCGACGGTGGACAGGCGAGGATGGGGCCTGTGGAGGTGCAGGGGCGCAGGGACAGTGCTGTGCCGCATGGCACGGAGGTACTCACTCAGTCAGTAAACACGACACAGTTCTCGATAAACAAACTGCTGGTTGGACGGGTCCCTCGGACGGTTACGGTGCTGCGGTTCCCTGCAGTTAGCGGTGACGGTCTCTTCCCTGCACCCATGTAAAGTCTCTTGGTAGCGATGGGTCCCCACTGGTTACCCACTCCTCGGCTTCAATCTGGGCCGAAGGAGCCCTACTTTGCCCGCAGGCGCTGGCCCTGGGAACTGGTGCCCTGGCGGTGGCGGTGTCTCCCCTTCACGGTCGGGCTGTTGCCTTCAATCGGGATTTGGTTGTTAGGAGACAGAAGTCCCCTCCACTGACGGATTTGGCAAATTATGGCGACTCCTAGCCTTGCCGGGATCCGAAAGGCCCCTGCCCTGGTGCTGACTGTTCTTCGTATACTGCTCCAGTACCGCCGGGTCACCACCCGTCCGCGGTCCTTCCAGCAACCTCCGAGCAGTCCCCCTGCAGACTATCACCGCCATCTGCTGACCTTGCTGTCACTGTCCGGGGAACACACCCGGACCAACTTCAGGCTTTACAAACTGTTTCTTTTCACTTTACTTCAGCTTCTCTCCTAAGCTCTTCTACCACTTCACTTCCTTCTCCTTTCACTTCCCTCACTATTCTCTGTTCTCACTTCAAACTCTCTCTCAGATCTGCCTGGTTTTCCCGCCTCCAGGGCTGTGAACTCCTCGGTGGGCGGAGCCAACCGCCTTGCCCACCCCCTGGTGTGGACATCAGCCCCTGGAGGAAGGCAACAAGGATTTTAGGTTAGCTTGGTGTACCTGCAGGGAATGTGGGGTGCATGTGGTGTTGTGACCTGTGACCCCTGGCTTGCCCAGGGCGTCACATGCACATCATGGACGTCAGCAGCAGTTGTCACCTGTGTTTTATCATCATTGGAGCCTTGGTGTGGTGCTCTGCTGACCGTGTGCATTGGCCCTCCCATGGAGTCATCCTCCACTACAACAAATGATTGGGCATCAGGGCACTCAGTCTCTTCCACTTCTGGGACAGGGCCAGGTGGATGGGAAACGGAACTGACTCGCCCACTCCAGGGCTATGGGACACCCGGTGCCGAGTCGGACTAGTCCGGGGGTCGTCAGTGGTGGCGGGGCCCGACTCCGTGGCCCTGGTGGGTGTCAGTGAAATATGTGGCTTGATGACTTGGTGAATAAAGTTTGTGTTCGTGACGCCACCTGTGGTATGCGGCTATTAAGCCGCCGCTGCTGTGTAAGTCCTCCGGGGTGATGATATGGCAGCAATGATGATACTACTCCCCACAGGTGGAGCAATGCCCCGGGGCACACTGTTGGTGCTCGTGAGAGTCTATGGTGTTATGGAAGGCTAAGCAGATAAAATAACAGAGACCACTCCAAGGGTGCAGTTCAAGTTCTTTACTCACAATTCTTGTCAAAGCCGGCAGAACCCTTTGGACTGCTGGGACCACTGTCAGGGACCTCCGCCGTTTCTGGGTGATTCTTGGAGCAAAAACCCGGTGCCCTTCTCTTAAGTGACTCTGTCTTCTGCTGTCTTCCTAAGCCTTGCCTTTTGTAGGATAAACCTGGCTTGGCCTCCACAACAGCCTCCAGGCTGGGGGGTCACCTGTCGGCTGATTACCCCTTTTCTGGAAGTTCTGCTATGGGCTCTGGCCCGGGGAGTTTACAACATTCCCTGGGCCTCGGTTTTTACTGTTTGGAGATGATTTTGCACTCCTCCGGTTTCTAGGGACCGTCCCCTGTTGCAGCTTAATCCCTCCACCGATGTTCTTGTGGAACAGGCCACCGCAGCTCTACAGCTACCCGTGGCCCTGGGACCCCTTCTGTTCCCTGCTTGGTGTCACCTGGATCCTCTGAGTCCCAGGATCTTCACCAGGAAGCGTCTCTTTCTTCTTTTCAGCTCCTGACTGACTTGGAGCTCTCTTTCCTTTCACTTCTCCTCCTTGCCTGCCTCCTGCAGGCCTCCTTCTCCTTCCCCACCCTCTCTCTAACTTCGACTGACTAAACTTGACCTTCCTTTCTTTGTCTGCACTCTTCTGGCTCCTCCCACCTCCCCAGTTGCTCTGATCTACCCTATAGGAGCAGGGATGGGTCTTACGGCCCCTCCCAGCATGCAGCATGGGAGGGTTTCTGCAACTATCCCTGGTCCCAGTGTGTTCCTAGCAATGGGTGTAGTGTGGATTTACCAGGGGACCGGTGTTCACTCCCTTCCTCACCCAGAATGGGCATCACACCACTGGATGGGGTGCAATGACCTGTGGCGACGGAAGCCTCAGGGGCGCCACACTCCCCCACAGCGAATCCCAGCACGTCCTCGGGCTGAAAAACAACAAAAACATGTGGAAGAACTGCAAAGACATTTTTGTTATGCAAAGCAATAAAACAATTAAACATTTCTTCCCTTTATGGGAGGCACAAGTAATTGAACGTTGCGAACTTCTTATAAAGAAATTTCTGAGTGTGCACTTTCAGTCTATTGCACAGTTTGGGCACATCCCCCATAATTCTGGTAGGGGGCACAACGAGTGCAACTAATTACATTTTTGGCTACAACAAGTCCAGTAGCCCGGCAGTTTGTTCAACTTCATTTTAAACTAAAAGGCAACATACCAGCCACTAAGTCCAGTGGCCTGGTAACACAGGACACATAATACACTTCACATTCACCGGGGACCACATTCCAGTTCCGTGGCCCGGTACACATAATCAAGGGGGGTGATATCTTCGAAAAGCACAAGGGAAGTAAGGCAGGAAAGGTGTCGTCTTCAAAAAGAACATTAGGGCAGCACAATAGGGACATCTTCACAAAGTGGTGAGGGGCAGACAGGGGCTATTTACAGTTCAGCATCTCTTCTCCATTCTTCACTCACGAGGATAGATGCGGGGGTCCCACTCCGGCATTGCTCCGGGCAACAGGTATGCCGATGAGATCATTGTCTGGGTCCCCTGGGCGCTGGTCACTGACCTTCTGCGAGGCGCTGCAGCCTGGGTAGAAGTGGGGTTGCTTGCAGGCACACCACGGCGTTCCTGCAAAGGGCTGCTGGTTTGCAGAGGGCTGTTGCTGTGATCTTTGGGGTCTTGCTTTGGCCGTGCACCTTGCATCAGACAGGCCATAGAGATCCGGGTCTGTGTCTCCTGCGTGGCTGTTGCAGGCCCGCTGCCCGCTGCACAGTTCTGCGGCTTGGGCCTGCTTTGAGGGAGTGCTGCGGCTGCTGCTGACAGGGGAGACGCTGCACGCTGGCATAGTGCGGCGCCACTCCGGTTCTTCTGGGGCCGCCTCTTCCCGCAGGATGTGTACGTGTAGAGCGTACCAGCCCCGGCTCCCCATCAGTCGGGTGTACTCCACAGCGTCACCCGGCTTAGCATCCCGCCCTGGGTGACCTTTGGGCAAATGCTCCTCGATATCCCGGCGACCTACAAAAACATCTTTGCCCAGTCCGGGCTCTCTGATGAAGCCCCAGCCTCCTTTCTGCCGAAAGTCTATCACTAGGCCCCGTCTCACTGGGCCCTGTGACCCCTTAAGGGCCTTTCGGATTTGCTCCTTGGAGGCCAGGTTGGCCGCCTCCTCGGCCCTCCGCTTCTCCTCCCGGGCCTCCTTGTACTCCTTCACCAATCTCTGGCAGGTCAGCTCATTTGCCAGGGGAGTCTCCTTGGGTCGCAGTGGCTGCTGCAGTCTCCCACTCTCTATGGGCGCTGCGTCCCAGTTCACTCCTGGGGATGTTGTTCCCAGGAGGCTCACAGGGGGACTCGGTAGGGGGCCCACTAGCTGCTCGGGGTCCACCCCTCCCCAGGCGCCGTCTTCGGGGGTTTCAGGCAGGCCTCCGGTGCCCCACCGGGCATCAGCGGGGCTGGCGGGGAAAGCTAGCGGGACGGTGGAGGGACTGGGCGGTGGCGCTTGATAGGGCAGTGGGTCCGGACGGGTCAGGGTTTCAATTAGCTCACCCGGTCGCTGCTCCGCGGCCTCCATCCTGTGGCCCACGCTCTCCGGCACCATCGGATTTTCTCCCCGCCGGTCCACCTCCGTTTGCATGTTGTTCAGCCTCCGGGCCAAGATCTTCATCTCCTCCCTGAGCAGGTCCAGCTCCGGATCCATCTTCCCGGTCCCTGGTGCGCACTTCTGCAGCCTCTCTGCCATGCTGCCAACCTGGGGAACGCTTGCTGGATCACTGCTCGGGTGCTCGACCACGCCACTCGGCTGCTCCCTTTCCCTTCTCGGAGGCGGGGCCGGAGGTGTGGCGCCCCTGACCTGGTCAGGCACCACTGAGTACTGCACCCATGCTGGGGACAGTACAATACAGGTAATCCAGAAGGCTGACCGAGGTGTGACTACACAGGCGCATAGTGATCAGGTCTCACACATGTACCTTTGAGAGGACCCCTGGGGATCCCAGAAGGGGGCGAAGCCTCCACCTCCACCCGAGGGGTGGAGGGGGCGAAGCCTCCATCTCCACTCAAGGGGTGTGGTAGAGAGCCTGGTTGCTAGGTGGCGTAGGCAGGCACAAAAGGGAAAAGAGGAAGGAGGAGGAGAAGTAGAGTCTGAAGCAGAGTGTGGAGGAGTGAGGAGCATGGAAGTGGAGCTCAGACAGGAGCAGCAGTGCAGGTCCCACGAGTGAGCCGGTTTAGTGTGCAGCTCAGGGAAAGCAGACGTGAGGAGCAGACCCTGGAGCTGTGGCAGTCTAACAGCGTCCGCGCAGTGACTACCGACGGGGGAGAACGGTCACCTGGGAGTGCTACCCGAAATCCACACACAGCTAAAGAGAGAGCAACGGAGTGGAAAGTAAGGAGACTGTCAGGGAGAACCAGGCCCAAACGGGTAGCAGGTCCCAGTGCAGGGATAGATTCACCTTTCCTTTGCCAAACCTGCATGAGGGGGCACTTTACACCCCCAAGACAACACTACAGAGTCCGCAGCCACGTAGCCACAGTTAGGGCCCATAGTTCACAGGAGGCAAGCAGCTGGAGTGATCTAGTCCAGGCTACAAGCAAACGGGCCAAAAAGAAGGGGAGAGAGGCGCCAGCAACTTCCCTGGGTGACCCCCATAGGGACTAAAAGTCGGGGTTACCCCAAAACGTAAAGGGCTAAGGAAGGCGAGTCGGTAGTCACCCTCATCAGTCAGCCTGAAGGACACCTGGTTCCAGCCTGGTTCATCCCAGCTACGCCCGGGTTACTCACCCTGCCATCAACAGTGAGTAAAACCCCTGAAAGACATTCTGCTTGTGTTGAGTTATTCTGCGCCTTGTGGTTCCACACACTTACACAGGGCCCTGGGGCTTGCCTCACTCTCAGGAGGCGATTACAACTGACTGCACCCACCATCAGCCCCAGGCGTCCCTTAATCTGCAGTGGCGGTCCCCACTGACCGCAATTCTGAGAGTGGCGTCACGAAAATCCTAGATAGAAGATTTCCTACCTGGGACAGGATCCAGCTGCGTGGAGTCCCTGAAGGTAATGCACCGACACAATACTTGCGGGGCTTCACATCTGGCGTCATGAACAGGATAAGGACTAGACCTGTCCAGACAGGTGACCATGTGCCTGGGCGGTCCGCTTGGAAAATTGGTAGCGCCGCCATATTGCCACCATGAAAAGCGCGCTGAAAAACAACAGCAGCCCGCGCTGGGAGAAGTTACCGCCCACGAAGAGGTGTGGCTACCCAGAGATCCCCTGCAGAGTCCTGACCTCGCAAGTGATGAGAGCGGAGGCGTTCAGAGACGTCGGGACAGAAAGGGAGCCAGAAGCCTGCTGTTAAAAGAAGGAGACGCAGAGGAAATGGCGTCTGGATGCAGAGACCCAGAGCCAGGCTCCGCTGCCTGGTGGTATCAAGAGCTTGCCCAGTTCTGTGACCAACTGGAGGCCAGGGTTATACGGCAGATCAGCGAGGGACGCACGGAGCTTCTGGAGATGGCTGCAGCGGTTCAGGCCTACGAGAGAAGAACCGCACGACGAGTGCCAGACCGAGCGGCGACGACTCAGACCCCGATGATGCTACCGATGGGTGAGTCCTGTGTTGCCACTGCCAGCGCGAGTGCCCCAACCCCTGTTTCCACGCCCGCGGTCCCTGATGAGATGCCCGGCGCGGCGACGCTGAACCAGGCCGCAGCCACGCCAGGTGCGGCCCGCCAAGCCCAGGCCGCCGCAGCGATGCCCTGCCCGGCCCGCAAAGATCCGGCTGCCACCGCAACCCTCCTCCACGCCGCAGGTGCGACGCTGACCCAGGCCGCCGCCATGCTAGGCCCGGCCCGCCAAGACCCCACCGCAGCAGCGACGCTCGTCCGCGCCGCAAGTGAGGTGCTGAACCAGGCCGCAGCCACGTCAGGTGCGGCCCGCCAAGCCCAGATCGCTGCAGCGACGCCCAGTCCAGCCTGCACAGATCCCATCGCAGCTGCGACGCCAATTCAGGCCGCCGCAGCGATGCCCTGCCCGGCCCGCCAAGAACCGGCCGCAGTAGCGATGCCCGCTAAGACTCCAGCTGCGACCCTGATTGAGACTGCGACAGCAACGCTGATCCAGGCCGCCGCCATGTCAGGCACGGCCCGTCAAGACCAGGCCGCCGCCATGCAGGGCGCGGCCCGCCAAGACAAGACTGTACCACTGTTTACCCCGGCCTGCAAGGCCAGAGCAGACACCGCTCCCCAGTCTAAGGAAGTCCCTGCTAGGAAGTCCCTGCTGGGGGAGGACCCCGAATACTGGAAGCTGAAGGCTGACCTAGAGGCCCAGTTCCCACAGGAGATGGTGGACCGGTATCTGCTCCCTCCGCACACCCCCAGGAAGACTCCGGCAATATCCACGCCAAAAAGTCCACTGCCCTGGCCGGCTGATGAACACCCATCCCCAGCGCTGCCACAACAGGAGTGCTCAGAAGAACTAAGGGGGAGAGGAGGACAGAAGGCTGAGGAGCTGACCCCGGAGCCATCAGCAGGGGATCCATGCCCAGAGCCAGAGATGTTGCCATATTCCCGCTGGGATGAAGAGAGCCCGACACCCTCCGCTGAGGAAGATTTGTCCAGAAACCTCACCTGGGAGCCTGCAAGCAGTGAAGTAGCAACCCAGCAGAATCCAGCCCGCAAGACACGGCGCCGCAGCAGAACAAAGTTTTCCCCTGCACAGCAATCTCTGAATAGGAAGGATGAAGTAACAGCCAGAGACTTGGAAGAGAAACGGTCTTTAAGGAGAGCCAAATCCCAGGTCAGAGGCCCACTTTGTCGTGGAGTAGTGGAAGACTTCAGCTTGAAGAGTGGATATGGTTTCATAGTTGCACCTGGCATGAAAGAAGGTATCTTTGTAAACAGAAGGGACGTTAGAGCCCATTTGCCTAGAGGACATCCAGGAAGAAACTTACAGATGGGAGACTCAGTGGAATTCACCATGCACCAAGGAGAACGCGGATGGTACGCACTGGATGTTACACCATGTCCCAGAAGTCCCTACAGTAATCCTGCAAAAGAAACAGACACAGAAGAAGAGGAAAGAAAAGACAAAGAACCCATTGATGAGACCACTACAGATGATGACAGAGATGGAGAAAGCAACAGGTGCCGCAGCCCTACAGGCCCAAGCCCTGGTAAGGAGGAATCTGTGTAAAGCATGTAAAGTAAAGTAAAGTACAGAAGTTAAAGTTTGAAGTTTTGCAACGTTTACATGTTCAAGAAATGTGCCCACATGAACTAATGTGAGAAACCCATGAACCTTAAGGCTATGAACTGGCTATAGCCACAAACTCTCGCAGTGTAAATAGTTACCCCAGAGGTACCACCACCAGAGCCAGCCTGTTTAGGGGCCTGGCTCGCCTGCAACCAGGGAGCATGCCTGTTTATGGGCCCTGGCTCTCCACCACAAACAGGGTACCTGGTCAGCACCAACTGTGGAGGCCGCCTCTACATCCTGCCAGAAGAGGCTGAAGGCGCGGCTCCACCAGGCCAGGTATACCCTGAAACCACCAGACCATGAAAGCCGCCTCTACATCCTGCCAGAAGTGGCTGAAGGCGCGGCCAACGAGAGAGGGTTTAGGGTGGGTTAACGGACTTGTGGGTGGAGGGTGGTGATGTATGGTACCTGGTGGTTTTAAAACGTTTTACCATGTTTTAATGTTTTACGCATTTTAAAATGTTGTCTTGCAGCCCGAGGACGTGCTGGTGATAACTAAGGGGGAATGTGGCGCCCCTGACCTGGTCAGGCACCACTGAGTACTGCACCCATGCTGGGGACAGTACAATACAGGTAATCCAGAAGGCTGACCGAGGTGTGACTACACAGGCGCATAGTGATCAGGTCTCACACATGTACCTTTGAGAGGACCCCTGGGGATCCCAGAAGGGGGCGAAGCCTCCACCTCCACCCGAGGGGTGGAGGGGGCGAAGCCTCCATCTCCACTCAAGGGGTGTGGTAGAGAGCCTGCTTGCTAGGTGGCGTAGGCAGGCACAAAAGGGAAAAGAGGAAGGAGGAGGAGAAGTAGAGTCTGAAGCAGAGTGTGGAGGAGTGAGGAGCATGGAAGTGGAGCTCAGACAGGAGCAGCAGTGCAGGTCCCACGAGTGAGCCGGTTTAGTGTGCAGCTCAGGGAAAGCAGACGTGAGGAGCAGACCCTGGAGCTGTGGCAGTCTAACAGCGTCCGCGCAGTGACTACCGACGGGGGAGAACGGTCACCTGGGAGTGCTACCCGAAATCCACACACAGCTAAAGAGAGAGCAACGGAGTGGAAAGTAAGGAGACTGTCAGGGAGAACCAGGCCCAAACGGGTAGCAGGTCCCAGTGCAGGGATAGATTCACCTTTCCTTTGCCAAACCTGCATGAGGGGGCACTTTACACCCCCAAGACAACACTACAGAGTCCGCAGCCACGTAGCCACAGTTAGGGCCCATAGTTCACAGGAGGCAAGCAGCTGGAGTGATCTGGTCCAGGCTACAAGCAAACGGGCCAAAAAGAAGGGGAGAGAGGCGCCAGCAACTTCCCTGGGTGACCCCCATAGGGACTAAAAGTCGGGGTTACCCCAAAACGTAAAGGGCTAAGGAAGGCGAGTCGGTAGCCACCCTCATCAGTCAGCCTGAAGGACACCTGGTTCCAGCCTGGTTCATCCCAGCTACGCCCGGGTTACTCACCCTGCCATCAACAGTGAGTAAAACCCCTGAAAGACATTCTGCTTGTGTTGAGTTATTCTGCGCCTTGTGGTTCCACACACTTACACAGGGCCCTGGGGCTTGCCTCACTCTCAGGAGGCGATTACAACTGACTGCACCCACCATCAGCCCCAGGCGTCCCTTAATCTGCAGTGGCGGTCCCCACTGACCGCAATTCTGAGAGTGGCGTCACGAAAATCCTAGATAGAAGATTTCCTACCTGTGACAGGATCCAGCTGCGTGGAGTCCCTGAAGGTAATGCACCGACACAATACTTGCGGGGCTTCACATCGGCTGCACTAGTATCTGGCGCCAGACTGGCGCCCAGCCCATCACGGCCGGCACCGCTCCGCTTGCTATGAGGTACATATTGGTTCTTGTCTGGTCTGGCATCTAGACTCTTGTTGCCAGCCGGCCAGCTTTTCTAGTCGCCATATCTTCTTCTTCCGCCTTCCATGGCGGGCACTTCTTCGCGCTCTTTTCTTGGACAAGGGGACAGAGCTTCTTTTCGCGCTCTTTCTGCAGGCACGCCCCCCTTCTTCCCGCGCTCAGTGACTTCAATGGTGGCAGTTTCTCACAGTAAAGCAATCTTTCAACACAGTTCTGTCACACAGTTCTTCAGGCGCACAGTACCCGGTGGGACCTGGCACGAAATCCTGTTCGTGACGCCAAAGTTGACTCGCCCACCCCAGGGCTATGGGACACCCGGTGCCGGGCCGGACTAGTCCGGGGGTCGTCAGTGGTGGCGGGGCCCAACTCCGTGGCCCTGGTGGGTGTCAGTGAAATATGTGGCTTGATGACTTGGTGAATAAAGTTTGTGTTCGTGCCGCCACCTGTGGTATGCGGCTATTAAGCCGCCACTGCTGTGTAAGGCCTCCGGGGTGAGGATATGGCAGCAATGATGATACTACTCCCCACAGGTGGAGCAATGCCCCGGGGCACACTGTTGGTGCTCGTGAGAGTCTATGGTGTTATGGAAGGCTAAGCAGATAAAATAACAGAGACCACTCCAAGGGTGCAGTTCAAGTTCTTTACTCACAATTCTTGTCAAAGTCGGCAGGACCCTTTGGACTGCTGGGACCACTGTCAGGGACCTCCGCCGTTTCTGGGTGATTCTTGGAGCAAAACCCGGTGCCCTTCTCTTAAGTGACTCTGTCTTCTGCTGTCTTCCTAAGCCTTGCCTTTTGTAGGGTAAACCTGGCTTGGCCTCCACAACAGCCTCCAGGCTGGGGGGTCACCTGTCGGCTGATTACCCCTTTTCTGGAAGTTCTGCTATGGGCTCTGGCCCGGGGAGTTTACAACATTCCCTGGGCCTCGGTTTTTACTGTTTGGAGATGATTTTGCACTCCTCCGGTTTCTAGGGACCGTCCCCTGTTGCAGCTTGATCCCTCCACCGATGTTCTTGTGGAACAGGCCACCGCAGCTCTACAGCTACCCGTGGCCCTGGGACCCCTTCTGTTCCCTGCTTGGTGTCACCTGGACCCTCTGAGTCCCAGGATCTTCACCAGGAAGCGTCTCTTTCTTCTTTTCAGCTCCTGACTGACTTGGAGCTCTCTTTCCTTTCACTTCTCCTCCTTGCCTGCCTCCTGCAGGCCTCCTTCTCCTTCCCCACCCTCTCTCTAACTTCGACTGACTAAACTTGACCTTCCTTTCTTTGTCTGCACTCTTGTGGCTCCTCCCACCTCCCCAGTTGCTCTGATCTACCCTATAGGAGCAGGGATGGGTCTTACGGCCCCCCCCAGCATGCAGCATGGGAGGGTTTCTGCCACTATCCCTGGTCCCAGTGTGTTCCTAGCAATGGGTGTAGTGTGGATTTACCAGGGGACCGGTGTTCACTCCCTTCCTCACCCAGAATGGGCATCACACCGCTGGATGGGGTGCAATGACCTGTGGCGACGGAAGCCTCAGGGGCGCCACAGAACCACAGGCAGCAGTCATCAAAAAGCATTAGAGTCTGCTGAATGCCTTGTGGCTCAGCCTCAGACAGCTTGGCTGATTTGCAAGGTGGTGAGGAAGACAGATGGCTATGGGCTGCAGGTACAAAATCTGCGCATTCTGCAGTGGGTGGAAGAAAATGCAGAAGAATGTTCTGTGCTCACCATCTGTCCAGCAGTACTTGGGCGTAGGGAATGAAATAGACCGCCCTGTTGCCGGTGTGCTCCTTGGAAAGGTGTTTCGGTTGGTGGCATAACAGGCACATGCTCAGCATGTCCTCTCCTTGCAGCCTCTAGACCAGCGCTTCCAGCTGTACCACGTCCACGGCCACTATTTGATGATCTCATGTTTATAACTAACTACTTTGTTCCACAGGCTGCGTGGCACAAAGAAAGCAGGCAACTTGGGTGTGATCTCTTCACAGGGTGGAGCATACAGTGTAATGTGTAGTCTGCTTCCAGGTTAGTGAGCATGACTGGCTTGCTTGGTGGGCATGGCTACGTTACCAGCCAACAACTATAATTACAGTGTTGGCGAAAAGTATTGGCACCCCTGCAATTCTGTCAGATAATACTCAGTTTCTTCTTGAAAATGATTGCAATCACAAATTATTTGGTATTATTATCTTCATTTAATTTGTCTTCAATGAAAAAAAATAAAAAAAATTGTCATGAAGCCAAATTGGATATAATTCCACACCAAACATAAAAAAGTGGGTGGACAAAAGTATTGACACTGTTTGAAAAATCATGTGATGCTTCTCTAATTTGTGTAATTAACAGCACCTGTAACTTACCTGTGGCACCTAACAGGTGTTGGCAATAACGAAATCACACTTGCAGCCAGTTGACATGGATTAAAGTTGACTCAACCTCTGTCCTGTGTCCTTGTGTCTACCACATTGAGCATGGAGAAAAGAAAGAAGACCAAAGAACTGTCTGAGGACTTGAGAATCCAAATTGTGAGGAAGCATGAGCAATCTCAAGGCTACAAGTCCATCTCCAAAGACCTGAAAGTTCCTGTGTCTATGCTGCGCAGTGTCATCAAGAAGTTTAAAGCCCATGGCACTGTAGCTAACCTCCCTAGATGTGGAAGGAAAAGAAAAATTGACGAGAGATTTCAATAGAAGATTGTGTGGATGGTGGATAAAGAACCTCGACTAACATCCAAACAAGTTCAAGCTTGCCTGCAGTCCGAGGGTACAACAGTGTCAACCCGTACTATCTGTCGGCGTCTGAAAGAAAAGGGACTGTATGGTAGGATACCCAGGAAGACCCCACTTCTTACCCAGAGACATAAAAGAGCCAGGCTGGAGTTTGCCAAAACTTACCTGAGAAAAGCCTAAAACGTTTTAGAAGAATGTTCTCTGGTCAGATGAGACAAAAGTAGAGATTTTTGGGAAAAGCCATCAACATAGAGTTTACAGGAAAAAAAAGAGGCATTCAAAGAAAAGAACACGGTCCCTACAGCAAACATGGCGGAGGTTCCCTGATGTTTTGGGGTTGCTTTGCTGCCTCTGGCACTGGACTGCTTGACCGTGTGCAAGACATTATGAAGTCTGAAGGCTACCAACAAAATTTGCAGCATAATGTAGGGCCCAGTGGGAGAAAGCTGGGTCTTCCTCAGAGGTCATGTGTCTTCCAGCAGGACAATGACTCAAAACACACTTCAAAAAGCACTAGAAAATTGTTTGATAGAAAGCACTGGAGACTACTAAAGTGGCCAGCAATGAGTCCAGACCTGAATCCCATAGAACACCTGTGGAGAGATCTCAAAATGGCAGTTTGGAAAAGGCACCCTTCAAATCTCAGGGACCTGGAGCAGTTTGCCGAAGACGAATGGTCTAAAATTCCAGCAGAGCATTGTAAGAAACTCATTGATGGTTATCGGAAGCGGTTGTTCGCAGTGATTTTGGCTAAAGGTTGTGCAACCAAGTATTAGGCTAAGGGTGCCAATACTTTTGTCTGGCCCATTTTTGGAGTTGTGTGAAATGATCAATGATTTGATTTTTGTTTCATTCGCTTTTGTGTTTTTTCATTGCAAGCGAAATAAATGAAGATAATAATACCAAAGAATTTGTGATTGCAATAATTTTCAAGAAGAAACTGAGTATTATCTGACAGAATTGCAGGGGTGCCAATACTTTTGGCCAGCACTGTATAAAATCAATGGAGTGGTGGCCCAGACCCTCACTTATAGTATAAAAAAAATCCTTGTCCATGTGGACCTTATAAAATAAAGTTTATTCATTTTGGAAACATCGGTCAGCATTTTGCACACTCCCTTATCACATGAGGGAAATAACGTCATACCTGGAAAAATATCATACATTCCAGCATCCTCCTTTGTTCAAGCCCAGAGCGTATGATCTGCCTCCGGGTTAGTGGGTGTAACCAGTTGAGCAAGACTACATGGCTGTTCCCTCCTCTATAACCTTTAAGGCTGTGTGCAGTTCTTGCCACATACAAATGTATGAGCTGGTTACAGATTACTCCAACAGGCAATCACAGACTCCCATTCTCTGTGTCGGTGTTTGTGATTGCCTGACATCACAGTACTGTAAAAATAAATAAATCATTTAAAAAAAAAAGACATAGCGCTCCACAGTATTTTTGATTCTCCGCACAGATAAAGTGGATGGCTACAGGCTGCCACCCCCATCTGCCTGGTTTTACCTTGGCTGGCAATCAAAGTTCAGAGAAGCCCAATATTTATTTATTTTTTTTAAGTATTTAAAAAAAAAAATTATTTGTGGCCACCTGCCATATTTTGATGGCCAGACAGGAAAAATCAGGCAGCGGGGGGCTGGAATCCAGCGCAGGGTGGTCAAGGCTGTCTGGGCTTCCCCCGTTGCTAACTGCAGCCCCCAGCCACCCCAGAAAATGCACTATTTTCTGGCATTTTACCCGGCTCATCCAGCGGCCCTGATGGCTGTAGCGTGCTGGGTAATGATGGGGTTAGGGCCAACTTTCTATTATCAGCTGGTAGTAAGCACGAAATTGATGGTGTCACGCCAAATTAGACATGGCTACTATGAATTTCTAGTAAACAGTAGAAAAAAATATATATATTTTTTTAGAAATAAAACAAAAAAAAAAAACATTTAGAGACTCCATCTTTATAATAAAAAAAAATCCTTAGTCCAACATAGTCCACAGGGCGATCAATGTCAACTCTGCTTCATTGCTCTGTAAAGACAAGCGTTAAAGTCAAAGTTCAATCCATGGATAAGCCATGGACTCGGGTAAACCCTGACGTCACCGCAAACACAGCCGAAAAAAGGTGAAAACTGCCGAGTGACGAGCAGTGCAGTGAAAACCGCTGAAAGTTAACGATCGTACCCGGAAGCAGAAGCGGCCAGGAGATAGTGGTTAACTGGTAAGTGTAATTATAATGGTTTTTAATAATGTGCTTTTTTTACAGCCCCTAGACCAGGGGTCTCAAACACGCGGCCCGCAGGCCGCATGCAGCCGTCATGTGGCTTCTTGCGGTCCGCTGGCTCGTAAAGATGGCGACCGATGCAAGGGGCCACAGCCGCCAGCTATTTATTGTAGCTACAGTTTTGCCTTTGCCGCGCACAGTGAAGTTCTTGCTGCAGAACGCAATAACAGCCGCCTGCCAATCAGAGGCAAGCACCTGCTGCATATGACCTCAGATGCTTGACTGTGATTGGCCAGTGGCTGTTTTGCAGTGAGAACTGCTCTGCATGCGCCGGCAGAATGTTCAGCGGTGACAGCAGCTGTGATCATTACCGGGTCCACGTGCCTGCATGCCGCCGACGGAGGATAGGGGAGCAGAATGTTTGTGTGTGTGTGATTCTGTTGCTGGCTGAGGCTGCACAGGGTGTGCGATTCTGTTGCTGGCTGAGGCTGCACAGGGGTGTGTGTGTGTGTGTGTGTGACATTCTGTTGCTGGCTGAGGCTGCACAGGGTGTGTGTGTGTGTTGCTAGCTGAGGCTACACAGGATGTGTGTGTTGCTAGCTGAGGCTGCACAGGGTGTGTGATTCTGTTGCTGCCTGAGGCTGCACAGGGTGTGTGTGTGTGTGTGTGTGTGATTCTGTTGCTGGCTGAGGCTGCACAGGGTGTGTGTGTGTGTGTGTGATTCTGTTGCTGGCTGAGGCTGCACAGGGTGTGTGTGTGTGTGTGTGTGTGTGTGTTGCTAGCTGAGGCTACACAGGATGTGTGTGTTGCTAGCTGAGGCTGCACAGGGTGTGTGATTCTGTTGCTGCCTGAGGCTGCACAGGGTGTGTGTGTGTGTGTGCGTGTGTGTGTGTTTACAAAAAGAAGACATGCATGGGGCACATTACCACAAGAAGGGGACATGCATGGGGCACATTACCACAAGAAGGGGACCTGACTGGAGGGCACATTACTACAAGCAGGGGAGCTGCATGGAGGCATATTAATACAAGAAGGGGAGCTGCATGGAGGCATATTAATACAAGAAGGGGAGCTGCATGGGGCAAATTGCTACAAGGGGACAAGGATGCACACATTTTTACAGAATGGGGAACAGGATGGGGCACATTACTACAAGATGTTGGCCAAAATTACTATGCGGTGCTTATTGTAAAACTGTATTACTTACAAAAAAGGGGAAAAAAATGTAAATAAAAAAACCATGTTTTATAATATATATATATAATTATATATATACATACATACATACACACACATACACACACACACATTTGTTATAATAGACAAATGAAAAATGTTCAAAAACAGTGACCCAAGTGTGTATAGAAAGAAAAAAGATGGTACCACTAACAATGTCACTTTGTCCTGAAAAAAAAAATGCGGCCCTTCAAATTATTTTTTTTCTGTGTGTGGCCCATACACCCGGTCGAGTTTGAGACCCCTGCCCTAGACCCAAACTGGATCCGAACTGTAATACAGGTTTCCCAGAAAAACCCATTTTCGGGACCTTGTGCACGAACACTATGGGGCACTTTGCACACTGCGACATCGCAAGCCGATGCTTGCGATGCCGAGCGACATAGTACCGCCCCCGTCGCAGCAGCGATATCTTGTGATTGCTGCCGTAGCGAACATTATCGCTACGGCAGCTTCACATGCACTCACCTGCCCTGCGACGTAGCTCTGGCCGGCGATCCGCCTCCTTCCTAAGGGGGCGGATTGTGCGGCGTCATAGCGACGTCACACGGCAGGCGGCAAATAGCAGCGGAGGGGTGGAGATGAGCAGGATATAAACATCCCGCCCACCTCCTTCCTTCCGCATTGCAGCCGGGACGCAGGTAGGAGATGTTCCTCGCTCCTGCGGCTTCTCACACAGATGTGTGCTGCCGCAGGAACGAGAAACAACATCGTACCTGTCGCTGTACCGGCATTATGAAAATGTCGAACCCTGCACCGATGATACGATAACGACGCTTTTGCGCTCGTTAATCGTATCAAAAAGGATTTGCACACTACGACATCGACGCCGGATGTGTGTCACTTTCGATTTGACCCCACCGACATCGCACCTGCGATGTCGTAGTGTGCAAAGCCCGCCTTTGTGTTCGGTATGGGGTCCAGAACTTCACAGTTTGGGTTCGCCCATCCCTACTCGGCATGGCAAGGACTAATTTGCAATTTATAATTCTGCAACATTCACTGTTTGACACGATGGGTGTTTTCCAAAGACAAAAATCGTCACCTCAACCGTACATGAAATCCCAGGTGGTTTTAATTTCCAAAATGTGGTCACTTTAGAGTATTTTTGCTGTTCTGGCACTTAGGAGCTCTACAAATGGCCTCTTCAAACTATTGTAGGAAAATCTGTGCTCCAAAATCAAATGGCGTTCCTTCCTTCCTGAGCCCTGTGGTGCGGCCAAACAGTACTGTACAGTCACATGTGAGGTATTGCCCCGTTCAGGAGAAATTGTATAACATACCATGTGGCCTTTTTTACTTATTCCCTTTGTGAAAATGGAATATTTGGGGTTAAAACATGACAGTGGTAAAACTGTAATTATTTGTTTTTTTGCCACCCAATAGATTAAAATTTTGTGACACCTGTGGTGTCAATATGCTTGCTAGGGTCATTTGTGGGTGTTTTCTGCTGTTCTGGCACCTCAGGGGCTTTTCCGATGTGACAAGGCACCCACAAAACATTCCAGCAAAATCTTAAGCCTAATATGGTGATTGTAAAAGGGAACATTGCTAAAAGGGGAATAAAAGCACCAACATCCCAACTATTGTTGTGCAAAAGGTGTAAAAGACCTTCGTCTCTTTACTATCACAAACGATCTATTCCCAATATCACAAATGTACTGTATATATTCCCAAGGGTAATAATTTCTCTGTTCCTATTGCCTTATTCTGCTTTGCCCTTAATACCTGGTGCATCCCAATCAAGCATATACTGAGTCACTTTGTTGTAATAATAAAATATAAACACGTTTATTATTAACTAACAAGACTACAAGAATACACTATATAATTCAAGCACATGTACTAATATATACACATACAATACTGAAGCGACCGGTGGTAGGGCCGCGGGTGTGTGTGTATGCTCTATTCCAACAAAATCCCCATACTCAGATTTTACCGGTAGTAACATTTCTTTACTAGGAAACATATTTATAATACAATCAACCAAACTATCTGCGCACATGTGTATAGTGGAGTCCCCGGATCTACACTCTTTCCGGGTACGCAGCAAAAAGAAAGGAAGAAAACAACAAAGAAATGGCAGCAACTTTCCCTAACTTTCCCTACAATCACGTACCAGTCTATCCCAGAAGAAGATGCCGCTCCCACGTCGCAGGCCTGGAGTCTCACGATGATGGGTCCCGGTGCAGCGCTGAAGGGATGCAGCTCCTCGGTCTTTTCCTTTGATCTTCTCCCGCTGGTAACGGATTCTAGTCAGTCTTTTAGTCCCGGGGCACACCGAGCAGAAGAAGGGAGGTCACGGCCCCTGTACTTGCACTCAGGGTGCGATGCTCTGCAGTCAAGTTGTCACAGCCCCTGGATTTGCACCCCGGGCGCGATGCTCTGCAGTCCGGGGATGGCAGGAACCACTTCCACAGGGTGATTCCTCCAAGAATCCGGTGGCAAAAGAGCCCTGTGTTCAGAGAGACCACACGCAGCTCTCTCCTGGCTAAGCTCCGGGGCTGAATGATTTTCCCGCACTTTCTCTTCCTGGTTAGAACACACAAACTGCTGGAGGGGATTTCCCATCTCTGTGTTTGTGATTGCACAGTCTGACACTGCCCCCTTGTGGGCAAGGGCTGAAGCAATATTCAAATCCATTTCTACATTAATGATGCAGTCTGAATTGTTGATCCCATTACATACCCCCCCACTTAAAGGTTGGCAGTCCCTGTCAACTACCGTCGGTTCCCAGGCAGCAATGACTGCAGATGTCACAGGGGTTGGTTGGAAAGTGGGCCATACATACTGGTCCCTGTAAGACCGCCCGGGCGGGATCCCAGCAGTGGTGCGGTCAGTGCGTCTCAAGGGTCGGTTGTTCCCCTCTCCGTCACTGTCTTTACGCCCCACTTCAGTCAGCACTCCGGGGGAAGAACTGGGTTGTGTAGGTGGGTCACCGGTCTCAGAGTCGACGTGATCACTATGCTGGGAAGCGTCCGTGATGTCAGTCGTGTTGGCAGCGTCACCCCCTCTGGGTACTGTGGTAGGGGAGTCAGGCTGGGATCGGCAGGGACACAACATATTTCGGTGCACAGTGCGAATGTTGCGACTGTCTTCACCCTGCACTCGGTATACATGCCCGTTGGGGTAGGGGCGTTCGATTACTTGGTAGACTTCAGTCTCCCACTTGGCTCGAAGTTTCCCTTGTGGCTTCTTGATACGGAGCAGGACTAGCTGTCCCAACTTCAAGGGTTGCTCTTGCACGGGGAGTGGGTCAGCATGTATCTGGCCCCGGATTTGTTGGCTCACCAGCCGGTGTACAGTCTCCATCTTCTGTCGGTGAGCATTTAGCCAGGAGGGGTAGTTATGGCAGACATCCTCTCCAGGGCGGAATAGGTTCAGGTCATGGACCCCTTTTCCGGGGCGGCCAAAGAGAAGGGTGTGTGGGGTGTAACCAGTCACGGAGTGGACCTGGTTGTTGTAGGCCCATACTAGATCGGGAAGGAATTGGGGCCATTGGTCTTTCTTATCATCGGCCAAGGTGCGGATCAGCTGGAGTAGAGTCCGGTTAAAGCGTTCACATGCACCGTTCCCTTGTGGGTGGTAAGGAGTGGTCCTCGACTTCTGGATCCCATACATCCGATGCAGCTCTTCGATGACTCAGCCTTCGAAACAAGCCCCCTGGTCGGAGTGCAACCTCTCCGGACACCCATAGACGTGGATGAACTGTCGACAGATGGCCCGCGCAGCCGATTCAGCCGTCTGGTCTTTGGTAGCAACAGCGACAGCGAATTTTGTGAAGTGATCCACCATGACTAGGCAGTACTGATAGCCACTGCTCGCCGTCCCAATCAGCAGATAGTCCACCATCAACAGCTCAAGGGGCCTGGATGTTTTAATTGTCTGGACAGGTGCACGCTGCTCAGGGGACTTGTGTAGTTCACAGGTGCGACAGGTCTGGCAGACGTCTTCAACCAGCTTGCAGAGCCCCGGACAATAGATGGACTGTTGAATCCACCGAAAGGTCTTGTCTATTCCGAAGTGTCCATTCCTTTTGTGGGCTTGGGCCACCATCTCACGGGCCAATTGATCAGGCACCACAACTTGTGTGCATTCCTCCAGCATATGCGACAGGAGAACCTTCCGGTATAGCACTCCTTCTCTCAGAATCAGCCGGTCCCACTGACTGAGCAGGGTCAAGGTCCCGGTAGACAGTCGTGCCGGTATATCGGCGGGAGGCTTCTGCTGCCGCTTCATCCATTGTTTGAGTAGAGCCCATTCAGGGTTCTGGTCCTGGAGTCTGCACCACTCCTGGGGTGGTAAGGCGACCCCCACTGGAGTTCCAGCTTCGCCCACAACGAACTGGCGGTAATCCATCATCTGTTGGGCGAGCTTTGCAAAGTCAGGCGTCTCGTCCCCTTCTAATTCTTCATCCCGGTCTCGGTTGAGTAAGGGGTATGACACTCTAGACAGGCTGTCCGCATTTTGATTCTCAGCTCCAGCCCTATATTTGATCTTGTAATTGAACTTGGAGAGCCGAGCCATCCAACGCTGCTCCATGACTCCGAGCTTCGCATTTTCTAAGTCGGTCAACGGGTTGTTATCGGTCAGGACTAGTACTTCAGCCCCCGTGAGGTATCCTGCAAATTTCTCCGCCATAGCCCACGTTAGGGCCAACAGCTCCAGCCGGAAGGAGCTATAATTGGTGGGGTTCTTCTCGCTCTCATGTAGGGACCGACTGGCATAGCCTATGACCCGTTCCTTGTCTTCTTGGACCTGTGAAAGTACTGCCCCTAGACCCTGTAGACTGGCATCGGTGTGTAGTTGGAAGGGCAGGTTGTAGTCCGCATATGCCAGGATGGGGGGAGATGTTAAGGCACCCTTTAGGGCTTGAAAGGACTGTTCCTGGCTGGGTCCCCAGCTGATGGGTCGTCCTCTGGGGCTGTTGGTGGTCCCTCGAAGCAGGTCATGCAAGGGTGCAGCAAGCCGGGCGAAGTTTTTGACGAACCGGCGGTAGTAGCCGGCCAACCCCAGGAAAGCCCTGACCTCTTTGACGTTCGTGGGCTGCGGCCAATCCCGTACGGCGGCTATCTTCTCTGAAGATGGCTGGACACCTTCGGCTGAGATCCGGTGGCCCAGGTAATTGATCTCGGGCTGCAGAAGACGGCACTTGCTGGGTTTCAACTTCAGGCCATGTTCTCTCAACCTACTGAACACACGGCCCAGCTGCTGCAGGTGTTCTTCAAATGTGGCCGAATAGACTACAATGTCGCCCAGGTAGATGAGGGTGAAGTCGAAGTTGAAGTCTCCCAAGCAGCGCTCCATCAGCCGCTGGAAAGTCCCCGGCGCATTGTTCAGACCAAAGGGCATCCGGTCGAACTCGTACAGGCCCATGGGTAGGATGAAAGCAGTCTTCTCTCTATCTTTCTCGTGCATAGGTACCTGCCAATATCCGCTGGCCAGATCCAATGAAGAGAAGTATTTGGCTTTCTTCAGGGCTGTCAGGGATTCTTCGATCCTTGGCAAAGGGTATGAGTCTCGGATGGTGCAAGCATTCAAATGGCGGTAGTCCACACAGAACCTCAGGGACCCGTCCTTCTTCTTGACTAACACCACCGGTGCAGCCCAGGGGTTCTGGCTTTCTCGTACCACTCCAGCGTGTAACATGGAATTCAGGAGATTTTTCACTTCTTGGTATTGCTGGGGAGGTATTTGGCGGTACCTTTCACGGATAGGAGCAGTGTCACCTGTGGGGATTTCGTGCTTGATACTGGTGGTGCACCCAAAGTCGGTGTCATGCCGGGCAAAGGACGCCTGATGCTCTTGAAGTAGCTCTTCCACCTGGGACACCTCCCGTTTGGAGTATTGAGATACGTCCAACTGACACTTCTCTCGTAGTTCTCGCCCCGCGTTGGTGTCACCCGCGACAGCGGCCATGGCAGAGACCGTCACTGTCCAATCTCCCTCTGTAGACGGTACAAACTGGAGGGGGCTCATAGGGTTCACCTCTTCGGTTAGAGCGTAGACTCGGGCGAGCTGTGTCCCGGCTTCTAGGTCAACGCTCACGTTAGCCGTGTTGCCCAGCCTGACAGGAATTCTTCCCTTTCTCACTACTGCTAGAGTTCGAGCGACTAGTGGATTCAGCTTCCCTTCCTTCGGGGTGCGCGGCTCAATCAGCACCTCCACGCCTTCAAGCTGTCTCGTGGTGCTAAGGGGTAGTGAGATAACTGTCTCTTTCCCAGCCGGTAAGGTGATCCTAGTATGGCGGGGTACGGTGATCATGGCCAGCGGCAGTTGTTCTTCTGTCATTCGCTGGAGGTTGCAGGTCCGGACCACTTGCTGAAAGGCACGGCGGGTGGCCCTATGTGCGGTCACTTCTTGCCAGTACTTGGGCCCCTTCTTGGTAAACAACACCAGATTCAGGTCTTTCAAGATGTTCATCCCAATAATCATGGGCGTCTCTGATCCAAAGCCTTCCCCGACCACGATTATCCCTCTCTTCCCGAGATCTTGGCCACAGATTTCGGTGTTCATCCAGGCAACTCCCGTCACCGGAATGGGTAGATTATTGGCTGCTTTGATCTTGATGGCGGTATCAGGGTCATAGGCAACCCGCGGCTTTAGACACTCTTCGGAGATGGTAGATACCTGAGACCCAGTATCCATTAACCCTTGTACGGCGATCCCTTCCAGTAATACTTCCAGGGTGGGGCTATTTGATGCAAGTTTGTTCCGTGGCTGGCTCTGTTTTCCTACACCCCTCTCTTTGGCGTCCCCTGCCGAGTGAGCCTCTTTGGCAGGGGCGTCTAGTTTAAAGGCGGCCGCTGTTGTGGGACATGGCTTGCTGGTTCTGGTCGATCGGACTGCGGATGAACTTGAAAGTTCTGGGGGCAACGGTTGGCCCTATGGCGGGGATCGCCGCATGTCCAGCATCTTCCCATCGGCCGGCTGGGTTGTTGTCTCGCTTGCCGGCCCGCCTGTTGGTCTAGGGTGAGCTGTAACACCTGTTTCTGCAACTCTGCCACCATCTGCTTCAGTTCTTCCGTGTTGCTGGTCGGAGTCCCGATACCAGATATGGACCTGCAAGCCGCGGTATATGTCTGTCTCTCCACGACAGGTCCCCTTGAACGTTCTATAGCTTCTTGTTTGACCTCAGCGAACGTAAAGGCCGGATTTATCCGGAGTAGATCTTGCAACGAGCGGTTAAGGTACGGGTCTCTCAATCCGGTCACGAACTGATCTCTCAACACCAGGTCACGGGCACCCGTACTAGCTATCTGTTCTTCTTTTCTACAGGCTTGTTCTAGTAGCACTTGAAGGGCATTGGCATATTGAGGAATGTCCTCCGACTCGAGCTGAGAGCTGAGTACGCCGGAAGAACATATAGCGCAATGTTCCCGCATATGTGGTCGGCCCATAGGTGTTCTCCAGCACCCGCACCAAGTCATCCAACGTACGCTGGCCCCTAACCGTCTCCAGCCTGACTGTCGTCCACGCTTCCCCCTCTAATGTTAGCATGGCCATTTCTGCTAAGGTCTTAGGATCAGTGTTATACATTTCCCCCACTATCTTAAGCTGTTCAGTCCATTCAGTTACAGGATAGTTCCGTCCGTCAAACTTTCTCACCTGATTGACAATAGACGGCGGGGGAGCCGTCCGGTTATAAGTTACTACCGGGGGATGATTTTGTTGGTCACACATCCTGCCGACTACGCCACATGAAGCGACCGGTGGTAGGGCCGCGGGTGTGTGTGTATGCTCTATTCCAACAAAATCCCCATACTCAGATTTTACCGGTAGTAACATTTCTTTACTAGGAAACATATTTATAATACAATCAACCAAACTATCTGCGCACATGTGTATAGTGGAGTCCCCGGATCTACACTCTTTCCGGGTACGCAGCAAAAAGAAAGGAAGAAAACAACAAAGAAATGGCAGCAACTTTCCCTAACTTTCCCTACAATCACGTACCAGTCTATCCCAGAAGAAGATGCCGCTCCCACGTCGCAGGCCTGGAGTCTCACGATGATGGGTCCCGGTGCAGCGCTGAAGGGATGCAGCTCCTCGGTCTTTTCCTTTGATCTTCTCCCGCTGGTAACGGATTCTAGTCAGTCTTTTAGTCCCGGGGCACACCGAGCAGAAGAAGGGAGGTCACGGCCCCTGTACTTGCACTCAGGGTGCGATGCTCTGCAGTCAAGTTGTCACAGCCCCTGGATTTGCACCCCGGGCGCGATGCTCTGCAGTCCGGGGATGGCAGGAACCACTTCCACAGGGTGATTCCTCCAAGAATCCGGTGGCAAAAGAGCCCTGTGTTCAGAGAGACCACACGCAGCTCTCTCCTGGCTAAGCTCCGGGGCTGAATGATTTTCCCGCACTTTCTCTTCCTGGTTAGAACACACAAACTGCTGGAGGGGATTTCCCATCTCTGTGTTTGTGATTGCACAGTCTGACACTGCCCCCTTGTGGGCAAGGGCTGAAGCAATATTCAAATCCATTTCTACATTAATGATGCAGTCTGAATTGTTGATCCCATTACATACCCCCCCACTTAAAGGTTGGCAGTCCCTGTCAACTACCGTCGGTTCCCAGGCAGCAATGACTGCAGATGTCACAGGGGTTGGTTGGAAAGTGGGCCATACATACTGGTCCCTGTAAGACCGCCCGGGCGGGATCCCAGCAGTGGTGCGGTCAGTGCGTCTCAAGGGTCGGTTGTTCCCCTCTCCGTCACTGTCTTTACGCCCCACTTCAGTCAGCACTCCGGGGGAAGAACTGGGTTGTGTAGGTGGGTCACCGGTCTCAGAGTCGACGTGATCACTATGCTGGGAAGCGTCCGTGACGTCAGTCGTGTTGGCAGCGTCCCCCCCTCTGGGTACTGTGGTAGGGGAGTCAGGCTGGGATCGGCAGGGACACAACATATTTCGGTGCACAGTGCGAATGTTGCGACTGTCTTCACCCTGCACTCGGTATACATGCCCGTTGGGGTAGGGGCGTTCGATTACTTGGTAGACTTCAGTCTCCCACTTGGCTCGAAGTTTCCCTTGTGGCTTCTTGATACGGAGCAGGACTAGCTGTCCCAACTTCAAGGGTTGCTCTTGCACGGGGAGTGGGTCAGCATGTATCTGGCCCCGGATTTGTTGGCTCACCAGCCGGTGTACAGTCTCCATCTTCTGTCGGTGAGCATTTAGCCAGGAGGGGTAGTTATGGCACACATCCTCTCCAGGGCGGAATAGGTTCAGGTCATGGACCCCTTTTCCGGGGCGGCCAAAGAGAAGGGTGTGTGGGGTGTAACCAGTCACGGAGTGGACCTGGTTGTTGTAGGCCCATACTAGATCGGGAAGGAATTGGGGCCATTGGTCTTTCTTATCATCGGCCAAGGTGCGGATCAGCTGGAGTAGAGTCCGGTTAAAGCGTTCACATGCACCGTTCCCTTGTGGGTGGTAAGGAGTGGTCCTCGACTTCTGGATCCCATACATCCGATGCAGCTCTTCGATGACTCGGCCTTCGAAACAAGCCCCCTGGTCGGAGTGCAACCTCTCCGGACACCCATAGACGTGGATGAACTGTCGACAGATGGCCCGCGCAGCCGATTCAGCCGTCTGGTCTTTGGTAGCAACAGCGACAGCGAATTTTGTGAAGTGATCCACCATGACTAGGCAGTACTGATAGCCACTGCTCGCCGTCCCAATCAGCAGATAGTCCACCATCAACAGCTCAAGGGGCCTGGATGTTTTAATTGTCTGGACAGGTGCACGCTGCTCAGGGGACTTGTGTAGTTCACAGGTGCGACAGGTCTGGCAGACGTCTTCAACCAGCTTGCAGAGCCCCGGACAATAGATGGACTGTTGAATCCACCGAAAGGTCTTGTCTATTCCGAAGTGTCCATTCCTTTTGTGGGCTTGGGCCACCATCTCACGGGCCAATTGATCAGGCACCACAACTTGTGTGCATTCCTCCAGCATGTGCGACAGGAGAACCTTCCGGTATAGCACTCCTTCTCTCAGAATCAGCCGGTCCCACTGACTGAGCAGGGTCAAGGTCCCGGTAGACAGTCGTGCCGGTATATCGGCGGGAGGCTTCTGCTGCCGCTTCATCCATTGTTTGAGTAGAGCCCATTCAGGGTTCTGGTCCTGGAGTCTGCACCACTCCTGGGGTGGTAAGGCGACCCCCACTGGAGTTCCAGCTTCGCCCACAACGAACTGGCGGTAATCCATCATCTGTTGGGCGAGCTTTGCAAAGTCAGGCGTCTCGTCCCCTTCTAATTCTTCATCCCGGTCTCGGTTGAGTAAGGGGTATGACACTCTAGACAGGCTGTCCGCATTTTGATTCTCAGCTCCAGCCCTATATTTGATCTTGTAATTGAACTTGGAGAGCCGAGCCATCCAACGCTGCTCCATGACTCCGAGCTTCGCATTTTCTAAGTCGGTCAACGGGTTGTTATCGGTCAGGACTAGTACTTCAGCCCCCGTGAGGTATCCTGCAAATTTCTCCGCCATAGCCCACGTTAGGGCCAACAGCTCCAGCCGGAAGGAGCTATAATTGGTGGGGTTCTTCTCGCTCTCATGTAGGGACCGACTGGCATAGCCTATGACCCGTTCCTTGTCTTCTTGGACCTGTGAAAGTACTGCCCCTAGACCCTGTAGACTGGCATCGGTGTGTAGTTGGAAGGGCAGGTTGTAGTCCGCATATGCCAGGATGGGGGGAGATGTTAAGGCACCCTTTAGGGCTTGAAAGGACTGTTCCTGGCTGGGTCCCCAGCTGATGGGTCATCCTCTGGGGCTGTTGGTGGTCCCTCGAAGCAGGTCATGCAAGGGTGCAGCAAGCCGGGCGAAGTTTTTGACGAACCGGCGGTAGTAGCCGGCCAACCCCAGGAAAGCCCTGACCTCTTTGACGTTCGTGGGCTGCGGCCAATCCCGTACGGCGGCTATCTTCTCTGAAGATGGCTGGACACCTTCGGCTGAGATCCGGTGGCCCAGGTAATTGATCTCGGGCTGCAGAAGACGGCACTTGCTGGGTTTCAACTTCAGGCCATGTTCTCTCAACCTACTGAACACACGGCCCAGCTGCTGCAGGTGTTCTTCAAATGTGGCCGAATAGACTACAATGTCGCCCAGGTAGATGAGGGTGAAGTCGAAGTTGAAGTCTCCCAAGCAGCGCTCCATCAGCCGCTGGAAAGTCCCCGGCGCATTGTTCAGACCAAAGGGCATCCGGTCGAACTCGTACAGGCCCATGGGTAGGATGAAAGCAGTCTTCTCTCTATCTTTCTCGTGCATAGGTACCTGCCAATATCCGCTGGCCAGATCCAATGAAGAGAAGTATTTGGCTTTCTTCAGGGCTGTCAGGGATTCTTCGATCCTTGGCAAAGGGTATGAGTCTCGGATGGTGCAAGCATTCAAATGGCGGTAGTCCACACAGAACCTCAGGGACCCGTCCTTCTTCTTGACTAACACCACCGTTGCAGCCCAGGGGCTCTGGCTTTCTCGTACCACTCCAGCGTGTAACATGGAATTCAGGAGATTTTTCACTTCTTGGTATTGCTGGGGAGGTATTTGGCGGTACCTTTCACGGATAGGAGCAGTGTCACCTGTGGGGATTTCGTGCTTGATACTGGTGGTGCACCCAAAGTCGGTGTCATGCCGGGCAAAGGACGCCTGATGCTCTTGAAGTAGCTCTTCCACCTGGGACACCTCCCGTTTGGAGTATTGAGATACGTCCAACTGACACTTCTCTCGTAGTTCTCGCCCCGCGTTGGTGTCACCCGCGACAGCGGCCATGGCAGAGACCGTCACTGTCCAATCTCCCTCTGTAGACGGTACAAACTGGAGGGGGCTCATAGGGTTCACCTCTTCGGTTAGAGCGTAGACTCGGGCGAGCTGTGTCCCGGCTTCTAGGTCAACGCTCACGTTAGCCGTGTTGCCCAGCCTGACAGGAATTCTTCCCTTTCTCACTACTGCTAGAGTTCGAGCGACTAGTGGATTCAGCTTCCCTTCCTTCGGGGTGCGCGGCTCAATCAGCACCTCCACGCCTTCAAGCTGTCTCGTGGTGCTAAGGGGTAGTGAGATAACTGTCTCTTTCCCAGCCAGTAAGGTGATCCTAGTATGGCGGGGTACGGTGATCATGGCCAGCGGCAGTGGTTCTTCTGTCATTCGCTGGAGGTTGCAGGTCCGGACCACTTGCTGAAAGGCACGGCGGGTGGCCCTATGTGCGGTCACTTCTTGCCAGTACTTGGGCCCCTTCTTGGTAAACAACACCAGATTCAGGTCTTTCAAGATGTTCATCCCAATAATCATGGGCATCTCTGATCCAAAGCCTTCCCCGACCACGATTATCCCTCTCTTCCCGAGATCTTGGCCACAGATTTCGGTGTTCATCCAGGCAACTCCCGTCACCGGAATGGGTAGATTATTGGCTGTTTTGATCTTGATGGCGGTATCAGGGTCATAGGCAACCCGCGGCTTTAGACACTCTTCGGAGATGGTAGATACCTGAGACCCAGTATCCATTAACCCTTGTACGGCGATCCCTTCCAGTAATACTTCCAGGGTGGGGCTATTTGATGCAAGTTTGTTCCGTGGCTGGCTCTGTTTTCCTACACCCCTCTCTTTGGCGTCCCCTGCCGAGTGAGCCTCTTTGGCAGGGGCGTCTAGTTTAAAGGCGGCCGCTGTTGTGGGACATGGCTTGCTGGTTCTGGTCGATCGGACTGCGGATGAACTTGAAAGTTCTGGGGGCAACGGTTGGCCCTATGGCGGGGATCGCCGCATGTCCAGCATCTTCCCATCGGCCGGCTGGGTTGTTGTCTCGCTTGCCGGCCCGCCTGTTGGTCTAGGGTGAGCTGTAACACCTGTTTCTGCAACTCTGCCACCATCTGCTTCAGTTCTTCCGTGTTGCTGGTCGGAGTCCCGATACCAGATATGGACCTGCAAGCCGCGGTATATGTCTGTCTCTCCACGACAGGTCCCCTTGAACGTTCTATAGCTTCTTGTTTGACCTCAGCGAACGTAAAGGCCGGATTTATCCGGAGTAGATCTTGCAACGAGCGGTTAAGGTACGGGTCTCTCAATCCGGTCACGAACTGATCTCTCAACACCAGGTCACGGGCACCCGTACTAGCTATCTGTTCTTCTTTTCTACAGGCTTGTTCTAGTAGCACTTGAAGGGCATTGGCATATTGAGGAATGTCCTCCGACTCGAGCTGAGTACGCCGGAAGAACATATAGCGCAATGTTCCCGCATATGTGGTCGGCCCATAGGTGTTCTCCAGCACCCGCACCAAGTCATCCAACGTACGCTGGCCCCTAACCGTCTCCAGCCTGACTGTCGTCCACGCTTCCCCCTCTAATGTTAGCATGGCCATTTCTGCTAAGGTCTTAGGATCAGTGTTATACATTTCCCCCACTATCTTAAGCTGTTCAGTCCATTCAGTTACAGGATAGTTCCGTCCGTCAAACTTTCTCACCTGATTGACAATAGACGGCGGGGGAGCCGTCCGGTTATAAGTTACTACCGGGGGATGATTTTGTTGGTCACACATCCTGCCGACTACGCCACATGAAGCGACCGGTGGTAGGGCCGCGGGTGTGTGTGTATGCTCTATTCCAACAAAATCCCCATACTCAGATTTTACCGGTAGTAACATTTCTTTACTAGGAAACATATTTATAATACAATCAACCGAACTATCTGCGCACATGTGTATAGTGGAGTCCCCGGATCTACACTCTTTCCGGGTACGCAGCAAAAAGAAAGGAAGAAAACAACAAAGAAATGGCAGCAACTTTCCCTAACTTTCCCTACAATCACGTACCAGTCTATCCCAGAAGAAGATGCCGCTCCCACGTCGCAGGCCTGGAGTCTCACGATGATGGGTCCCGGTGCAGCGCTGAAGGGATGCAGCTCCTCTGTCTTTTCCTTTGATCTTCTCCCGCTGGTAACGGATTCTAGTCAGTCTTTTAGTCCCGGGGCACACCGAGCAGAAGAAGGGAGGTCACGGCCCCTGTACTTGCACTCAGGGTGCGATGCTCTGCAGTCAAGTTGTCACAGCCCCTGGATTTGCACCCCGGGCGCGATGCTCTGCAGTCCGGGGATGGCAGGAACCACTTCCACAGGGTGATTCCTCCAAGAATCCGGTGGCAAAAGAGCCCTGTGTTCACACAGAGACCACACGCAGCTCTCTCCTGGCTAAGCTCCGGGGCTGAATGATTTTCCCGCACTTTCTCTTCCTGGTTAGAACACACAAACTGCTGGAGGGGATTTCCCATCTCTGTGTTTGTGATTGCACAGTCTGACACTGCCCCCTTGTGGGCAAGGGCTGAAGCAATATTCAAATCCATTTCTACATTAATGATGCAGTCTGAATTGTTGATCCCATTACAATACAATAAAACACCAGTAAATACTTTACTATAAAACCCACAGTTACATACCACCCACTATGGCACTCACACAGTTACAGCCCACCCAACAATATGATACTATCTATCCCTATATGAGGAGTACTCAGCCATCCTTTTGTGTGACCATCCAGAAAGCAAGAGAAAGAGAAGAGAGAGAGGGGTGAGAGGGCAGCTTAATATAGAGGCTTGCGACCAAGATTCATTTAGCCCTATGATTGGCTGTAACCTGTGATGTCATGGGGGCATGTGTATAGCCAGGTGTTGGAGAACGCCTCCCAACCTGGCTGAGGGTAAAGGCCCAGTCACACTAAACAACTTACCAGCGATCCCAACAACGATCAAACCTGATAGCAGCGATCCCTAAGTTGCTAGGAGGTTGCTGGTGAGATGTCACACTGCGACGCTCCAGCGATCCCACCAGCAACCTGACCTGGCAGGGATCGCTGGAGCGTGGCTACATGAGTTGCTGGTGAGCTCACCAGCAACCAGTGTCCCAGCCCCCAGCCAGCAGCGCCGCGTGGAAGATGCTGCGCTTGGTAACTAAGGTAAATATCGGGTAACCAACCCGATATTTACCTTGGTTACCAGCGCAAGCAGCTAAACGTGCAGCGAGCAGGGAGCAGCGCACACCGCTTAGCGCTGGCTCCCTGCTCTCCTAGTTACAGTACACATCGGGTTAATTACCCGATGTGTGCTGCAGCTACATGTGCACAGAGCAGGGAGCAGCGCACAATGCTTAGCGCTGGCTCCCTGCTCTCCTAGTTACAGCACACATCGGGTTAATTACCCGATGTGTGCTGCAGCTACATCTGCACAGAGCAGGGAGCAGCGCACAATGCTTAGCGCTGGCTCCCTGCTCTCCTAGTTACAGCACACATTGGGTTAATTACCCGATGTGTGCTGTAGCTACATGTGCAAGAAGCAGGAGCCGGCACTGACAGTGAGAGCGGAGGAGGCTGGTAACGAAGGTAAATATCGGGTAACCAAGGACAGGGCTTCTTGGTTACCCGATGTTTACCGTGGTTACCAGTGTCTGCAGAAGCCGGCTCCTGCTGCCTGCACATTTAGTTGTTGCTGTCTCGCTGTCACACACAGCGATCTGTGCTTCACAGCGGGACAGCAACAACTAAAAAATGGCCCAGGACATTCAGCAACAACCAACGACCTCACAGCAGGGGCCAGGTTGTTGCTGGATGTCACACTAAGCAACATCACTAGCAACATCGCTGTTACGTCACAAAAGTTGTTCGTTAGCAGCGATGTTGCAAGCGATTAGAGATAAGCGAACCGGTCGCGGTTCGGCTCGAGGTCGGTTCGCCAAACGGAGGTCTTGTTCGAGTTCGGTTCGTCGAACGTTCGACGAACCGAACTCGAACCAATAGGCTATAATGGGAGGCAATCACAAACACATAAAAATGCATGATAAATGTACACAAACAGTTAATAAACATTGCCATAACACTTACCGGTCCCCGCGATCCCTCCTGCACTCTGTCTCCTGCAGCTATTCCATCCGATGATCGCTGAATCCTCCCGGTGACCGGCACTGCCAGCAGAGATGCAGGACCTATCGTGACGTCAAAATAGCCATGTGACCAGTCACGTGGCTATTATCTCATTGGCTACAGACTGGTCACATGACTATGACGCGTCATGTAGGACCTGCGAGTGCATCTCTCCGGTACACGGTGCACATATGTGTATCGCCGTGTACCGGCGACATGCTCTAGCACACGGTCGACTCCCCTCATCCTCACTACAATCCTCACTACAATCCTGAAGTGCAGTTTCTTCAAATTCATTTAAAGGCACTTGGAACGCTGAAATTGCTGCTTATAATTTAAGCCTCTATTAAAAACCTTTTTGCTTATGGATTGAAAAAAACTCTCCAGGTATCTGAAAAATCATATTGCAGTGATAGTTTCAATTGGCATTAAATATCATACGCCTTGAAGCATCACTTAATATACTATACTAGATTTAATTGCTCTACTACCGGCTGGGGTACTGCAACCAGACACCTGGTATCTGTTTGCTGCACTATCAATTACTTATTCTTTATTTTTACTTTTATTTTTATTTCTACCATATGTGGTTTATTCTTCTTTCTTTTTCCTTGTTCTATTGTGTGAATTGTTTTGAATAAATTTGTGTCTAAAACAAGGATAGCAATAAAAAGTATAAAATATTAATAAAAAAACCTCTTATCAGTGCTGGTTTATTGGGGATTTATTGGGCTGACGGGGGGTAATAAAGATGGAGTCTCTAATGTGTCTGTGTATTTATTTCTATTAAAGTATTTTTTCTCTGTGTGGTGTCTTTTTTTTTAACCCTTTATTGGAGATTCTTAATGGCCGGGTCAAACGTGCCTGACATTAAGAATCTCTGGCTTAATACTGGCTAGTAAAACAAAGCCAGTATTAACTCATGATTACCCAACAAGCCACCCGGCTCCAGGGCTGTTGGAAGAGTTGGATACAGCGCCAGATGATGGCGCTTCTATGAGAGCGCCATTTTCTGGGACGGCTGCGGACTGAAATTCGCAGCAGAGGCGCCCAGAAACCTCGGGCTAACCTGTGCCGCGGATTCCAATCCCCGGCTGCCTAGTTGTACCTGGCTAGACACAAAAATGGGGCGAAGCCCACGTCATTTGTTTTTTAATTATTTCATGAAATAAGTGAAATATTTAAAAAAAACGGGCTTCCCTATATTTTTGGTTCCCAGCCGGGTACAAATAGGCAACTGGGGGTTGGAGGCAGCCCGTGGCTGCCTGCTGTACCTGGCTAGCATCCAAAAATATGGCGAAGCCCACGTCATTTTTTTGGTGGGCAAAAAACTTCTGCATACAGTCCTGGATGGAGTATGCTGAGCCTTGTAGTTCTGCAGCTGCTGTCTGCTCTTCTCCATATAGACAGACAGCAGCTGCAGAACTACAAGGCTCAGCATACTCCATCCAGGACTGTATGCAGAAGTTTTTTGCCCCCTGAAAAAATTATGTGGGCTTCACCATATTTTTGTATGCTAGCCAGGTACAGCAGGCAGTTACGGCTGCCCCCAACCCCCAGTTGCCTATTTGTACCCGGCTGGGTACCAAAAATAAAGGGAAGCCCTTTTTTTATTATTTCATGAATTTCATGAAATAATTAGAAAACAAATGACGTAGGCTTCGCCCCATTTTTGTGTCCAGCCAGGTACAACTAGGCAGCTGGGGATTGGAATCCGCAGCACAGGTTGGCCTGAGCTTTCTGGGCCCCACTGCTGTGAATTGCAGTCTGCAGCCGCCTCAGAAAATGGCACTTTCATAGAAGCGCCATCTTCTGGCGCTGTATACAACTCTTCCAGCACCTGCCTGCTATACCTGGCTAGCATACAAAAATATGGCGAAGCTCATGTCCTTTTTTTGTAGTTTTTTGGCAAAAAAAATAAAAAATGCTTCCCTGGATTTTCCATTGCCAGTGAAGATAACACCAAGCAGTGGGGGTTAGCAGCCAGTAGCTGCTTGGATTACCCTTAGCTAGCAATACAAAAAATGCAGCGGGAGCCCATATATATTTTTTTTAATTATTTATTTAAATAACTAAAAACAAAATGGGCTTCCCTGTATTTTGATTGCTGGACATCACAGTGCTGTAAAAATAAATCTTTAAAAAAAATGACGTAGCGCTCCGCGGTATTTTTGATTCGCAGCGCAGATAAAGCAGACAGCTATGGGTTGCCACCCCCATCTGCCTGCCGTTACCTTGGTTGGCAATCAAAATACAGGGAAGCCCATTAATTTTTTCTATTTAAAAAATAGTTAAAAAAATGACGTTCGGTCCCCCCATTTTTGATAGCCAGCTAGGGTAAAGCAGACGGCTGTAGCCTGAAAACCACAGCTGGCAGCTTTACCGTGGTTGGGGATCCAATGTGGGAGGTCCCCCCAGGCTATTATTTTATAAATATTAATAATTACACAAAAAAGTAGGGTCCCCTCTAAATTGGATCACCAGCCAAGGTAAAGCGGACAGCTGTGGTCTGGTATTCTCACGGTGGGAAGGTCCATAGTTATTGGGCCTTCACAGCCTAAAAATAGCAGGCCGCAGGCACCCCAGACGTGGCGCATCCAGTAGATGCGCCAATCCTGGTGCTTCACCCCAGCTCATCCCGTGCCCTGGTGCAGTGGCAAACGGGGTAATAAATCGGGTTGATACTAGCTGTAAAGTCACCTGAGATCAAGCCCAGCAGTTTGTGATGTCATGGCATCTATTAGATACCCAACATCATAAACGGTCAGTACTAACAAAAAAAAATAAAAAAAAAAATAAAGGGGTCCCACAACGACTCTGGACCGTCTAGAATATGGGGGGGGGGGGAGACACTCAGGGAACGTATCCCCCATTTTCTAGGAGTGCGGACCCTTCATGTGAGGAGTGTGGGTGCAATGAATCTGCACTCACTCTCCCCGGGTCCACAGCAGCAGAGTCCATGTCGTAATGGTTGCTACCAAAGCTGCAATGCCCTGCTCATGAGGTAAGGGCATGCCTAATCAGGAGAACTACTGTAGAGGAAGCTCTGCTCACTGGTATATAGGTGCTCAGAGGTAATAATAGATAAAATTAGTGAGTAACCTCGGCACTCTAAATCTCCCAGACTAAGTCAGTAAGTCACAACGGATAGTAATGCAAAATCACTCTTTATTGGTCCGTATTAAGAAAAAAAAATTTTTCATAAGCATATATGTTTTTGTCCAAAACAAGTTACAAATGACGTTTCGGCCTGAGCCTTCGTCAGATTGGACTTATCTGCATGTAATCATGAAAAATGACTATAATCAGTATCACATAAGAGTGAGAGAACAATAACAAACTCGAACAATGTAGAGGTACAATTGGGATGCAGCAAAAAAATTGCAACACAGCAAGAAATGAAACACATGATACAAATGTCATAACACAGTACAAGGACAATATAGTAATGACAAATATGGGGTCAGAGTAGGCTTAGACAGCTCTGGTAGGAAAGAGATGTCAATCATAAAGTAACATGTGCAGTAGGTGTAGAGCTACACTATGCATGGCAGAGCTAATGGGTAGACCGACCATAGAAAAAGAACGGAAAAAAAGGGGAGAAAAAAGGGGAGAAAAAAGGGGAGAAAAAAGGGGAGAAAAAAGGGGAGAAAAAAGGGGAGAAAAAAGGGGAGAAAAAAGGGGAGAAAAAAGGGGAGAAAAAAGGGGAGAAAAAGGGGAGAAGAAGTGTTTGTTCATGCCAGATGGGAGATAAATAATTTTTTACCGGCGCTGTCATTTACTGTAACGTGATCATCGGTGTATACCTGTGATCACGTGAGCGGGGACCGGAAAAACCGTCCTGAATCATGATCTCCAGGGTCTCAGCTAGCCCTGAAACCCCGGAGATTTTCTGACGCTGGGGGGCGTTATTCACTTATTTCTGCCTGCTGTTTATAAACAGCAGATCAGAATAAGGCTACATTAACACGACCGATCCATTTTTGCGGTCTGCAAAAAACAGTCCGTTTTTTTTCACAGGTGCATCCGTGTGGCATCCGTTTCCGTTCCCTAGACGGTCTGTATGTCATCTGTTTGTCATCCGTGTGCCTTCCGTTTTTTTTGTGCACTGCAAAAAAACTGAAGGAGGGTAAATGCATAAATTTACCCAGGATCCATAGCTTCATCCTACATGAGGCGGTCACATGTTCACTCCAGTGCCATTTTCTACTGCTTTTCACAGCGTAGAGCGCTCTGGTGATTTTCCTGTGCTTGTGCACTTCATATCAGTCTTTTCTGTCATTATAATGGCAGAAAGACACATGATGTCCCACTCTCCTGCATTTTTTAATTTTGCACCCTTTGGTGCCTTTCATGTGGCACTAAGGGGTGCTTAGCTTTGTATTTAGCCAAAAAAAATGAAAAAAAAAAATGACATAGGGTTCCCCCTAGTTTTGTAGCCAGCTAGGGTAAAGCAGACGGCTGCAGCCTCCAGACCACAGCTGGCAACCTCACCTTGGCTGGTAATCCAAAACTGTTATTTTAAATTAAATAATTATAAAAAAAAAAAACATGTAGGGGTCCCCCCAAAATTGGATCACCAGCCAAGGTAAAGCAGACAGCTGGGGTCTGATATTCTCAGACTAGGGAGGTCCATGCTTATTGGACTCTCCCCAGCCTAAAAATAGCAGGCCGCAGCCGCCCCAGAAGTGGCGCATCCATTAGATGCGCCAATCCTGGTGCTTCGCCCCAGCTCATCCCGCGCCCTGGTGCGGTGGCAAACGGGGTAATATATGGGGTTAATACCAGATGTGTAATGTCACCTGGCATCAAGCCCTGGGGTTGGTGAGGTCAGGCGTCTATCAGATACCCGACATCACCAACCCAGTCAGTAATAAAAAAAATACACGACAAACACATTATTATTTGAAAAAACACTCCCCAATACATTCCCTCTTTAACCAATTTATTAGAAAAAAAACCAAATCCAGGTCTGGTGTAATCCAAGGGGTTGCCATGACGATCCACACTGTCCCAGTCAATGAAGAGCAGGATGTTCCCCATTGGCTGGGAGAGCAGTGCAGTGACCTGAGCTAACATCAATGGGTCAGCCCAGGTCACTGCAGGGGGGTGACAAGTGCTGCTGCCAGCGAGGTACATTACCTGCGCTGATCTCCAGCACACTGACAGCACCTGTCACTGAGTTCAATGACCGCCGCCTTCAAAGCCAAGTATCGCGAGAGGCCCGTGACGTCACCGCTAGTCAGTCTCGGGTCGGAAGCGAGAGAAGGTGATTTGACAAGCGGCGGCCATGGAGGACAGTGACAGCACTGAGGTCGGGATGGCGGGACTTCATCACTGCAGGTAAGCCGAGCGGGACCATGTGTGCAGAGTGTGTGTGCAGAGTGTGTGTGCAGAGTGTGTGTGCAGAGTGTGTGTGTGTGTACGTGTGTACATGCCGCAGGCAGGAGGGGGCGGAGTGAGCTGAGCGGGGAAGTTTGGGCTTCCTGCATGTAACTAGGATAAACATCGGGTTACTAACCAAAGCGCTTTGGTTGGATACCCGATGTTTATCTTGGTTACCATCTTCTGGCAGGCTGCCAGCGATGGCTCCTGCACACTGTAGCTGTAAAAAGCCCTGCTTTTTGCTGCTAGAACCGTTCTCGAACGTATCTAGAACTATCGAGCTTTTGCAAAAAAGCTCGAGTTCTAGTTCGATCTAGAACAGCCCCCAAAATCACTCGAGCCGCGAACTGGAGAACCACGAACCGCGAACCGCGCTCAACTCTACTAGCGATGTTGCTTAGTGTGACGGGGCCTTAAAAGACATGATCTTCTGTGTCTGTGTTACCCTCCCCCATCCAGCACAAGAGAAATTATATTATATATTATTGCACTGTACTTCAAAAATAGTTCCAGAGTACATGGAAGGTACTGGTGTCCTCTGGAAAAATTACAACAAACTGTATGGTCCTTTTTTGTTTATTTGTATTTATTAACAACTATTAAAAACTTGAGGCTAAACATTTTGCAATAAAAATGTAATTATTCTTTCCTCACCGTCCAGTGGTAGAAAATTAACTCACACATCTGTGATGTCAATATGCTCACTGCACCCCTCGATGAGTTAATCGAGGGGCGCATTTTGTAATACCTGGTCACTTGTGGGGGGCTGCTTTTCTGGCATGTCAGGGGCTCTTCCAATGTGACATGGCACCTCCAAACCATTTCAACTAAACTGGCACTCCAATATTGTGCTGCTTCTCTTCTTACCCCTGAGGTGTGTCCAAATAGTAGTTTTTCACCACATATGGGGTATCTGCATAGTCAGGAAAAATTGCACATCAAATTGGGAAAATTAAAAATTTGGGGCAAAATATTTTATGGGAAAAATGTTTTGTTTTTTTGCAATTTTCAAGGTTCAACAATATCAAATTTTGTGAAGCAACTGGGAGTGCACTCCAATCAGGGGCTCTACAAATGCAACATGGCGTCCACCATCTCGTCCAGACAATTTTGTGCTCTAAAATTGAAATGGTGCTCCTTCCCTTCTAAGCACAACTGTGTACCCTAACAGATTTACACCACACATAGGGTATCTGTGTACTCAGGAGAAAACAGAATTGTATGGTTCATTTTCTCTTGTTACCCTTGTGAAAATGAAAAATTTGGAGCTTAACCCCTTAACGACCCATGATGTACTGGGTAAGTTATGGATCGTGTGCAGTTAATCCCCGCCCCCTGCCGTGGGCAGGTGGCTGCGATCCGCGCACATATCAGCTATTTTCAACAGCTGACATATGTGCCTGCTAGTCGCGGGTGGAATCGCTTCCACCCGCGGCCATTAACCCCTTACATCTCGCTGCCAAAATCTGGCAGCGAGATGTATATGCGCGCCGCCATGACAGTGACTTACCCCGCCCCCATCAGAAGTCACGTGACATGATCACGTGACTTTCGGTAGTTGCCATGGTAGCACAGGGTCATATGATGACGCCTTTAGCTAACATGAGTCACTTCCTCTCAATGCTGAAATACAGCCGGCATTGAAAGCAAAGCACCAACGGGGGCAGAGCTAGCCGATGGCACACTGAGACGCTGGAAGAAGGAGCTCCCACACACCCGCGGTGAATTCTCACACTTCAAAGGCACTCACCGGGTCCAGGATCAGTAATGGCACGCAGGAGAGGACGGGCGACGAGTGTACAGACTCCAGAGGAGGAAGGTACAGATATCACCCGCATTTTCGGGACCTCAGCATCCCAGCCTGACACCTCTGCTCTCTCCAACATGGTGCCGGCAGACACTGAGGCAGGAGATAACACTCAGCAAACATGCAGGGAGCGACCTCACTGCCTCCTCACATAACAGCAGCCAGCTCAGCCATAAACATAGATAACGCACAGCAGGACACCACAGAAGGGAGTGTTGAAAAACCCCTGTCCCAGCCACAAAAGCGACTCCCAGATGAACTGCAGGCAGAGCAGGGCCCCAGCTCTATGATACAGCAGACCCCAGCAGCCATGGGAAGCAGATCTGTGACACCCGGAGAGGAGCCTGTAATACCACAACAACAGCACACATCACCTAGACTCCCAAACAAAGACTCCCCACCTCCAACACCTCCACCCGCAGAAACAAGGGAGAGAAGAATAAATCAGACCAGACACAGGAACAAGAAGAAGATTCGGATTGGAAAGCACATATCAGATCAATTCCAACCAGGCAGGAAATGGACTCTTTGCTGGGGAAATTGAGGGAATCCCATAAGCAAGACATGGCCTCTATACAATCAGAGATCAAACAAATTGGCCAGCGTGTAACAGCTACAGAAGAGGTGCAGGAACAGATATTTTCCCATATAGAATCACATCAACAAGTCCTATCAGAGCACACGGCCCAGATACAGGACATTCTGACCCACTTAGACGATATTGAAAACTGACATCGCCGTAATAACTTAAGGATTACAGGCCTCACAGAAGCAGTGGCACCACCACAGCTGGATGAATGGGCACAAACATTTCTTTACCCGTCTTCTCCAACGCGACCCAGAACAACGCATAGAACTGGACCACATCCACAGATCCCTAGGCCCCAAATCTCCTGATTCGGCCAGACCAAGAGATGTGATATGTCGGATCCACTTCTATAAAGAAAAGGAGGCCATACTACAAAGATGCAGAGAGAAAGGAGCGGGTACATATAAAAAGGGACACCTCTGATTGTCCTACCAGACCTAGCACGGAGGACACTGCAACTACGCAAGGCCTTAAGACCACTACTCCAATCCCTCAAAGATAAGGATGTTCCATATCGCTGGGGATATCCGTTCCAACTCACAGCAAAGAAAAATGGGAAGTTGGCGGTCTTCCGGTCCTTGGGAGACCTCCCCAACTTCCTAGGGACTTTTGAACTGCCTATGATCAGCCTGCCAGATTGGCCAACACCCTTACCACCAAGAGAGCACTGGCAACAAGTCCAGAACAGAAGGGATGGAGGATCCCCCCGGGATATACACCGCTGAACATCGCTGACCATTCAAAGAAAAGGACAAAACTTCTTGGAAAACCAGGAGGCGAGATATAAATTGATTGTATTGGACTGCTTACCTGTTCATAGAGCGTCATGTATCAGTATCCTCTCTCCTCACGCTTACTTTCCTACTCCCCCCCCCCTTTTTTTTTTTTCTTTCCTTCTCTCTCTCTCTCCCTACTCCCCTCCACTCGCCCCCTCTCCCCTCCCCTTATACCTCTTCCTTCGTATCATTCCCACCTTGCGTCTTCCTCTTCATACACCTTCTATGAGCACACTACAAACTAACTACTCAACCCATCTTCCCCTCCCCTGCACACATACTTACGAAGGACACATGCCCGACACTAATTTCTACCCCCTTCCTCTCCCCCCCTCTTAGACATGCTCTCTACATACACCCCTCCATACGCCTCCTACACTCCGTCTTCCCACTTCCCCCCACGTCCTCCCCCCTGGTCCTTTGCCCTACACCACTTCATTTTTTTTTTTTTTTATTGTCTCACTCAATCTGTCGCTCCCCCCCTCTCCTTTCCTCATTCCTCCCCCTTTCATTCTTTACATCTGGATCTGATACTGAGCTCTGGTTTAATGGCATTTTATATTGAGTTGATAGCCTCGTGTTCTCCTCCCGATGTGCGATCCATACCCAAAACACACCAAGTAATTGGGGGTGTGGGGGAGGGGAATGGAAAAGGGATTAATCACTGCTAGACTGTATACGTTGATTGTTATTCATATTACTTGTGGCCGTTCGCCGCAGAGGGGAGTTCCTGAAAGACCGTAGGCTTTCCCGCACCTCTATTAGGGACATGGCAGAGTGCCACATTAGACAATCGTCTACCAGTAGATACCTGAGATCAGTAGGCACCCTAGTCCTACTTAGCTTATCTAATTTTACCTTTCAGCACTATCTTATCTCTGCTCTCTCTCTTCTCTCCTTGGTTTTCCCTATACCCTGCCTACCCTTTTCTGTGATGTCGCACCTCACCTTTTGCACTTACAATACTAAAGGCTTAAATAAACCCGAAAAGAGAAGTCAGATCCTATATCGCCTGCACAGGAAGGGAGTTAAAATAGCCCTATTTCAAGAGACACACTTCATAGCCTTCAACACTCCCAACTGTAAAACAAAGAATTACCCGACATGGTTCCATGGCCCACACCCCAACAAGAAGGCATGTGGGGTTTCCATTGCTTTTCACAAGATATTCCAGCCAACAGTTCGACACGTTCAGTAGCCCGTGGGACGCTGGCTATTTCTTAAAATATCTTTCCTGAATAATACTTATACAATCGCTAACATCTATTTCCCAAATCAGGACCAGGTATCCTTTGGAGTGTAGACTGTGGAGAAGCTGGCAGAGTTTGCGGGTGGCACCTGTATCATCTTGGGAGGAGACTTCAACCTTGTGCTAGATCCAGCCATGGATTCGTCCTCTGGTGGGGCTGCAATCCCCTCCTCGGCACTACGCAGATTAAAACGAGAACTAACATCCCTTAAACTAGTCGATCTTTGGAGGGTCTTACATCCCGGAGTCAGAGACTACAGTTTTCATTCCACAGTTCATAATAGCTACACCAGACTAGACCACATTTTCATATCCCACGACCTGCAAGACAAATCCCCGGGTTGTTCAATGGATGTTTTTCTCTGGTCGGACCACGCACCAGTATATGGGGAAATTGGGGTGAGAGATATGGGGGGGGGGGGAACATACATGGATACTGAACGACAACCTGCTCAAGAATGAGCAATGCCTGGAGGATATTCATAAAACCATTGCAAACTTCAAAATAGATCATATGGCAGATCCCACACCTGCCCCGGTCAAATGGGAAGCGTTGAAATGTATGATCAGGGGGGTCTGCATATCCCATGGATCCAGAATTAAAAAAGAAAGTGCAAGGGAACTAAAAGAACTGTTAGTACAACCAGACCATAAAGAAACGATAAACAAAACCAAATCCAGTGACACCATTAAAACAGAAATTTCTACTATCCGCCACCAAATATTATCTTTCCTTGACCGAAAATCACTGTGTATCAGAGATAAATTTCGTAGGAATATCTTTGAGTTTGGAGATAAAAGTGGATGATTGTTAGCCAGGACCCTTCACCCCAGACAGGCACAAACCTCAATACTCGCGTTAAACTCACAGACTGGTACCCAGATACATTCTACCCCTGACATATTAGAAGAATTCAGAAACTACTATACAAAACTTTATAACATCCCATCCCCACATACCCCATCACCTGATGCGAGACATCGCGACATTTGGGAATACTTAAACAAATATGCCCCAGACCCCCTTGAAGATGCGGTAGCTGAAGACATAGACGAGGATTTCTCAGACACAGAGCTAAGCGATGCCATTAAAACCCTTAAAGTTGTTAAAAACCCTGGTCCTGATGGGTTCACCCCCTGGTTTTACAAAATATGTGGAGGGGCCTGCAGCCCTATAATGCTGAAAGCCTTCAATTCCATAACCAACACATGCCAGTTCCCTAAACAGACACTCCAAGCACGAATAAGTGTATTCCCCAAGCCTGGCAGGGACCCACTGACCTGCTCTAATTACAGACCTATCTCACTAATAAATGTGGATATTAAATTGTACTCTAAAATGATAGCCCTGAGACTAGGCCCCCTCATACCCAAACTAATCCACAAAGACCAGGTGGGATTTGTCCCAGGGAGGGAGGCACGGGACAACACTATTAGAACCCTGTCCCTAGTGGCCCAGGCACGTCAGCGTCAAATCCCAATGTGCCTCTTGACAGTAGATGCCGAAAAGGCATTTGACAGAGTCCATTGGGTTTTTTTTAGAAGCCACGATGCAGGCAATCGGCGTCCGTTCGCACTTACTACAATGGATGAAAGCATTATATCACGAACCAACGGCACAAGTGGACGTGAACGGACGCCTGTCATCTCCATTTAATATTAGAAACGGTACCAGACAGGGATGCCCCCTATCGCCATACCTATACATCCTGGTAATGGAATCCCTAGCAAATGCACTCAGGGAAAACCCTTCGATAAAAAGGATACAGATAGGACAAACATCTCATAAATTAGCACTATTCGCGGACGATCTCTTGATATATGTGACACAGCCGAAGACTAGTTTGCCCAACATACTGCAGGAGTTTGAGACCTTTGGCAGACTCTCCAATTTTAAAGTAAACCTACAAAAAACAGAGATCTTAAATGTATCGCTACCATCCGTAGAAGAGAATACTCTCAAACCCGCCTTCCCCTTTAAGTGGGCCAGCAATTACATGAAATATCTGGGGATTAGGCTTTCTCCCAACCACCAAGATCTATATAATTACAATTTCCCAGACCTTCTAAAAAAATATTCCACGGGGGGGCGGAGCTAGCCGATGGAGTGTTAAGACACAGAAAGAAGGAGCTCCCACAGACCCACGGCAGAACTCCAATAACACAGGCACTAACCGGGCTCCAGGATGGTAATGGCGCGCAGGAGAGGACGGGCAACGAGCACACAGATCCAGGAGGGAGAAGGTGCTGATATCTGCCGCTTTTTTGGGGCTGCAGCCTCTCAGCCTGACACTGCTGCTCTCTCCAAGATGGCGCCGGCAGATACTGAGACAGGAGATAACACTCAGCAAACATGCAGAGGAGCGACCTCACTGCCCCCACACGTGCTGGCAGCCAGCACAGCTCTAAATGCAGACACATTAAGGCTATATGCGCACGTTGCGTACTAGCCCTGCAGAAATTTCTGCAGCGATCTGAAGAGCACATGTGCGCTTTAGATCGCTGCAGAAATGTCCGTAGTGAGCGCCGATTCCATGCGCTCTGCCTGCAGCTCCTGCCATAGACAGAGCAGGAGCTGCCGGCAAAGCGCAGGAAAGAAGTGACTCTTAGACGCCACGCATACCTCCCAACCGTCCCGGATTCTGCGGGACTTGCACGATTTATCAGGGCTGTCCCGCACTCCCGCGGCTCACAGCTGATGTCCCGGCTCCTCCCCTCAGTGGAGTGAATAAATTAAATTATCATCGGCTCTGGATTTTCGGGGCGGCCGGGACTCGAACTCGTGGAGCTGTGAGTTCATTGTTTCAAAGGCAGCAGCTCTAACCACTGAGCTACTGCCTCTATTGAAAGCAATAGGAAGATTTTGTTATCTTGACCTCTATACTGCAGGGGAGACACCAGAAGCAGGTTATTCAGCTGCAAAGATGGAGGGATGAATGGAGGGATAGAGGGATGAAAGGAGGGATAGAGGGAGGGATGGATGAATGGAGGGATAGAGGGATGAAAGGAGGGATAGAGGGATGGATGGATGGATGATAGAGGGATGAATGGAGGGATAGAGGGATGAAAGGAGGGATAGAGGGAGGGATGGATGGAGGGATAGAGGGATGAAAAGAGGGATAGAGGGAGGGATGGATGGATGATAGAGGGATGAATGGAGGGATAGAGGGATGAAAGGAGGGATAGAGGGAGGGATGGATGAATGATAGAGGGATGAATAGAGGGATGAATGGAGGGATAGAAGGAGGGATGAATGGAGGGATAGAGGGATGGATGGATGGATGATAGAGGGATGAATGGAGGGATAGAGGGAGGGATGGATGATAGAGGGATGAATGGAGGGATAGAGGGATGGATGGATGATAGAGGGATGAATGGAGGGATAGAAGGAGGGATGAATGGAGGGATAGAGGGATGAAAGGAGGGATAGAGGGATGGATGGATGGATGATAGAGGGATGAATGGAGGAATGAATGGAGGGATAGAGGGAGGGATGGATGCATGGATGATAGAGGGATGAATGGAGGGATAGAGGGATGGATGGATGGATGGATGATAGAGGGATGAATGGAGGGATAGAGGGAGGGATGGATGGATGATAGAGGGATGAATGGAGGGATAGAGGGAGGGATGAATGGAGGGATAGAGGCAGGGATGGATGGATGATAGAGGGATGAATGGAGGGATGAATGGAGGGATAGAGGGAGGGATGGATGATAGAGGGATGAATGGAGGGATAGAGGGATGGATGGATGATAGAGGGATGAATGGAGGGATAGAGGGATGAAAGGAGGGATAGAGGGAGGGATGGATGAATGATAGAGGGATGAATGGAGGGATAGAGGGAGGGATGGATGCATGGAAGAGGGATGAATGGAGGGATAGAGGGGGGGATGAATGGAGGGATAGAGGCAGGGATGGATGGATGATAGAGGGATGAATGGAGGGATAGAGGGAGGGATGGATGATAGAGGGATGAATGGAGGGATAGAGGGATGGATGGATGATAGAGGGATGAATGGAGGGATAGAGGGATGAAAGGAGGGATAGAGGGAGGGATGGATGAATGATAGAGGGATGAATAGAGGGATGAATGGAGGGATAGAAGGAGGGATGAATGGAGGGATAGAGGGATGGATGGATGGATGGATGATAGAGGGATGAATGGAGGGATGAATGGAGGGATAGAGGGAGGGATGGATGCATGGATGATAGAGGGATGAATGGAGGGATAGAGGGATGGATGGATGGATGATAGAGGGATGAATGGAGGGATAGAGGGATGGATGATAGAGGGATGAAAGGAGGGATAGAGGGATGGATGGATGATAGAGGGATGAATGGAGGGATGAATGGAGGGATAGAGGGAGGGATGGATGCATGGAAGAGGGATGAATGGAGGGATAGAGGGAGGGATGGATGATAGAGGGATGAATGGAGGGATAGAGGGATGGATGGATGATAGAGGGATGAATGGAGGGATAGAAGGAGGGATGAATGGAGGGATAGAGGGATGAAAGGAGGGATAGAGGGATGGATGGATGGATGATAGAGGGATGAATGGAGGAATGAATGGAGGGATAGAGGGAGGGATGGATGCATGGATGATAGAGGGATGAATGGAGGGATAGAGGGATGGATGGATGGATGATAGAGGGATGAATGGAGGGATAGAGGGAGGGATGGATGGATGATAGAGGGATGAATGGAGGGATAGAGGGAGGGATGAATGGAGGGATAGAGGCAGGGATGGATGGATGATAGAGGGATGAATGGAGGGATGAATGGAGGGATAGAGGGAGGGATGATAGAGGGATGAATGGAGGGATAGAGGGATGAAAGTAGGGATAGAGAGAGGGATGGATGGATGATAGAGGGATGAATGGAGGGATAGAGGGAGGGATGGATGGATGATAGAGGGATGAATGGAGGGATGAATGGAGGGATAGAAGGAGGGATGAATGGAGGGATAGAGGGATGAAAGGAGGGATAGAGGGAGGGATGGATGGATGATAGAGGGATGAATGGAGGGATGAATGGAGGGATAGAGGGAGGGATGGATGCATGGATGATAGAGGGATGAATGGAGGGATAGAGGGATGGATGGATGGATGCTAGAGGGATGAATGGAGGGATAGAGGGATGGATGGATGATAGAGGGATGAATGGAGGGATAGAGGGAGGGATGGATGCATGGAAGAGGGATGAATGGAGGGATAGAGGGAGGGATGAATGGAGGGATAGAGGCAGGGATGGATGGATGATAGAGGGATGAATGGAGGGATAGAGGGAGGGATGGATGGATGATAGAGGGATGAATGGAGGGATAGAGGGAGGGATGAATGGAGGGATAGAGGGAGGGATGGATGGATGATAGAGGGATGAATGGAGGGATGAATGGAGGGATAGAGGGAGGGATGGGTTGATGAATGGAGGGATGAATGGAGGGATAGAGGGAGGGTTAGAGGGATGAATGGAGGGATGAATGGAGAGATGAATGGAGAGATAGAGGGAGGGATGGATGATAGTGGGATGGATGGATGATAGAGGGATGGATGATAGAGGGATATATAGATACACGACAGATAATAGATAGAGATAGAATCATAGATAGATAGAATCATAGATAGATAGAATCATAGATAGATAGAATCATAGATAGATAGATAGATAGAGGGATAGAGATAGATAGATAGATAGATAGATAAATAGATAGATAAATACTGTATCTCAATGTTGGTGAAAGAGTCAGATTCATTTGTTCCCATAAAACTACTATAAAGAAATGAGGAAAAAAATACAAATATTTTTTTTTTTTTTTTTTTATCTTCACCACCTTGGATTCAAACCAGCAACGTTCAAAACTTGTGTCCAGCAACCTCCTGGCTTTCCTAGCTGCGCTAGCTGTTGAGCCACTAGGATTGATGATGTCAGAGGGAGGATTTCACATAAATGAACCTACAATGCAGCCATCTCTATGTCCTGTATTCTAGAGGGAGAGAAAAAGAGGATTTTTTTTCTTCTAATAAAGTTACTAAAAATAATAAAAAAAATAGAATAATGTAATTTTATTGCACTTTTTTATAAAATAATAAACATCACAAATCAGCAAATAAAAGGGACATATTTGGTGTCCCTGTAATCGTAATGACCTGAACAACACAGCGATCAGGATTATTTATGGGGATCGGTAAATGGCGGGAAAAAAAAGGCGCAATTTATTATTTTTCTTTATTAAAACCCATAAAAAATGTAATAAAAATGGATCACTGAGGCAGTGTTCACACATAGCGTAAATGCTGCATTTTTTTCTGCAGGTGTCCGCGCCACGAGTGAAATAACAATGTTCTCTGATTATTGCATGTTTGCGGTATTTTTTATACATTGTCCCCCTTATTTGATACATATTTGTTGCTGATGTGAATCCTGAAGCTTATAAAGAAAGAAACACCAAATCCGCACCGTTCAGCAGCGTCTTTCCACGCACCAGGGGCGGAGATTTCAGGACGTCTCATCCACTTTGCTTGGACAATTAGTCCATATTCACATGTAGTGTAAATGCTGCATTTTTTTCTGCTGTTTTTTTGCACATTTATTCTGCTGTGTTTAATTGTCCAAGTAAAGTGTATGTGGTTCCATGAAAAGACGCCGCTGAATTCTGCGGTTTTCGGGGGGGGGGGGGGGGTTTCTCTGGAGGTTTCTATGTGGAGATTAAAAAATGCAGGAAAAAGCTTCTCTGTACAATAAAAACACTTAAAAACGCAGATTCACATCTGAACCAAAAACGCATTAAAAAATGGAGAAAAGGCAGAAAAAATGCAGCAAAAATGGAAAAAACAGAGAAGATTGTTATTGTGTAGTTTGGTGCAGACAGAAACAAAAAGAAACAGAATTTATGCAACGTGTGAACACGGATTGATAGGCACAAATAAGCAACATGTCATATAGTGACACAGAAATATAAAAAAATTCTGACTGCTATAAATATGAATGATGAATGGATAAGAAAGTCGGGTTTAACACTGCGCTAAAACCATGAAGCCAAACGATGTGATGATGAGTTGTTGTTTTTTCCTCTGTCCTGATGAAGAAGGCGGACATGCCTTTGAAACGCGTAGACTTGGCCTAAATAAAGAAAATATAGCAAAGAATTCATCACATCGTTTGGCTTCATGGTTTTAGCGCAGTGTTAAACCCGACTTTCTTATCCATTCATGATTCCCTGTTGCATATCGGGGCTGCTGCTTGACCATTTTCTGCATGCATAGGAGTTGTGCCTGTCACAACTTCCATAGGTGAGCACCTGTTTTCATTTTCTAAGCCTGCATTGTTTGCCAGATAAGACCCTATGTGCGCTTTTCTCTCCACAGCTTTTTGATAAATATGAATGAACAGTCCGGGGCATCTGCTGAATGACCCTTACTTCCAAATGGGTGTGGCTAGGGGTGTGGCTAGGGGCATGGTCAAAATTTGCCGCGGCGCGCGCCGCATACTTTGTCCCTCTTTCCTTTCTTGAAAAGTTGGGAGGTATGCACGTGCGCACGGCCCCTGCACAATCTCCATAGACTGTGCAGGGGACGCAGGACGCATGCAGTTACGCTGCACTACAAAGCGCAGCGTAACTGCATGTATTTACGCAACGTGCGCACATAGCCTAAAGCTGGGCACCACAGAGGGGAATACTGATAACCCCTTGCCCCAGACACAACAACGATCTCCAGGGGAGTTACAGGCAGAGCAAGGCTCCAGCCCAATATTACAACAAACTCCAGCAGCTATGGGAAGCAGACCTGCAGCACCCGGAGAGGAGCCTGTAATAAAACCACCACAACAACACACATCACCTAAAGAACAAAGACCCTCCAATTCAAATACCTCCACCAGCAGAAACAAAGGAGACAAGAATAAACCAGACCAGTCACAGGTACAAGAGGAAGATTGGGATTGGAAAGCACATATCAGATCAATTCCAACCAGGCAGGAAATGGACTCTTTGCTGGGGAAACTAAGGGAATCCCACAAGCAGGACATGGCTGCTATACAATCAGAGATCAAACAAATTGGCCAGCGTGTAGCAGCTACAGAAGAGGTGCAGGAACAGATATTTTCCCATATAGAATCACATCAACAAGTCCTATCAGAGCACACAGCCCAGATACAGGACATTTTGACCCATTTAGATGATATCGAGAACCGGCATCGCCGTAATAACTTAAGGATTAGAGGCCTCACAGAGGCAGTGGAACCATCACAGCTGGACGAATGGGCACAAAAATTCTTCACCCGTCTCCTCCAACGTGATCCAGAACAACACACAGAACTGGACCGCATCCACAGATCCCTGGGTCCCAAATCCCCTGACCCGGCCAGACCAAGAGATGTGATATGTCGGGTCCACTTCTATAAAGAAAAGGAGGCCATACTACAAAGATGCAGAGAGAAAGGAGCGGGTACATATAAAGGGACACCCTTGATTGTCCTGCCAGACCTATCACGGAGAACACTACAACTACGTAAGGCCTTAAGACCACTAATCCAGTCCCTTAAAGATAAAGATATTTCATATCGCTGGGGATATCCTTTCCAACTCCTAGCCAAGAAGAATGGGAAGTCGGCAGTCCTCCGGTCCTTGGGAGATCTTCCTAATTTCTTAGGGACTTTTGAACTGCCTATGATCAGCCTGCCAGATTGGCCAACTCCGGGAGGTCCCACACCCTTACCACCAAGGGAGCAATGGCGACAAGTACAGAACAGACGAGCTGGAGGATCCCCCCGAGATGTACATCGCTGATAATCGCTGACCATCCAGAGAAAGGAAGGAAACATACTGGAGGAGCCAGGAGGCGAGATACATGTTGATTATATTTGACTGTTTATCTACCTACATATCTATAGAGCATAACTATATCAATGCTTTTTCCCACCTCTCCCATCATACCATCTCCTCCTCCCCCCCCTTTTTTTTTTTTTTTTTCCTATTCTCTCTCCCCGCTTCCCACCTTCCCACATTCTCCACACTCTCATCACTCTCTAGCACACACCATATTCAACTCTCTTACCCCCTCCCCCACCTTTTTTTTTTTTTTTCCTATTCTCTCTCCCTGTTTCCCACCTTCCCACATTCTCCACACTCTCATCACTCTCTAGCACACACCATATTCAACTCTCTTACCCCCTCCCCCACTTTTTTTTTTTTTCCTGCCCCCCAAATTTTTCCTGCTTCTCCCCACTGGTCCTTTATCTTCGCATCATTCCCTGCGTTACATAATCCTTCTTTCCCCAGTTGTCTTTCCCCTTCTCCCCTTTTCCCCTTCCACTTCATCTAGATCTGATATTGAGCTCTGGTTTAATTACATTTTTCTAAGTTGGTTGTACCGTGTTCTCCCGGTGCCATATGTTTTATATTTGAAATATATCAAACATTCGGGGGTTGGGAGGAGGGAGGGAAGGAAAAGTTATTGATCATTATTAAATTGCATATGTGGATTGTTATTCATATTTCATGTGGAGGTCTGTCGTGGGGACGGGGGAGCTCTTGAAGTGCCGTAGGCTTCCCCGTACCTCTATTAGGGACGTGGCAGAGTGCCACATTAGACAATAGTCTACTAGTAGATACTCAGGAGCAGTAGGCCATCTAGTCCTACTTAGCTTACTTACCTCTTTTCTTTCTCAACTATCTTATTTCTATTCCTCTCTTCTTCTTTTTCCTTTTCTTTTCTCTCTTTCCATCCCCTTCCCACTCTTTTCTGTGATGTCGCACCTAACCTTTTGCACCTACAATACTAAAGGTTTAAATAAACCTGAAAAGAGGAGTCAAATCTTATATCGTCTACATCGGAAGGGAGTTAAAATAGCTCTATTCCAAGAGACACACTTCATAGCTTCCAATACACCTAAATGTAAAACCAAAAATTACCCGACGTGGTTTCATGGCCCACACCCTAGTCGGAAGGCATGCGGGGTTTCCATTGCCTTCCACAAAACGTTCCAGCCAACAATCCTTGACACACTCATTGACCAGGAGGGACGCTGGTTATTTCTTAAAATATCTTTTTTGAATAACATCTATACCATTGCTAACATCTATTTTCCAAATCAAGACCAGGTATCCTTTGGACTGGAGACTTTGAGGGGGCTGGCGGAGTTTGCGGGTGGCACCTGTATCATCGTGGGAGGAGACTTCAACCTCGTTCTAGACCCGGTCCTGGACTCGTCCTTTGGTAGGTCCGCAATCCCCTCCTCGGCACTACGTAGATTGAAAAGGGAACTGACATCCCTTAAATTAGTTGATCTTTGGAGGGTCCTACATCCCGAAGTCAGAGACTACAGTTTTCATTCCACAGTACACAACAGCTACACCAGATTAGATCACATCTTCATATCCCATGACTTGCTGGACAAATCCCCGGGCTGCTCGATGGATGTCTTCCTTTGGTCGGACCACGCACCAGTGTATGGGGAAATTGGGGTAAGGGACAGAGGGGACACGGGGACACACCTGGAGATTTAATGATAATCTACTTAAAAATGAGCAGTGTCTGGAAGATATCCATAAGACCATTGCAAATTTCAAAATAGATCATGCGGCAGATCCTACACCAGACCCGGTCAAATGGGAAGCGTTAAAATGTATGATTCGGGGGGTTTGCATATCGCATGGATCCAGAATTAAAAAAGAAAGTGCAAGAGAGCTAAAAGAACTACTGCTGTAGCTAGGCCACAAAGAAACGATAAATAAATCCAGAGCCAGTGATATACTCAAAATAGAAATATCTAACATTCGTCACCAAATATTATCCATACTAGATCGAAAATCGTTGTGTGCCAGGGATAAATTCCGCAGGAATATCTTTGAGTTTGGAGATAAAAGTGGACGATTACTGGCCAGAACCCTACATCCCAAATATGCACAAACTCCAATACTCTCGCTAAACTCACAGACAGGAACTCAGATCCACTCTACCCCTGACATACTAGAAGAATTTAGAACCTACTATGCAAAACTTTACAACATCCCAACTCCACATGCCCCATTATCTGACATGAGACACCATAACATCTTAGAATACCTCAATAAATATGCACCAGACCCTCTTGAGGATACAGAGGCTGAGAGCCTAGAAGAGGATTTCTCAGACACTGAACTAGGCGATGCTATTAAAGCCCTTAAAGTTGGCAAAAGTCCTGGCCCCGACGGGTTTACCCCCCGGTTCTACAAAATATGTGGAGAAGCCTGTAGCTCTATAATGTTGAAAGCCTTTAACTCCATAACAAAAACATGCCAGTTCCCTAAACAGACACTTCAAGCCCGAATAACAGTAATCCCAAAACCTGGCAGAGATCCACTAACTTGCGCCAATTACAGACCTATCTCATTAATAAACGTGGATATTAAACTATACTCTAAAATGATAGCTTTGAGATTAGGCCCCTACATTCCCAAGCTGATACACAAAGACCAGGTAGGATTTGTTCCAGGGAGGGAGGCACGTGATAATACAATCAGAACCCTGTCTTTGGTAGCCCAAGCCCGACAACGCCAAACCCCAATGTGCCTCTTGACAGTCGATGCCGAAAAAGCATTTGACAGAGTCCATTGGGGCTTTTTAGAAGCCACGCTGCAGGCAATTGGCGTCCGTTCGCGCTTACTACAATGGGTAAAGGCCCTATACTGTGAACCAACGGCACAAGTGGGTGTGAACGGACGCCTGTCAACCCCATTCAATATTGGAAATGGCACCAGACAGGGATGCCCTCTATCACCATACCTATACATTTTGGTAATGGAATCCCTGGCAAACGCGCTTAGGAAAACCCCCTCGATAAAGGGGTTACAGATAGGACCAACGTCTCATAAACTGGCACTGTTTGCAGATGACCTCCTGATATATGTGACACAACCAAGGATTAGCTTACCCGCCATACTACAGGAGTTTGAGACTTTTGGTGGACTCTCCAACTTTAAAGTAAACCTACAAAAAACAGAGATCCTAAACGTATCGCTACCGTCGGTGGAAGAGGATGCCCTCAAACCCGTTTTTCCCTTTAAGTGGAACAGCAATTGCATAAAATATTTGGGGATCAGGATACCTTCTAAACACCAAGACCTATATGAACATAACTTTCCAGACCTTTTAAAAAACATACAAAAAGACCTCACGGCTTGGCATAACCTCCCCATCTCGTGGTTTGGCAGAGTCAATACAATTAAAATGGATGTCCTACCCAAAATACTATATATGTTCCAAACAATCCCATTGAATCTAGGAGAAAACTTCTTCCTCAAGTTAAAAAAGATGATCAGCAATTTTGTATGGCGAGGTACCAGACCCCGACTGAAATACTCCATGTTGAACAGGTCTCGCTGGGGCGGAGGGGTGGGGTTACCTGATTTTAAAGCGTACCATGCGGCGTCGGTGGGCAATTGCATACTGGATCTCCTCCATAACAGGGACAGAAAATTGTGGGTAGAGATTGAATGTGATCTACACGCAACCATGACGCAGGGAATCTTCTGGTTATCATCTAGAATCAACTTGGAGACCCTGGGAATTTCCCCGATTCTCTTGTCTCTGGCTACTGCATGGAGGAGGGCCAATAGGCGATATAGGCTGACAGGGGAACCGGGCCCTATGACACCACTGGTGGGCAACCCTGCATTCCAATGCTGGCTTCACGAAATCCATCCCAGCTTGATTTCAATGCCAACGGGAGGGATCCCACGTGTTAAAGATGTCATTACTCAACAGGGTTGCAGACCACTGTTGTCCTTGCTAGATGACCGGCCAAGAGAGCCAAGTCATTGGTTTCAATACTTACAACTACGTAGCTTTGTAGACTCTCTGTCTCTGAGATCTGAGATGCATAAGGACTTGACTCCATTTGACAGACTATGTTTCCTTCGAGAAACACCTCCCCACACAGTCTCGATAATCTACAACATAACAGTGTCTGGAGGGACGGGGGGGAAGACCTGCCCGAGTATGTAGGGCAATGGCAGTCAGAACTGAGAAAGACTTTTTCCAAAGAACAGTGGTATAAGTCATTTAACCTAACACACAAATACACCATCTCATGTAGAATGCAGGAACTCAACTATAAAATCCTCGCACGGTGGTACAGGACACCCGCCAGGCTCCACAGAATGTTTCCAGAGGTCTCAGACACTTGCTGGAGGTGTCAGACCTCGGTGGGCACAATGCTGCATGTTTGTTGGTCTTGTCCAGGGATCCAGGGATTATGGGAAGACGTCTTTGCTCTCTATAATCATTTACATCAAGTGGGAGTGACACCCTCGCCGGAAGTGGCACTCTTCTCAATGTACGGGGGGGCAATCTCTAAGGCGAAGAGAGATCTGCTCTCATACTTCATGATCTCAATGAGACAGATCATACCGAAACATTGGAGGTCCACCTATACATTGAGAAGAGCAGACTGGGTGGGGGCTATGGATGCCCTGAGACGTTTGGAAGAGATAAGAGCATTTGATGAAGGGAGAGACTCACTATGCTTTTCCACCTGGTATCCGTGGCTTCAATTCAGAGAAACACAACAATTCCAATCCTGGTTACACACGGGCACGCTGCCACACTGATGTTTGGCGGGGCGAAGTGGCCCTCCTGATGGGAGGATGGCATGGTGCCACGTTACAGAACCCTACAGAATCTCCCCTTCTCTCTTTCTCGTGTTTTCCTTCTTTCTCTTCTCTTTCTCCCTCTTCTTCTCCTTTCATCCCTTGCTTTTCTTTCTTTCCCCTCTTTTCCTTCTCTTGCTTATCTAATTAGTGTACATAGGTTTACTTGTTGAAATATATGGCAAGATTATACAGAATGATATTGGCATCTACATATTAAATAGAACAAAAGATAAACGATTGATATATACTTGGGATAAGATGTCATTAAGGATGTTATGAAGAATTTTTCTTGTAAGACCTACGATAAAGTTCACTGTAGTATATGCTGTATAAGATTTAAATGCCCAGACCAAACTGCAACTTTTCCATATTCTGTAAAACCGGGCACTACAAAATTATATATATTCATGCTTTGTTATATAATTTTTCTTGAAAACAATAAAGAAATATTAAAGGAAAAAAATATTCCACAAAGACCTCATAGCATGGCATAACCTCCCCATTTCCTGGTTCAGCAGGGTCAATACAATTAAAATGGATGTCCTACCTAAAATACTATACCTGTTTCAAACTATCCCACTGAACCTAGGAGAAAATGTCTTCCTCAAGTTAAAGAAGATGATCAGCAATTTTATATGGCGTGGCACCAAACCCCGACTGAAATACTCAATGCTGACTAAATCTCGCTGGGACGGAGGGGCGGGGCTCCCGGATCTTAAAGCTTATCACGCAGCAGCGGTGGGTGGTTGCATATTGGATCTCCTGCACAGTAAAGACAGAAAATTGTGGGTGGAGATTGAATGTGACCTATGCCCGAATATGGCACACGGAATCTTCTGGTTGTCATCTAGAACTAACCTTGGGACCCTGGGAGTTTCCCCGATCCTCTTGTCCCTGGCTACAGCGTGGAGGACAGCCAATAGACGATATAGATTGACAGGAGAACCGGGTCCTATGACGCCTCTGGTGGGAAACCCCGCGTTTCAATGCTGGTTTCACGAACCTCATCCCAGACTGATTTCAACGCCAATGGGAAGGATTCCACGAGTTAAAGACGTAATTACCCAACAGGGATGCAAACCACTGATATCCCTGCTTGGAGACCGGCCACGGGAACCAGGTTACTGGTTCCAATATCTACAACTATGTAGTTTCATAGATTCTCTGGCTCCGGGATCTGAGATACATAAGGATCTGACTCCATTTGAAAAACTATGCTTCCTTAGAGAAACACCCCCTCACAGTCTCAATAATCTACAACATAGCAGTGCCCGAGGGGGGTGGAGGAGACTACTTGCCTGACTACGTTAGACATTGGCAAACAGAATTGTGCCAGACTTTTCCCAAGGCACAATGGTGTAAGTCATTTAACCTAACACATAAATCCACCATTTCTTGTAGAATGCAGGAACTCAATTATAAAATCCTCTCACGGTGGTATAGGACACCCGCCAGACTACATAAAATGTTCCCAGAGGTATCGGACGCCTGTTGGAGGTGCCAGACCTCAGTGGGCACAATGCTACATATCTGGTGGACCTGCCCAGGGATACAGGGTCTTTGGAAAGATGTCTTTGCTCTCTATAACCATTTACATCACACGGAAGTGACACCCTCACCGGAAGTGGCCCTCTTATCAATGTATACAGGGGCAGTCTCCAAGGCGAAGAAAAGCTTGCTCTCGTACTTTATGATTTCAATGAGGCAAATCATACCGAGGCATTGGAGATCCCCCTGTACATTGAGGAGAGCAGACTGGGTTGAGGCTATGGATGGCCTGCGGCGTCTGGAGGAGTTGAGAGCGTTTGACGAAGGGAAAGACCCCTTGTGTTTCTCGGTTTGGTATCCGTGGCTTCAGTATAGAGAAACACAGCAATTCCAAACCTGGTTACTCACAGGCGCTCTATCACAATAAATATTCAAGAAGCCGGGATGGGCTCCCGGACACAGGAGTGGCGCGGCATCACAATACAGACCCTCTCCTCCCCCCCCCCATTTCCCCATGTTTTCCCCTCCTTCCCTTTTTCTCTACCTATCTTTCTCTCCCTCTCTCTATATCTCTTTCTCACCTAATTGATATACATAGGGTCATGTTTTCATACCTATTGAACCAGACTATATAGAAGGAAGTTGCCTTTAACACTTTACACGGAATATAAAGATAGAAGATTATTACATGTTAAAATTAAGATGTTCTATAGGATGTTATACAGATTTTACCTTCCACATGATTTGCGATACATTTCATAGTACCATACGTTTTACGAGACTTAACCCCTTCACAACCGGCCACTAAAACACCCTAATGACCGGGCCATTTTTTGCAATTCTGACCAGTGTCACTTTGACAGGTTATAACTCTGGAACGCTTCAACGGATCCTGGCGATTCTGAGATTGTTTTTTCGTGACATATTGTACTTCATGTCAGTGGTAAATTTAGGCTGATATTTTTTGCGTTTATTTGTGAAAATTTAGGAAATTTTGCAAAAATTTTGAAAATTTCGCAATTTTCAAACTTTGAAAATGTATGCCTATAAATTTGAGAAATATGTCACACAAAATAGTTACTAAATAAAATTTTCCACATGTCTAATTTACATCAGCGCAATTTTAGAAACAAAATTTTTTCTCATTAGAAAGTTAGAAGGGGTCAAAGTTAATCAGCAATTTCTCATTTTTCCAACAAAATTTACAAAAGAATTTTTTTTAGGGACCACATCACATTTGAGGTGACTTTGAGAGGCAGAGGTGACAGAAAATACCCAAAAATGACCCCATTCTAAAATCTGCACCCCTCACTCTGCTCAAAACCACATCCAAGAAGTTTATTAACCCTTTAGGTGCTTCACAGCAACCAAAGCAATGTGGAAGGAAAAAATGAAAATTTTACTTTTTAACACAAAAATGTTACTTTAGCCATAAAATTTTAATTTTCACAAGGGAGAAAAGAGAAAGTGCACCCTACAATTTATTGTGCATTTTCTCCTGAGTACGCAGATACCTCATATGTGGTGGAAATCAAATGTTTGGACACACGGCAGTGCTCGGAAGCCAAGGAGAGCCATTTGAATTTTTGAACACAAAATTAGCTAAACTCATTAGCAGACGCCATGTCGGGTTTGAAGACCCCCTGAGGTGCCTAAACAATTGAGCTACCCCACAAGTGACCCCATTTTGGAAACTAGATCCCTCAAATCATTTTTCTAGATGTCTGGTGAGCACTTTGAACCTCTGGGGGCTTCACAGAAGTTTATAACGTTGAGCCGTGAAAAGAAAAAAAAGAAAAAATGTTATCACTAAACTGTTGCTTCAACTAGGTAGCTTTTTTTTCACAAGGGTATCAGGAAAAAATGCACCATGAAATTTATAGTGCATTTTTTCTGAGTACGACGATACCTCATATGTGGTGTCAAGTAATTGTTTGGGCGCATGGCGGGGCTCAGAAGAGAAAGAGCACCATTTGACAGCAAAATTGGTTGGAATCATTAGCTGACGTAATGTTGCATTTGGAGACCCCCTGAGGTGCCTAAACAATGGAGCTCCCCCACAAGTGACCCCATTTTGGAAACTAGACCCCTCAAGGAATTTATCTAGATGTTTAGCGAGCCCCAAGGGGCTCCACACAAGTTGATAATGTTGAGCCATGAATACAATTTTTTTTTTCACCACAAAACTGTTACTTGAACCATGTAGCTTTTTTTTCACAAGGTTATCAGGAAAAAATGTACCATAAAAGGTATTGTGCAATTTCTCCTGAGTACGACGATACCTCATATGTGGTGGAAAGTAATTGTTTGGGCGCATGGTAGGGCTCAGAAGAGAGCGCACCATTTGACAGCAAAATTGGTTGTAATCATTAGCGGACGCCATGTCATGTTTGGAGACCCCCTATGGTGCCTAAACAGTGGAGCTCCCTCACAAGTGACCCCATCCCCTCAAGGAAATTATCTAGATGTTTGGTGAGCCCCTTGCACCCCCAGGGGCTCCACAGAAGTTGATAACATTGAACCGTGAAAATGTTTTTATTTTTTTTTACCACAAAATTTTTGCATCAACCAGGTAGATTTTTTTTTTTTTTTTTTTTACAACAGTATCAGGAAAAACTGCACCATAAAACGTATTGTGCAATTTTTCCTGAGTACGCAGATACCTCATATGTGGTGGAAATAAATTGTTTGGGCCCATGGTGGGGCTCAGAAGAGAAGGAATGCCATTTGACTTTTCAAACGCACAGACGCGGTGCACTGATCGGCCGCTGGAGGACGCACATTCGGATGAGATACAAAAAGCGTCGGTGATATGGAAAAAAAGGAAAAGTCACGCCAAAAATTGAGCAGGGATGCAGATCCGTTATCTGCATCCCTGATCAGCGCTCGGCGGGACGCACGGACAGATGCGATACAAAACGCGTTGGGGATACGGAAAAAAGTCACGCCAAAAATTGACCACGGATGCAGATCCGTTATCTGCATCCGTGATCAGTGCTCGGCAGGACACACGGACAGATTAGGTGTAAAAATGGACAGGATACAGGGGAAAAAAAAAAAAAAAGTTACTCACAGTACCCAGAGGAGTAGCAGAAGGAACAGAAGGCAAGCGAGATAGACATCTGTACAGAAGCAGCAGGCAGGACGTTGGACTGATCAGCAGAAGACCCAGGAAGAAGGACCCAGAGATGGAGGCAGATGTGATCGGGCCAGTGAAGAAATCGGACAACCCGGTGAAGGCAGGTAGGAGGACGTCAAGGAGAGAGGGAGATCAGAGGGGGGCACGGGAGAGCAGAGGGGGATACCGGAGAAGCAAGGAAGGAAGGAAGGAAGGAAGGAAGGAAGGAAGGAAGCAGAATAGAAATGACAGAGGAGGCAGGCAGATCGCAGGGGGAGCAGATCGGGATGTCGGGGGGCAGATCGGGGCGTGGGGGGGCAGACCGCGGAGGGCACGGGCAGGGGCCATAACGGGAGCGCGCAGGGGCCATAACAGGGGTGCGCAGGGGCCATAACAGGAGCGCACAGGGGCCATAACAGGAGCGCGCAGGGGCTGCAAGGAGAGTGGAATACTCACGTGGAGCAGGCGCAGAGGCGGTGACATCAGCTGGTACCACAAGTACTAGCCACTCCACGCTGCAGACATGTTGGGGGAGGGCTCGCAGGCCAGCACAGGCCTGGGGAGGGCGGCCACCTGCAGATCAGACCGCCCCACTGCACACTGATTGCGCGTCATAGCACGATCGCTCCAATCAGTGCTGCAGGGGCTGGGGGCGACATGTTTGAGATCCACCTATGATCTGCTGTACCTTCTACGGCATCTCATAGCAGGATCTCATAGTATCGCACTATTTCGGGCATTATTTTTGCCGAAATCAGTGCGAATGATGTGGTTGGCGGTTCAGATTTGAACAGTCAATCACATCGATCGTCGATGGGGGTTGGCGATGCCACCCCCCTGGGGTCAAGCAAAGGTCCCCTGCTGAAAGAAACAGCAGGGGACATCATTTGAAAGCCGTTGCTATGGCCACGGCAATCAAATGAAGTTTAGGGCGTAAAATTACGTCCCTGGTCGTTAAGTCACGTTAAAATAGGACGTAAATTTTACTGCCCGCGGTCGTGAAGGGGTTAAAGACATAGGTTATTTTATAATCTTCATATGCTGTAACATTGGGTAACATGAAAGACCCTTATACATTTCTTATCTTCTGTTATATGAAAACTTTTAAAATAATAAAGAAATATTAAACGAAAGTAAAGCACCAAATCTGCAGTTATCAGCTCTGTAGCTGTGACCTGCAGATAGGGCAGAGCGATCGGATTGCTGATCGCTATAGCCCCCTAGGAACACTAGTAAAATTAAAGAAAAAAAAAGTTAAAAAAAGTTTTAAAAGAATAAAAAAAACCTAAAAGTTCAAATCAAACCCCTTTCACCCCATTGAAAGTTAAAGGGTTAAAAAATAAAAAATATACACATATTTGGTATCGCCGCGTGCAGAAATGCCCAATCAAAATATAAAATCAATTAATCTAATCAGTAAACGGTGTAGCAGCAAAAAATTCCAAAACACCAAAATTACGTTTTTTGGTCGCCGCAAATTTTGCGCAAAATGCAATAACAGGCGATCAAAACACAGCATCTGCGCAAAAAATTGTACTGTTAAAAAACGTCAGGCCGAGACGCAAAAAAATAAGCCATCACTGAGCCATAGATCCCGAAAAATGAGAACGCTATGGGTTTTGGAAAATGGCGCAAAACGTGCGCCACTTTTTTTGACAAGCTTGTGAATTTTTTTAACCCCTTAAATACAAGTAAACCTATTCATGTTTGGTGTCTACAAACTCACACTGACCTGAGGCATCACATAGATACATCAGATTTACCATATAGTGAACACTGTGAATAAAATATCCCAAAAACTATTGTACGATCACACTTTTTTTGCAATTTTTCTGCACTTGGAATTTTCTTGCCGTTTTCCAGTACACTATATGGTAAAAATTATAATTTCATTTAAAAATACAACTCGTCCTGCAAAAAACAAGCCTCATATGCCTCATATGGCAAGATTGACAGAAAAATAAAAAAAAGTTACGGCTCTTGGAAGAAGGGGAGCAAAAAACAAAAAGGGAAAGTGCCCGGGGGCTGAAGGGGTTAAGTAACATTTTTGGGGGAAAAAAGTATAATTTTCATTTTTTCCTTCCACATTGCTTTCATTACTGTGCAGCACGTAAAGGTTTAATAAAATTGTGATATGATTTTGAGTAGATTGAGGGGGTGCAGTTTTTAGAATGTTACTTTTGGTTATTTTCTGTCATGTAGCCCCCTCAAAATATGTCATATAGCGCCACCAACTGGAAGTATACAGATAGTAACTATGCACACTAATATAGTGTCACCTGCTGGCAGGATCCAGATATTAACTATGAAGTGTTCATAGATTGCCACCAGGTGTATCACCACTCTATGACTGCATAATTACTCTCTGTATCCTGCCCGGCAGGTAGCAATCTATGACTGTACCTAATTACTGTTTCCTGCCAGCAGGTTGCGCTGTATGACTATTGTAACGTTGCACCCCGCAACCTGGGGGTTCCACTCACTTGCAACGGTGTGAGGTAGCTTCAGCAACATATGTACACAGTCTCTTTATAAAAATTCCGGCAGTTTATTTAAAAACACTCTCAGCATAAACTGCTCTTAACATAAACGATCCACGTACCGTGGGCATCCAGTCCATTATAAGTCCATAGTGGAAGTTTTAGTAACTTCCCCACTCTCTGGCTCCTGCCAGCGTACAGCTCTAGCCAAGGTTCCTTCCAGCACCCAGGGCCCTCTGCAGACCCGTCTGTCTCTCCTCCAGGAGAGATTCGGCCCTACAGCCCTGGCTGCACTCACCTCAGTCTCAACTCAGACTCAATTTCAGAGCCCTGTGTTCAGCCTCCACACAGGCTGATACACCCAGAGCTCCCTGCTCTGCTCTCACTCGTCTCCAGCACACAGACTGGAAGTCTAGAGCCAGTCTCTCTCTAGACTGCCCTAGACACACCCCACCCAGGTTCAGAGACAGGATTGCTTTAACCCCTGGAGCCACACCCACAGGTGGTAAGGAGTGTGTAATCAGCATCACACACCCTTCCATGGCTCTGCATGTAATGCAATCCTGTGGAACCACAGGTCCCAGCCAACTTCACATTGCAGAGCACCCACGCTTCTGCAAAACATACCGGCCCTTTGTAATACAGCCGGTGGATACCTCACATACCCTCCCCCTCTGTTCAAACTCGTAGGGGAGAACACATGCCAACGACCCAGGGCCGCGAGACAGGGCATCCCCGCTGCCATGCCCCACCAGTCGAGAGGGCCGTCCAAGGCGCCCAAGAGCAGTAGTCCTTGAGACATCGCCCGACACTGTCACCAAACCCTGTCTTGTCAACCTAGGGTTAAAGGATGTCCCCTTTCCGAACCGTTCTCTCCCTGACCCCCTCCCAGGGTCACCGTAGCAGAGAGACACGTCCACAGTCAAACCTACAGTCTTGTCCGAACCTAGGCTTTCTCGAGTACTCCCAGGGCTACTGTCGGGAACTCTAAGCTCATAGCGGCCACTATCTACAGTACATCGTAGGTTACCTCTCTGTCGGCGATTCCTTTTATCGCGTTTCTTAACTACTGGACCGACATGCCATCTTCCACTACTTTCCCCTGAACAACGGGTGGAAGATGGCTGCTGTCCCCCACACAGTTGGCGAAGCTGCTCCTCAATTCTCAGTTTTTCTTGCCTCAACCGCTCCATGTCACGTACATGGTGTACCCGATATTCAAGAAGGCTTCGAACGTTTCCAAGACTCTCTACAGTCCCGACACAGATGAACGGAACCATACCAGCTTCCCTGGGTATCTTGCTCTCGTTAGCAGCAGGGATTCTTAATCTCACCAATCCCGACTTATTCACTATGTCTTGCATGACTCATCCGGTTTTCCAATGACTCTCCCCACCAGAGCCCAGGGTACTTGGACGATATCTTCCGCCAGACACTTTCCTTTTATACTCTAGCTGTCTAGTGGCTTCCTCATTTTGCAGTTGGGCCTGCCACTTCATACGAACACATCTGAAGTGCATGTCCTTTAGAATAGCCACCCGCTGCTTAGTAATTTCAGTAGCGGCAGACCCGCTGATTCACCGCCAGCAGCTGGAGCACGCTGTCCCTGTTCGTGGACCTGCCGATCCACCGCCAGCTGCTTGAGTGTGCAGACAAAATTTTCGTGGACCCGCCAATCCACAGCAATACTTCCTAGGCCGTTGCCCTTAGCAACCAGACCACATGCCCGCATTCTCCACCATATGTAACGTTGCAACCCCTGGGGGTTCCACTCGCTTGCAGCGGTGTGAGGTAGCTTCAGCAACATATGTACACAGTCTCTTTATAAAAATTCCGGCAGTTTATTTAAAAACACTCTCAGCATAAACTGCTCTTAACATAAACGATCCAAGTACCGTGGGCATCCAGTCCATTATAAGTCCATAGTGGAAGTTTTAGCAACTTCCCCACTCTCTAGCTCCTGCCAGCGTACAGCTCTAGCCAAGGTTCCTTCCAGCACCCAGGGCCCTCTGCAGACCCCTGTCTGTCTCTCCTCCAGGAAAGATTCGGCCCTACAGCCCTGGCCTGGTCTGGCTGCACTCACCTCAGTCTCAACTCAGACTCAGTTTCAGAGCCCTGTGTTCAGCCTCCACACAGGCTGATACACCCAGAGCTCCCTGCTCTGCTCTCATTCGTCTCCAGCACACACACTGGAAGTCTAGAGCCAGTCTCTCTCTAGACTGCCCTAGACACACTCCACCCAGGTTCAGAGACAGGATTGCTTTAACCCCTGGAGCCACACCCACAGGTGGTAAGGAGTGTGTAATCAGCATCACACACCCTTCCATGGCTCTCCATGTAATGCAATCCTGTGGAACCACAGGTCCCAGCCAACTTCACATTGCAGAGCACCCACGCTTCTGCAAAACATACCGGTCCTTTGTAATACAGCCGGTGGATACCTCACACTATGCACAAATACTATCTGTATCCTGCCTGCAGGTGGCAATCTATGACTGTGCGTAGCTATCTGTATCCTGCCAGCAGGCGGCGATGTATGACTGTGCATAGTTACTATCAGTATCCTGCCAGCAGTCGTCGATCTATGACTGTGCATAGTGATTACACTATGTAATAAAAAATAAAAAATTCTGTTCCTGGGTTAAAAGTGTTATTTCTTGTTTAATTGTGCATTACTTATTTTGAAGCTGATGTAACCCCAAAACATCACTTTTGTGGCTGCCACAATGATTTTAGGATACCTAGAGTTAGGTCCAGAAATATTTGGACAGTGACACAAGTTTTGTTATTTTAGCTGTTTACAAAAACATGTGCAGAAATACAATTATATATATAATATGGGCTGAAAGTGCACACTCCCAGCTGCAATATGAGAGTTTTCACATCCAAATCGGAGAAAGGGTTTAGGAATCATAGCTCTGTAATGCATAGCCTCCTCTTTTTCAAGGGACCAAAAGTAATTGGACAAGGGACTCTAAGGGCTGCAATTAACTCTGAAGGCATCTCCCTCGTTAACCTGTAATCAATGAAGTAGTTAAAAGGTCTGGGGTTGATTACAGGTGTGTGGTTTTGCATTTGGAAGCTGTTGCTGTGACCAGACAACATGCGGTCTAAGGAACTCTCAATTGAGGTGAAGCAAAACATCCTGAGGCTGAAAAAAAAGAAAAAATCCATCAGAGAGATAGCAGACATGCTTGGAGTAGCAAAATCAACAGTCGGGTACATTCTGAGAAAAAAGGAATTGACTGGTGAGCTTGGGAACTCAAAAAGGCCTGGGCGTCCACGGATGACAACAGTGGTGGATGATCGCCGCATACTTTCTTTGGTGAAGAAGGACCCGTTCACAACATCAACTGAAGTCCAGAACACTCTCAGTGAAGTAGGTGTATCTGTCTCTAAGTCAACAGTAAAGAGAAGACTCCATGAAAGTAAATACAAAGGGTTCACATCTAGATGGAAACCATTCATCAATTCCAAAAATAGATAGGCCAGAGTTAAATTTGCTGAAAAACACCTCATGAAGCCAGCTCAGTTCTGGAAAAGTATTCTATGGACAGATGAGACAAAGATCAACCTGTACCAGAATGATGGGAAGAAAAAAGTTTGTAGAAGAAAGGGAACGGCACATGATCCAAGGCACACCACATCCTCTGTAAAACATGGTGGAGGCAATGTGATGGCATGGGCATGCATGGCTTTCAATGGCACTGGGTCACTTGTGTTTATTGATGACATAACAGCAGACAAGAGTAGCCGGATGAATTCTGAAGTGTACCGGGATATACTTTCAGCCCAGATTCAGCCAAATGCCGCAAAGTTGATCGGACGGCGCTTCATAGTACAGATGGACAATGACCCCAAGCATACAGCCAAAGCTACCCAGGAGTTCATGAGTGCAAAAAAGTGGAACATTCTGCAATGGCCAAGTCAATCACCAGATCTTAACCCAATTGAGCATGCATTTCACTTGCTCAAATCCAGACTTAAGACGGAAAGACCCACAAACAAGCAAGACCTGAAGGCTGCGGCTGTAAAGGACTGGCAAAGCATTAAGAAGGAGGAAACCCAGCGTTTGGTGATGTCCATGGGTTCCAGACTTAAGGCAGTGATTGCCTCCAAAGGATTAGCAACAAAATATTGAAAATAAAAATATTTTGTTTGGGTTTGGTTTATTTGTCCAATTACTTTTGACCTCCTAAAATGTGGAGTGTTTGTAAAGAAATGTGTACAATTCCTACAATTTCTATCAGATATTTTTGTTCAAACCTTCAAATTAAACGTTACAATCTGCACTTGAATTCTGTTGTAGAGGTTTCATTTCAAATCCAATGTGGTGGCATGCAGAGCCCAACTCGCGAAAATTGTGTCACTGTCCAAATATTTCTGGACCTAACTGTATGTAGTGCAATAGTAAACTCAGTATATTCGAATGTCATTGTTCATGTGAACTACACATTACTGTCGTTTCATTAGTCTGATAAGATTTGTTTTCTCCTTTCATGGTAACCAAAATATGAAAGGTGTTCAGGGCTTCAGGATTCCAGACTAAGTATTACTCCATAATGGTAGCCAGTATCCTTCTCTTCCCCTTGCCCATTCGGCAAAGCTTAAAGGAGACTATGAAAATGTGAAGAGATTATTAAATGCAATGAAATTTGAGGAGTATGGTTGGGTAGTAATTCGAGATTTCAAAATGGACCCATATAGACCCATATAGCCTCCTTAAAGATCCATTCTTGATGGGTCTTCAAGGAGGCTATACTAAGCTTCTATGCTTTGTTTTCCTTTGGGATAGCCTTTGGGATTGGCCTGAATTTACAGAATTTCCGTGAGGAACAACAACATTAAATGGGAGCCACTTGTAGACCCTCAAAAGGTACTAATGTCACCTTTGCGCATCAAACTAGGCCTCATGAATCAATTTGTCACAGCTTTGGACAAGGAATTGTCGCGGGCGGGGAGGGGACGCTGCGCTCACCCACTGCTCGGGTCCGGCTGCTGCTGCTCGGTGGCTCGAGTGCTGGGCCGGATCCCGGGGACTCGAGCTGCGCTCCTCGCCCGTGAGTGAAATGGGGGTGGTTTCGTTTAGGGATATTGTCCGTGACGCCACCCACGGTTGTGGTGAGGTTGTGACACCACCGCTACTCTGGACGGGGATCCCGGGAGCGGTGACAAGGAGCAGCTTGGATGTTGTTTTCTCCCCTCCGTGGGTAGGGGGGTTGGTTGTCCCGGGGCCCGGTGAGGGAGGGATGGCAGGCGGGTTACAGGGCCTGGTGAGGTGCAGCGTCACGGGGGCAGCGCGGTGCTGCACGGCACGGTGGTACTCACTCAGCCAATGATGAATGCAAAGTCTCCGGTAAAGCAAACGGCTGGATGGACGGGTCCCACAGACGGCTGCGGTAGTTCTCCCGGTAGGTTGGCGGTGACTGCCTTTCCCTGCACCTGTGTTATGTTCACGGTTCCAATGGCTTCCCACCGGTAACACGTTCCCCAGCTTAGATGGAGGCTGAGGGAGCCCCTTTTGCTCACAGGCTCTGGCCCTGGGAACTGTAGCCTTGGCAGTGACTGTATTTCCCTTCACGGTTTGAGCTGTTGCCTTCAATCGGGTCTTGACTGCTGAGAAACCCCGGAGGTTCCCTTCGCTAACGGATTTCACCGGTTTTACGGCGACTCCTAGCCTGGTCGGGGTCCGTAAACCCTGCCGAATGGTGCTGGCTTCTCTTCGCTCCCCGATCCGGTACCGGTGGGTCACCGCCTGTCCCTGGTCCTTACGGTTTACTTCAATCAGCCTCTCCTGCAGATGGTCACCACCGTCTGCCAACCTTGCTGTATGTGCCCGGGCCACGCCCCCGGACACGGTCAGTCTCCTCCACTACCACTTCACTTCACCACTCCTCAAACTCAAAACTCTATCTGACTTCCTTTTCCCACCTACAGGACTGTGAACTCCTCGGTGGGTGGGGCCAACCGCCTGGCTCCACCCCCTGGTGTGGACATCAGCCCCTGGAGGGAGGCAACAAGGCTTTTTGTTTGACTTCGGTGTGCCTAACCGGGGTGTGGGGTGTGTTGTTGCAGTATCTGTGACATCCTGGCTTGTCCAGGGCGCCACAGAATCAGTGTATCTACAAGATCTCTTCCTAAAGTTTTCAGAAGCAAAAGTTAAAACTGGCATTTAATGTTAGCTCTCAAATCAAGAAAGTTATGGAGTGTCAAGAGTTTCCCAAAATCTTCAAAGAAAAGAGAAAGAAGCATGGATGAGTTTTAATAATGTAGTTACAGGCTCGTTTGGAAATCATAAAGCTGAAAACTATGTTACATTGGTTGAGATTGGTGAAGCAAAATGCGCTGCACGAGGTGTCAAAGTCCATATCCTTGATGCCCATCTTGATAGACTCAAACAGAAGATGGATTCAGAGGAGCAAGGAGAGCGCTTTCATCAAGATAGCATATTTCAAAATATAGGTTGCCAAGGAAACTGCAATGAAAACCTGATGGGGGGCTACATTTGGGGATTAATGCGTAAGAGTGATATAACATACCCTCACAAAAGTAAACATTTCTAGGTTCCTTTTCATCAATTTGTGGCAATTTTGACAAGTTTAAAGATATGACAAGGGAAATACCAAGGCCAGGTATCCATCCACAGACAGCTGTTTCGGGGTATCCTCATCAGTGTGGAGTAGGATTCTGGCCGGGTGGGAGCAATGCCTAGTAGACCAACAAAACAAAACAATCACTGATCTCGGGGAGACCAGCCAGAGAAAACACTGCCGGCAGCCAGCGAGGGCGCTCAAGTCCGTGAAATCCTAGGTAAATTGCCCACTGGGAAATATGCAAATCAAAAAGGTCCATGGAGCCTCTGTTTGGAGTCTCAACACAGAAACCAGCCAGATATCCCTCCGGGAAGGGCCCAGCCAAGGGGTGACTCTTTTTAGGAGACCACCATAACCACCATATTAAGTGGCCCTTTTAGTCAATATCCAACTTTTTGACAAGTTTAAAGATATGACAAGGGAAATACTAAGGCCAGGTATCCATCCACAGACAGCTGTTTCGGGGTATTGCCCCTCATCAGTATGGAGTAGGATTCTGGCCGGGTGGGAGCAATGCCTAGTAGACCAACAAAACAAAACAATCACTGATCTCGGGGAGACCAGCCAGAGAAAACACTGCCGGCAGCCAGCGAGCAGGGGGCGGGGCTTAACGGGACACGCTCCATGACGGATATATCCGTCCATGGTCGTGAAGGGGTTAAACGTTATTTACCCGTTTTAAATGAGGACCCTGTTCTTGCAACCATACTGCAACCTGGTTGCAATGTGGTTGCTAAAAAAGCACCTTCACTAGGCAACATTCTTTCACCCAGTTTTTTTTGTAAAAAATAAACCTGTTTCCACCTGGCTTGAACACAAGGGATTTTTTAGGTGCGGCACCTCACGCTGCCGCACATGTGAATTTGCTTTACCTTGTAGCTCATTTTCAAATACGAGAGACTGTCACATATTTCATTTCGAGGTACATTAATTGTAAGGGTAAGAACGCACTTTGCTTTTTACCTGCTTTTTCAACTGCAGCGTTTAATGCCAAAATGGATGTGTTCTTCTTTTCAAGCAAAGTCTATGGGAATTTGGGTTTCTAGACCCCACTATGCAGTTCAAACTGCAGCCTTTTTGTGGCAGAACTTTTGTTTTTGACCAAAGTTCTGCCACAAAAAGGCTGCAGTTTGAACTGCATAGTGCGGTTTAGAAAACCAAATTCCCATAGACTTTGCTTGAAAAGCAGAACACATCCATTTTGGCATTAAACGCTGCAGTTGAAAAAGCAGGTAAAAAGCAAAGTGCGTTCTTACCCTAATACTACCAATGTGGTTTATTGCATTAAATGCACTAGCTGCAACCTACTTTATATTGGTTGTACAGTGAGAAAACTTAAGGTGCGTTTTAATGAACATATCAGGGATATTTAGGCACCGTTATTCCAGCCAGAAATCTCTCATCGGCATCCAGACATTTTATTTCACATCACAATTGCAATACTGACTCCCTGTGTGTTTTTGGCTTAGAAAAAGTTAAAATCTCTCCTCGTGGTGGTGATATCCAACATCAGGTTCTCACACGTGAGGCTTTTTGGATATTTCATTTGGGAACTAGAATACACAATGGTCTAAATCTGAGACGAGATGTCATGTTTCATTATTAAATCTTGGTAGATAATGTTCGCATGTACATTTCGGATGATAGTGTTTTATGTGGAATTTTAATAACAAAAATCTTTTTTCTGTATTAAAAAAAAAAAAAATTCTGTTCACTTATTGTTGAATTTTTGTATTGTTGTTGTCTTGTATGTTATCTACCCCATGCTGGCACATGTGCTTTCTGATTAAACACACTCCTCCCATTGGAAGGAGTGAGTTTAAATGCTTGTGAGCAACACATGTTCACTCAGGCTTGACAAAAAACGCAGGCAGCGATCGAAACGCGTAGCCTTATGCCGCATATGGGCTCCCTATTCTTGTCCTTGTCATCACATTAATTTTTACGTCCTTTAATAAAATTTTGCATCAGTTTTACTACTACTCCGGAAGCTGGATTCTTCTTTGCTCCATGTATCATGCAGCCAGCCGCCCCCAGGGCCTCCATGTGTGATGTAGCCAGGCCCCCCCAGGGCCTCCATGTGTCATGCAGCCACGCCCCCCCCAGGGCCTCCATGTGTCATGCAGCCAGGCCCTCCCAGGGCCTCCATGTGTCATGCAGCCAGGCCCCCCCAGTGTAAGGGGTGGGCAGACCCCTTACAAGGAGGCACAGTTTTCCCCGGGAAGTTGTTAATGCTGATGTTATTTAATAAAAATGTTTTTACTGTTTTAGTGGGTTCCTCTAGTGGCCGGGTGGGACGGCTGTCCCCATAGAAACAGGGAAAAGGAGGAGCCGGCAGTAGCAGGAGAAAGGGGAGTATGTGTGCTGAAGGCAGTTGAGTACGGGACGGGAGAAAAGAAGCAGAAGGGGCAGAGTGTGGGAGCTGGGTGGACAGGAAAGCGAAGAAAAAGAAGAGAAGAAGTGTCCTCAAGGGTGAAGCAGTATTGGTGTGGGTCCAGTCTGTGTTAGCCGGAGTGGGAGCCTAGGTGAAGTGGAGTAGCCGGGCACATCCCCACTAGAGGAGACGTCCAGAAAAGGTTTTTCCCCCAGCAGAAGTTGTGAAACCATCTGATTATTGCCTCTGTTATGAAGAAGTGTACAATAAACATGCCTTCTGGTTCAACCGACCTACGTCTGCAAAGTGTTTGTACCCCTGACGGCGTGATCTGCACCACCACACTCTGCCCCACCAAGTCATCTCCTGTCCCAAAAGTGACGGCAGAGCCGGGGGTAAGCCTGATAGAAAAAGGGGCCACGACTACAATCCCCGAGGCGCCCCTGGCACCCCGTTACACCAGGGCCTCCATGTGTCATGCAGCCAGCAGCCCCAGGGTCTCCATGTGTCATGCAGCCAGGCCCCCCCAGGGCCTCCATGTGTCATGCAGCCAGGCCCCCCAGGGTCTCCATGTGTCATGCAGCCACGCCCCCCCAGGGTCTCCATGTGTCATGCAGCCAGGCCCCCCCAGGGCCTCCATGTGTCATGCAGCCAGGCCCCCCCAGGGCCTTCATGTGTCACACAGCCAGCACCCCCAGGGCCTCCATGTGTCATGCAGCCAGCATCCCCAGGGCCTCCATGTGTCATGCAGCCAGCACCCCCAGGGCCTCCATGTGTCATGCAGCCAGGCCTCCCCAGGCCTTCATGTGTCATGCAGCCAGCAAAATAAAAAAACAAGTACCTCTCTTCTCCTTCCGACCCCTGCGACCACGGTAGTTACGCCCCTGCCCCCATATGTCACACACCCTGCTCCCCATACAGCCTGCACCCCCATATCATACACACTACACCCCCACATCTCACACACCCTGCTCCGCATACAGCCTGTACCCCCCAGATCACACACACTACACCCCCATATGTCACACACCCTGATCCCCATACAGCCTGCACCCCATATCACAAAACACTACACCCCCATATCTCACACACCCTGTTCCCCATACAGCCTGCCCACCTAGATCACACACACTACACCCCCATATCTCCCACACCCTTCTCCCCATACAGCCTGCACCCCCCATATCACACACACTACACCCCCATATCTCACACACCCTGCTTCCCATACAGCCTGCACCCCAATATCACACACACTACACCCCCATATCTCACACACCCTGCTTCCCATACAGCCTGCCCCCCTAGATCACACACACTACACCCCCATATGTCACACACCCTGCTTCCCATACAGCCTGCCCCCCATATCACACACACACTACACCCCCATATCTCACACACCCTGCTTTCCATACAGCCTGCACCCCCATATCACACACACTACACCCCCATATGTCACACACCCTGCTTCCCATACAGCCTGCACCCCCATATCACACACACTACACCCCCATATGTCACACACCCTGCTCCCCATACAGCCTGCACCCCCATATCACACATTACACCCCCATATGTCACACACCCTGCCCCACATATCTCACCCTGCCTGTACCCCAACTTACCCCTCTCTAACACTCTGCACCCCTTCACATGCTTCTGTCACAGTCTGCAGCCCTCATATGCCACTCACCCTGCAGCCCCCTCATGTCCCCTCTTTTCTTATTACCAGTCATCATGTGTCCTTCTGGATTCAGTATCTCTTGCTTTCTGCTCGGCATCCTGTGTCTCCTCCCACACAGTCACATGGGCGTGACATCATCGCAGGTCCTGCAGGATGGATTCCGTCTGCTGTGCAGTAACACTCCTGCTCTGCTGCAGGTCAGAAACGGCTGGTGGCCTCTCCAGGTCAGGGGCCCCTTTACTGACACTGGGCTCTCCTGACTCACAGGCCGGCACCCTGACAAACGCATTGTCGGCCACTACACAGCGGCACTACACATAGGGGCCCGGCAGCCGTCTCTGCAGAGCGACTGCAGGAGAAGGGGAAACAAAGGCCAAATAGGGTCTTACCCGGCAATGACTGTATAGAGATATAGATAGGTACACTCACCTGGTGAGGTTGTGCCAGTCACAACCCCTTATTGAGCATGCGAGTGTCCGCGTGGTTCAAGCAGCGGCCCCGTGGAGACGTGGTAAAAAATATATGTATATAGGAAAAACGGGGTTTTAGCCGCGCAAAAAACCACTGCTGTCAGGATATTTAATAAAAATCTCTTTTATTACAGCATTCCAACGCGTTTCAGAGACAGGGACCATCTCCTTCTTCAGGGAAAAGAGAAAAAAGAAAAAGAGAAAATATGAAAAAAAAAATTCTCTCTTCCCTATAGAAGGAGACGGTCCCTGTCTCTGAAACGCGTTGGAATGCTGTAGTAAAAGAGATTTTTATTAAATATCCTGACAGCAGTGGTTTTTTAGCGCAGCTAAAACCCGTTTTTCCTATTTATATATATTTTTGACTCTGCAGAGCGGCTGCCGGGCCCCTAACCGTGCGGGCCCGATCGCAGTGGCGACCTCTGCGACCGTGGTCGTTACGCTACAGTGCCACCTGCTGGCAGGATACAGATAGTAATTATACACAGTAATAGATCGCCACCTGCTGACAGGATACTGATAGTAACCATGCAGTCATACAGTGCCACCTGCTGGCAGGATAGAGATAGTAACTATGCACAGTCATAGATCGCCACCTGCTGGCAGGATACAGAAAGTAAGTATGCACAGTCATACAGCGCCACCTGCTGGCAGGATACAGATAGTAACTATGAGAAACAAAAAAGTCCAGCTCACCCCAATATAAATGATGTGATCCTGAGACGGTGCACGGATGGAAGGCAAATCCACAGCATGTAGGTAAGTAATGAAAATCCAGCAACTGCGTCCAGTAAAATAAAAAACTTCGACTTTTATTTCAACAAGGTTAAAAGCGATAAAACCAATTCACATGAATGGAAAGGAAGACGCGTTTCGGACAGTGTATGTCCTTAGTCATCTAACATCATGAGTGAACACACAAATGTTTTATAGCCAAAAAGAAACATGTGACAACCAATCACCTGGACAGCTGATTACATTGGCTGAACATGCACCAAGCACAACACATATGTGGAATAAAGACTGATTGATCACTATGCAATATAAACAGAAAACTGGAAGGTCTGGGAAAAAAAAAAAAAAAAAAAAAAAACTATAGCGAACCACAAATGATCAATTTTGATAAATGTTATTCAGTTCGTTTCTCAAATTTAAACCAAAGGGCATCCTAGTGTCTAAGTCAAAGATCCATTTTGCCTCTTTTAAATGCAATATAGACACAGGATTTCCTCCTCTCTTAGGTAAAAAAATCTGTTCAATAGCATTGACTCTGAAGGAGTCCACATTGCCACTGTGCACATTGATAAAGTGCTGAGAGGCACCTGATGGGCTTCTGCTACTAATGTTTTTTATATCATAGAGATGTTCAGAAATCCTGCGTCTTAATGTGCGATTTGTACTACCTACATATTGTACATCACAGGAGGTGCAGGTAATCAAATAAATTACCCCACTGGATCCACAATTGATAAAAGTTTTAATATTAAATTCCTTTTTTGATGTACAAGAAAAAAATTTTTTTGTATTGTACATATGTTTGCACAAACCGCATAATTTGTGTCCACGCTTGTAGGACCCAGTAGTGGAAAGCCACGTTCTTGCATTGTTTTTATTCTGGGAAATTTTGTTCAGGTGGTCACTGGGAGACAAAATCGAACCTATGGTGCGGTTTCTTTTGGAAACAAACTTTACACCATCCCCTAGAATGTTTTTTAAGGTATTATCGATAGTCAAAATGGGCAAGAATTTTTTTACAATATTAACTATAGAAAAATAATCTTTGCTAAATTTAGTAGAAAAGACTACCGAATTGGAGGATGTTTTTTCAGAAAAGGTTTTTTTCATCAAATACTGATCTCTGTTTTTTTCATTGGTTTTGTCCATGGCTTTTTTTATAATTGAACTAGAGTAACCTCTATTTTTGAATCTGCTGGCAATTCGATCACATTCAGCCCCAAAAGCAGCCTCAGATGTACAACAACGTTTAGCTCTAATAAATTCCCCAGTGGGTATATTATTGACAACGTGTTTGGGGTGGCAGCTCCGGGCATGAAGGAGTGAATTGCCAGCAGACAATTTTCTGTAAACCGTACAATCGATTTTTTGAGTAGCAGTATTAGATGAGAAAAACACATCCAAAAAAGAAATTTTATTTGAGTCATGTGCATACGTAAACCTGAGATTATAAGGGTTATTTCTGATATAGAACATGAAATTGTCCAAGCAAGGAGTGTCTCCATCCCAGATGATGATGACATCATCTATGTATCTCAAAAAAATAATGATGTTTTTAATAAAGGGATTATTGACAGAAAAAATATATTCTTCTTCCCACCAGGAAAGAAAAATATTTGCAAGTGATGGAGAAAAACGAGCACCCATTGCACAGCCTTGTAGCTGGATATAGAATTCACCCAAAAATACAAAAAAATTATTTTCCAGCAAAAACCTAGTGACCTCCAGTATAAAATACTGAAGGTCATCAGAATAGTTGCTGTATTTGTGTAAAGAATGTTTTAGGGCAAGAATAGCAAGATCATGTGGAATGGAAGTGTACAGGCTCTGAATATCACAGGTCACCCAGCTATATTGATTCTGCCAGGAAAAATCTGAAAAAACATTAAGAATGTGTTTAGTATCCTGAATATAGCTGGGTGACACATGAGACAGAGCCTGCAACCTGACATCCAACCACTCAGAGAGGTGTTCAAGCAATGAATTGATGCCAGACACAATGGGCCTGAAACTGGGTGGGAACAGACCCTTATGGGTTTTGGGCAGGGCATGGAAAAGCGGTATAGAAGGAAATTCTGGGTTAAGAAACTCAGTTTGTTTCTGATTTAATATGCCTAGATGAAAACCCTCCTCCAAAATGCGAACAAGAGCAGATCTGATCACTTCAGTAGGATTATTTGGGATTTTTTTATATGTAGTGTTGTCATTTAACATATTAAGAAGTTCCCTTTCATATAATCCAATATCTAATACAGTCACTGAACCGCCCTTATCAGAGCCCCTAATGATGATATTGTCATTGTCCCGCAGTTCCTGCAAGGCAGACCTCTCAGCAGCAGATAAATTAGATCTAATATTAACATGAGTTTTAGAAAGTTCAATTAATTCCTTTTCAACTACGTTTTGAAAATCATCCATAGCCTGACATTTGGATTGTATGGGGTAATATTTAGTGTTTGGAACTCTGCTGGAAAAATTACTATCCTGCAGTGTTTGGATAACACCCCCAGAGTCAGAAAAATCACGTAGATGCTGCAGAGAGATCTGTTCTGTAAAGGAAGTGGGGACAAAAGCAACATCATCATCAACATTGCTAGATGGTAAATCAATATCATTTTCATCAAAAAAATGTTTTTTTACTGTTAACCTGCGAATAAATTTGTTAACATCGAGCAGAGTTTCAAAGACATCAAATCTGGTAGTGGGAACAAAATTAAGTCCTTTACTCAAAACCGCAATGTGGTCATCAGTCAGAATAGTAGCAGACAAATTCAAAACCGTGAGATGTAATTCATTCAATATTTCCCCCGTCTGGTGCGGTGGTGATGCATTCCGTCTATAGGCATGTTTAGATCCTGCTCTTCGTAGTCGTTTCCTTTTCCTTTGGAATTTCTCTGAGGCTTGCTCGGGTAGTTTTTTGAACTACCTGATTGAGGTGCAGATGAATTACCAACATGTTCACTCATGATGTTAGATGACTAAGGACATACACTGTCCGAAACGCGTCTTCCTTTCCATTCATGTGAATTGGTTTTATCGCTTTTAACCTTGTTGAAATAAAAGTCGAAGTTTTTTATTTTACTGGACGCAGTTGCTGGATTTTCATTACTTACCTACATGCTGTGGATTTGCCTTCCATCCGTGCACCGTCTCAGGATCACATCATTTATATTGGGGTGAGCTGGACTTTTTTGTTTCTTTACTTTTTGTGGCTACACGTGCTCCCCTACTTCTCTCCACCGTTTATATATGAGGATATGACATTTATATAAACTTCACTGAATATACGGTTTGGATTGAGATATTATTATGACTCAAGACACTTCGCACTTTGATGATGATTTTTTCAATGTCAACAACCGCAGTCGTCTGGACAAGGCTGCTAATATCTTTATGAGCAAAAACAACCGCATTATCCCTGAACAACAAAATGAACTTAACTCCCTCATGTGGGAATTGGAGAAACTAATGACCACACGGCTTAAAGTATGGTGGGACCACAAAACCTTATCGGCATACTCTGATAACTCCATGATTCCTAGAGGGTTACGTATCAGAAAACGTCCCACCACTGATTATGGTCCTGATTTTTTAAAATCTTGGGATGCGGTTTTATCTGAGTGCTCTCTGAAATTGATACAACTTATTGTGGACAAAGAAAGTATCAAATTGAAAGAACTAGATGATCATATAAAGAAAATAGAGACTGATTTATCCAAGTTTTCCACAAATGAAACTTTTGGGACTTTAAAAGGTAAAATTAATATGAATTTGTCCAAATTGGAGGATGCCATTACTACCATCAAAGAGAAAAAATTTAAACGCGATACTGTGGACTTTGAGAATAATCAGGTATATAATTGGCCTGCTAACAGGATCAGACGTCCATTTGGACCCAGATCAATTTTGAAACATAATAATAACAAAAAATATAAGAACAATGGTACCAGAGTCAGTTTTTCATCAACAGAGATGGACTCGTCAGATTACACCACAGATATATCTGATTCTGATGCCTCCATTGTTGGTAATTCATCTGCACCTCAATCAGGTAGTTCAAAAAACTACCCGAGCAAGCCTCAGAGAAATTCCAAAGGAAAAGGAAACGACTACGAAGAGCAGGATCTAAACATGCCTATAGACGGAATGCATCACCACCGCACCAGACGGGGGAAATATTGAATGAATTACATCTCACGGTTTTGAATTTGTCTGCTACTATTCTGACTGATGACCACATTGCGGTTTTGAGTAAAGGACTTAATTTTGTTCCCACTACCAGATTTGATGTCTTTGAAACTCTGCTCGTTGTTAACAAATTTATTCGCAGGTTAACAGTAAAAAAACATTTTTTTGATGAAAATGATATTGATTTACCATCTAGCAATGTTGATGATGATGTTGCTTTTGTCCCCACTTCCTTTACAGAACAGATCTCTCTGCAGCATCTACGTGATTTTTCTGACTCTGGGGGTGTTATCCAAACACTGCAGGATAGTAATTTTTCCAGCAGAGTTCCAAACACTAAATATTACCCCATACAATCCAAATGTCAGGCTATGGATGATTTTCAAAACGTAGTTGAAAAGGAATTAATTGAACTTTCTAAAACTCATGTTAATATTAGATCTAATTTATCTGCTGCTGAGAGGTCTGCCTTGCAGGAACTGCGGGACAATGACAATATCATCATTAGGGGCTCTGATAAGGGCGGTTCAGTGACTGTATTAGATATTGGATTATATGAAAGGGAACTTCTTAATATGTTAAATGACAACACTACATATAAAAAAATCCCAAATAATCCTACTGAAGTGATCAGATCTGCTCTTGTTCGCATTTTGGAGGAGGGTTTTCATCTAGGCATATTAAATCAGAAACAAACTGAGTTTCTTAACCCAGAATTTCCTTCTATACCGCTTTTCCATGCCCTGCCCAAAACCCATAAGGGTCTGTTCCCACCCAGTTTCAGGCCCATTGTGTCTGGCATCAATTCATTGCTTGAACACCTCTCTGAGTGGTTGGATGTCAGGTTGCAGGCTCTGTCTCATGTGTCACCCAGCTATATTCAGGATACTAAACACATTCTTAATGTTTTTTCAGATTTTTCCTGGCAGAATCAATATAGCTGGGTGACCTGTGATATTCAGAGCCTGTACACTTCCATTCCACATGATCTTGCTATTCTTGCCCTAAAACATTCTTTACACAAATACAGCAACTATTCTGATGACCTTCAGTATTTTATACTGGAGGTCACTAGGTTTTTGCTGGAAAATAATTTTTTTGTATTTTTGGGTGAATTCTATATCCAGCTACAAGGCTGTGCAATGGGTGCTCGTTTTTCTCCATCACTTGCAAATATTTTTCTTTCCTGGTGGGAAGAAGAATATATTTTTTCTGTCAATAATCCCTTTATTAAAAACATCATTATTTTTTTGAGATACATAGATGATGTCATCATCATCTGGGATGGAGACACTCCTTGCTTGGACAATTTCATGTTCTATATCAGAAATAACCCTTATAATCTCAGGTTTACGTATGCACATGACTCAAATAAAATTTCTTTTTTGGATGTGTTTTTCTCATCTAATACTGCTACTCAAAAAATCGATTGTACGGTTTACAGAAAATTGTCTGCTGGCAATTCACTCCTTCATGCCCGGAGCTGCCACCCCAAACACGTTGTCAATAATATACCCACTGGGGAATTTATTAGAGCTAAACGTTGTTGTACATCTGAGGCTGCTTTTGGGGCTGAATGTGATCGAATTGCCAGCAGATTCAAAAATAGAGGTTACTCTAGTTCAATTATAAAAAAAGCCATGGACAAAACCAATGAAAAAAACAGAGATCAGTATTTGATGAAAAAAACCTTTTCTGAAAAAACATCCTCCAATTCGGTAGTCTTTTCTACTAAATTTAGCAAAGATTATTTTTCTATAGTTAATATTGTAAAAAAATTCTTGCCCATTTTGACTATCGATAATACCTTAAAAAACATTCTAGGGGATGGTGTAAAGTTTGTTTCCAAAAGAAACCGCACCATAGGTTCGATTTTGTCTCCCAGTGACCACCTGAACAAAATTTCCCAGAATAAAAACAATGCAAGAACGTGGCTTTCCACTACTGGGTCCTACAAGTGTGGACACAAATTATGCGATTTGTGCAAACATATGTACAATACAAAAAAATTTTTTTCTTGTACATCAAAAAAGGAATTTAATATTAAAACTTTTATCAATTGTGGATCCAGTGGGGTAATTTATTTGATTACCTGCACCTCCTGTGATGTACAATATGTAGGTAGTACAAATCGCACATTAAGACGCAGGATTTCTGAACATCTCTATGATATAAAAAACATTAGTAGCAGAAGCCCATCAGGTGCCTCTCAGCACTTTATCAATGTGCACAGTGGCAATGTGGACTCCTTCAGAGTCAATGCTATTGAACAGATTTTTTTACCTAAGAGAGGAGGAAATCCTGTGTCTATATTGCATTTAAAAGAGGCAAAATGGATCTTTGACTTAGACACTAGGATGCCCTTTGGTTTAAATTTGAGAAACGAACTGAATAACATTTATCAAAATTGATCATTTGTGGTTCGCTATAGTTTTTTTTTTTTTTTTTTTTTTTCCCCAGACCTTCCAGTTTTCTGTTTATATTGCATAGTGATCAATCAGTCTTTATTCCACATATGTGTTGTGCTTGGTGCATGTTCAGCCAATGTAATCAGCTGTCCAGGTGATTGGTTGTCACATGTTTCTTTTTGGCTATAAAACATTTGTGTGTTCACTCATGATGTTAGATGACTAAGGACATACACTGTCCGAAACGCGTCTTCCTTTCCATTCATGTGAATTGGTTTTATCGCTTTTAACCTTGTTGAAATAAAAGTCGAAGTTTTTTATTTTACTGGACGCAGTTGCTGGATTTTCATTACTTACCTAGATAGTAACTATGGTATGCACAGTAAGGCTGCTTTCACACCTCCGGTTTTTCCTGTGCGGCACAATCCGGCACTTTGCAGGAAAAACGCAATTGTTTTTTTTTTTTGCTGCCGGTTGCGTTTTTCCTGCATAGACTTTAATTAGTGCCGCATTGTGCCGCAATCTCGGGGAGATTGACTTCCACCCGCTGAATCGCTTCCACCCGCGGCCATTAACCCCTTAAATCTTTCTGCCAAAGTCTGGCAGCAAGATCTAAATGCGCGCGGCCATGTTTTTTACTTACTGCCGCCCCCCGGAAGATCACGTGACTATTGGTGGTTGCCATCGTAGCACAGGGTCATGTGATGATGCCTGCAGCTATGATGTTTCACTCTCGTTTTCCCTCGGCACAGAACAGAGGGAAAAAGAAAGTGACTGTATCTGCTGTTTACAGCTGTATAGCTGTGATCAGCAGATAGATAATAGCGATCAGATTGCTGATCACTATAGCCCCCTAAAGGGACTAGTAAAATAAAAAGTAAAAAAAAAAGTTTTAAAACATAAAAAAACCCAAAAAACCTAAAAGTTCAAAATCAACCCCCTTTCCCCCCATTGAAAATTAAAGGGTTAAAAAATAAATAAATATACACATATTTGGTATCGCCGCTTTCAGAAATGCCCGATCTATCAAAATATAAAATCAATTAATCTGATTGGTAAACAGCGTAGTGGCAAAAAAATTCCAAACGCCAAAATTCCGTTTTTTGGTCGCAAGTTTTAAGCAAAATGCAATAACTGGCGATCAAAACAAAGCATCTGCACAAAAATGGTACCATTAGAAACGTCAGCTCAAGACGCAAAAAATAAGCCATCCCTTTGCCATAGATCCCAAAAAATAAGAACGCTACATGTTTTGGAAAATGGCGCAAAACGTGCGCCACTTTTATTGGACAAACTTTTGAATTTTTTTTAACCCCTTAGATACAAGTAAACCTTTACATGTTTGGTGTCTACAAACTCGCACTGACCTCAGGCATCATACCCACACATCAGTTTTACCATATAGTGAACACCGTGAATAAAACAGCCCAAAAACTATTGTGCCATCACACTTTTTTTGCAATTTTTCCGCATTTGGAATTTGTTTGCTGTTTTCCAGTACACCATATGGTAAAACTTATGGTTTCATTTAAAAGTACAACTTGTCCCGCAAAAAACAAGCCCTTATATGGCAAGATTGACGGAAAAATAAAAAAGGTACGGCTCTCGGAAGAAGGGGAGCAAAAAACAAAAACGCAAAAACGGAAAGTGCCCCGGGGCTGAAGGGGTTAATAATATTTTGGATGTGATTAAATTGTGTGCTGTATTGTAAAGATAGCACTATTTTGTTATGCAATTCCATATTATTATTCTTATTGTTTTTACATTTAGAATTTTTATTTGAAAAATCTATCAAATGATCACGTTTTTTATTTTCTACTATCTTGCATGCTCTCTGAAGTGTCCAGGATGGATAACCCCTTGCACTTAATCTGGATTCAGCTGATCTGACTTCATTGTTATATACAGAATGCTCACTGCAATTACGCAAAACCCTAGTAAATTCACCCACTGGTACAGCTTTGATTGTATGATTAGGATGACTACTCATAGCATGTAAAATTGTGTTGCCGGCCAGTGGTTTTCGATAAATACAAGTGGATATAATCTGGTTCAGCATGCCTGTGAAAGTCAAATCCAAAAAATTAATTTTATTATTGTCACAAAAATGGGTGAATTTTAGATTGAATTGATTATTGTTTAAATAATTCATGAACTCCGGAATTAATGAGATGGGACCATTCCAAATGAATAACTGGTCATCAATAAATCTACCGTACCAGTGGATGAATTTACAGTAAGGGTTATTAATATCATATAAGTATTTTTCCTCCCAATGAGCCATAACCAAATTCGCAATTGAAGGCAAAAATTTAGCACCCATAGAAACTCCATGGTGCTGTAAATAAAACTGTTTTTTGAACACGAAAAAATTATGCTCCATCAAAAATTGTGCAACTTGTATGATATAATTTTGAAACGCTGAAGAATAGGAGCTATATTTATTCAAATGAAAAATCAAAGCTTGTATAGCTACAGATAAAGGAATGGTAGTGTACAGTGCTATAACATCGCAACTAAGCCAACTAAAGCCTGTTTGCCAAATTTTATTGGAGAACTGATCAAAAATGTCAATACTATCTTTGATGTACCCTGGAGTTCTATGGGTTAAAGGCTGCAGTATTGAATCTAGCCATTCACTCATGTGTTCATTAGAAGAGCTGATACCTGAGACTATTGGTCTCATTGGGGTAGGCGATATTCCCTTGTGTGTTTTGGGTAAAGCATGCAGAGTCGGGGTGACAGGATGTTGTACAATGAGATAATCCCTTTGTTTCTTAAGGTACCGTCACACTAAGCAACTTACCAGCGATCCCAACAACGATAGGGATCGCTGGTAAGTTGCTAGGAGGTTGCTGGTGAGATGTCACACTGCGACGCTCCAGCGATCCCACCAGCAACCTGACCTGGCAGGGATCGCTGGAGCGTGGCTACACGAGTTGCTGGTGAGCTCACCAGCAACCAGTGACCAGCCCCCAGCGCCGCGTGGAAGATGCTGCGCTTGGTAACTAAGGTAAATATCGGTAACCAACCCGATATTTACCTTGGTTACCAGCGCACGGAGTTACACGTGCAGAGAGCAGGGAGCAGCGCACACTGAGCGCTGGCTCCTTGCTCTCCTAGCTACAGCACACATCGGGTTAATTACCCGATGTGTGCTGCAGCTAAATGTGCACAGAGCAGGGAGCAGCGCACAATGCTTAGTGCTGGCTCCCTGCTCTCCTACTTACAGCACACATCGGGTTAATTACCTGATGTGTGCTGCAGCTAAATGTGCACAGAGCAGGGAGCAGTGCACAATGCTTAGCGCTGGCTCCCTGCTCTCCTACTTACAGCACACATCAGGTTAATTAACCCGATGTGTCCTGCAGCTAGCTACATGTGCACAGAGCAGAAGCCGGCAGCACAGGCAGTGAGAGCGGTGGAGGCTGGTATCGAAGGTAAATATCGGGTAACCAAGGACAGGGCTTCTTGGTTACCCGATGTTTACATTGGTTACCAGCCTCCGCAGAAGCTGGCTCCTGCTGCCTGCACATTTAGTTGTTGCTGTCTCACTGTCACACACAGCGATCTGTGCTTCACAGCAGGACAGCAACAACTAAAAAATGGCCCAGGACATTCAGCAACAACCAACGACCTCACAGCAGGGGCCAGGTTGTTGCTGGATGTCACACACAGCAACATCGCTAGCAACGTCACAAAAGTTGTTCGTTAGCAGCGATGTTGCTAGCGATGTTGCTTAGTGTGACGGGGCCTTTAGTAATATAATTCAAATGTACACCTTCATCAATCAATCGGACAATCAATGCAGAAAATTTCTCAGTAGGATCAAAATCCATTTTTTTGTATACAGTGGGGTCGTTGAGCATGGATTCAACCTGGGTGCAATAAGCCAGTGAATCCATTACTACAACAACCCCACCCTTATCAGACATTCTAATTACAATATCAGTCATTGTTTCAAGATCCTGCAGTGCTTTTCCTAATTTAAAAGACAAATTGTGCCTGGCAGGTAGAGTGTGAACACTGTCATGCAGCTTTTTTTAAATCCTGTTCTATTAAATCCTGAAATCTATCCATGCATTCAACCTGTGAATTGATTGGATAAAATGCAGGATTTTTTGGAAAAAACTGAGTAGCTTGATCAATGGAATTATCATCAGCAGTATTCACACTCAAATCCTCCAGCGTTTCAAAATTATATCATACAAGTTGCGCAATTTTTGATGGAGCATAATTTTTTCGTGTTCAATAAACAGTTTTATTTACAGCACCATGGAGTTTCTATGGGTGCTAAATTTTCGGCTTCAATTGCGAATTTGGTTATGGCTCATTGGGAGGAAAAATACTTATACGATATTAATAACCCTTACTGTAAATTCATCCACTGGTACGGTAGATTTATTGATGACCAGTTAATCATTTGGAATGGTCCCATCTCATTAATTCCGGAGTTCATGAATTATTTAAACAATAATCAATACAATCTAAAATTCACCCATTTTTGTGACAATAATAAAATTAATTTTTCGGATTTGACTTTCACAGGCATGCCGAACCAGATTATATCCACTTGTATTTATCGTAAACCAATGGCCGGCAACACAATTTTACATGCTATGAGTAGTCATCCTAATCATACAATCAAAGCTGTACCAGTGGGTGAATTTACTAGGGTTTTGCGTAATTGCAGTGAGCATTCTGTATATAACAATGAAGTCAAATCACCTTAATCCATTTTAAGTGCAAGGGGATATCCATCCTGGACACTTCAGAGAGCACGCAAGATGGTAGAAAATAAAAAACGTGATCATTTGATAGATTTTTCAAATAAAAATTCTAAATGTAAAAACAATAATAATAATAATATGGAATTGCATAACAAAATAGTGCTATCTTTACAATACAGCACACAATTTAATCACATCAAAAATATTATTAAACGTTATTTACCCGTTTTAAATGAGGACCCTGTTCTTGCCACCATACTGCTACCTGGTTGCAATGTGGTTGCTAAAAAAGCACCTTCACTGGGCAACATTCTTTCACCTAGTTTTTTTTGTAAAAAATAAACCTGTTTCCACCTGGCTTGAACACAAGGGATTTTTTAGGTGCGGCACCTCACGCTGCCGCACATGTGAATTTCCTTTACCTTGTAGCTCATTTTCAAATACTGGTGAGACTGTCACATATTCCATTTCGAGGTACATTAATTGTAATACCACCAATGTGGTTTATTGCATTAATTGCACTAGCTGCAACCTACTTTACATTGGTTGTACAGTGAGAAAACTCAAGGTGCGTTTTAATGAAAATATCAGGGATATTTAGGGCACCGTCATTCCAGCCAGAAATCTCTCATCGGCATACAGACATTTTATTTCACATCACAATTGCAATACTGACTCCCTGTGTGTTTTTGGCTTAGGGCTGCTTCTCACTTGCGAGTTTCTCGCAGTAGAGTAATGCGAGAAAATCTCGCATTGGAATCGGACACATGTTAGTGAATGATTCAGCTCTCATCTGCGATTTTTTTCTCAGTCCAAATCGGACCGAGAAAAAAATCGCAGCATGCTGCTTTTTTGCGAGTTTCTACTGCGAGTTTCTCCAATGCAAGTCTATGGGAGCGTGTAAAAAATCGGATGTCACGGGACGGCACTCACATCATCCTAGTGACATCCGATTTTCTAAATACATTTCTCGCATGTTTCCTAAAACACTGGAAACGAGCGATGTCTCCCAATGTCTGTCAATCACTATTCTCTGTCAGTCGGTCTCTCCCTCTCGGTCTCTATTCTCTCTCTGTCGGTCCGTCACTATCTCTGTCCCTCTCTCACAGTCTGTCAGTCAGTTTCCACCCCTCTCTCATACTCACCGTTCCCCGATCCCCGGCGCGGCGCTGCACGGCTTTCTCACTGCTCCGGCGGCTTTTACTATTTTGAAAAAGCCAGCCGCTCATTAAACAATCTCGTATTCCCTGCTTTCCCCGCCCACAGGCGCCTATGATTGGTTGCAGTGAGACACGCCCCCACGCTGAGTGACAGGTGTCTCACTGCAACCAATCACAGCAGCCGGTGGGCGGGTCTATACTGTGCAGTGAAATAAATAAATAAATAATTAAAAAAAATGGCGTGCGGTCCCCCCCAATTTTAATACCAGCCAGATAAAGCCATACGGCTGAAGGCTGGTATTCTCAGGATGGGGAGCTCCACGTTATGGGGAGCCCCCCACCCTAACAATATCAGCCAACAGCCGCCCAGAATTGCCGCATACATTATATGCGACAGTTCTGGGACTGTACCCGGCTCTTCCCGATTTACCCTGGTGCGTTGGCAAATCGGGGTAATAAGGAGTTATTGGCAGCCCATAGCTGCCAATAAGTCCTAGATTAATCATGTCAGGCGTCTATGAGACACCCTCCATGATTAATCTGTAAGTTACAGTAAATAAACACACACACATGAAAAAATCCTTTATTGGAAATAAAAAACACAAACACATTCCCTCATTACCAATTTATTAACCCCGACAAACCCTCCATGTCCGGCGTAATCCACGGACTCCAGCGTCGCTTCCAGCATGCAGGTGACAGGAGCTGCAGAAGACACCGCCGCTCCGGTCACCTCCAAGCAGCAACTGAGGTGAGTAGCGCGATCTGCTGAGGTGTCACTGAGGTTACCCGCTGTCACTGGATCCAGCGGTGACAGCGGGTAACCTCAGTGACACCTCAGCAGATCGCGCTACTCACCTCAGTTGCGATCCAGTGACAGCGGGTAACCTCAGTGACACCTCAGCAGATCGCGCTACTCACCTCAGTTGCTGCTTGGAGGTGACCGGAGCGGCGGTGTCTTCTGCAGCTCCTGTCACCTGCATGCTGGAAGCGACGCTGGAGTCCGTGGATTACGCCGGACATGGAGGGTTTGTCGGGGTTAATAAATTGGTAATGAGGGAATGTGTTTGTGTTTTTTATTTCTAATAAAGGATTTTTTCGGGCGTGTGTGTTTATTTACTGTAACTTACAGATTAATCATGGAAGGTGTCTCATAGACGCCTGACATGATTAATCTAGGACTTATTGGCAGCTATGGGCTGCCAATAACTCCTTATTACCCCGATTTGCCAACGCACCAGGGTAAATCGGGAAGAGCCGGGTACAGTCCCAGAACTGTCGCATATAATGTATGTGGCAATTCTGGGCGGCTGTTGGCTGATATTGTTAGGGTGGGGGGCTCCCCATAACGTGGAGCTCCCCATCCTGAGAATACCAGCCTTCAGCCGTATGGCTTTATCTGGCTGGTATTAAAATTGGGGGGGACCGCACGCCGTTTTTTTAAATTATTTATTTATTTATTTCACTGCACAGTATAGACCCGCCCACCGGCTGCTGTGATTGGGTGCAGTGTGACACCTGTCACTCAGAGTGGGGGCGTGTCTCACTGTAACCAATCATAGGCGCTGGTGGGCGGGGAAAGCAGGGAATACGAAATTGTTTAATGGGCGGCCGACTTTTTCAAAACAGTAAAAGCCGCCGGAGCAGTGAGAATGCCGTGCAGCGCCGGGGATCGGGGATTGGTGAGTATGAGAGAGGGCTGCTAACTTCAGTTACTCAGGAGATTAGCGGTCACCGGTGAGTCTTCACAGGTGACCGCTAATCAGGGCGCGACACAGACAGAGCCGCAGCATGACAATGAAGTCGGGTGAAGTTCACCCGAGTTCATTCTGACAGTGCGGCTCTGTCTGTGTCTGCTGTCATCTGCCATTCACCGCTGCTACATGGCTGTCTGTGTCTGCTGTCAGCGGCCATGTAGCAGCGCTGAATGGCAGATGACATAGTAAAAAATACGCATTACACACGCATTACACACGCATTACACACGCATTACACACGCTAGTAAAATCTCAGAAATAGCATCGCACTTGCGTTGCACTCGCACCTAACGTGAACTAAAATCAGCCGAGTTTTTTTCAGCCCAGTCGGACCGATTTTACTCGCATAGATGTGTTTCCACCCTTAGAAAAAGTTAAAATCTCCTCTCGTGGTGGTGATATCCAACATCAGGTTCTCACACGTGAGGCTTTTTGGATATTTCATTTGGGAACTAGAATACCCAATGGTCTAAATCTGAGACGAGATGTCATGTTTCATTATTAAATCTTGGTAGATAATGTTCGCATGTACATTTCGGATGATAGAGTGTTTTATGTGGAATTTTAACAACAAAAATCTTTTTTCTGTATTAAAAAAAAAAAAAAAAATTCTGTTCACTTATTGTTGAATTTTTGTATTGTTGTTGTCTTGTATGTTATCTACCCCATGCTGGCACATGTGCTTTCTGATTAAACACACTCCTCCCATTGGTAGGAGTGAGTTTAAATGCTTGTGAGCAACACATGTTCACTCAGGCTTGACAAATAACGCAGGAAGCGTTCGAAACGCGTAGCCTTATGCCGCATATGGGCTCCCTATTCTTGTCCTTGTCATCACATTAATTTTTACGTCCTTTAATAAAATTTTGCATCAGTTTTACTACTACTCCGGAAGCTGGATTCTTCTTTCTTCTATTGGACCCTTGCACTGCCAGAGTGTTATCCTTGCATGCCGGACTTTGCCCCAGTTGAGCTGGATCACCTTTTTTCTTTCTCATGATACATGGAGGCCTGGGGGTGCTGACTCCATGATACATGGAGGTCTATGGGACTGCATAATAAACATGAAGGACACCTTATACATGGAATATAGGGGTGCATTATACATGGAGGAGTATGGGGCTGCATAATACAAATATGATGATTTATGGCGCTGCATTATAATACATATAGAAAATGGGGGCTACATTATAATGGAGGAATATGGAGGCTACCTTATACATGGACTATGCGTGTGCATTATAAAACATGGAGGACTATGTGGTGCAGTATAATATATGGAGAACTATGGGGTGAATTATAATACATGGACAACTTTGGGGAAATGCATTGTAATACATGGAGAACTATGGGGGTGCATTATAATATATGACGGGTTATGTGGGACCCTTTATATTATACGGAAGGCTATGTGGGGGCCATTATAGTATTTGGAGATCTATATACAAGGGGGGACAAAGATACAAGTATGGGATGGTAATGTTTTGTGCTGAGGGAAAAAGGCTTTTTCCCTCAGCACCCAGCTTTCCCATGCTCTGCTGTACATCTCTCAGCACCCAGCTTTCCCATGCTCTGTTATGGGAAAGCTGGGTGCTGAGGGAAAGATCTATAGCAGAGCATGGGGAATCTGGGTGCCGAGGACAAGATGGATATCAGAACATGGGAAAGCAAGGTGCTGATAGAAGGATTTCAGATCATGGGAAACCAAGTGTCAGCGTCATTATCCTGTACCCTGAGTGTCAGTGTCATTATCCCATACCCTAAGTGTCGGTGTACGTGGAGGGGGGCCCCGGTCCAAATTTTGCACCAGGGCCCATCAAACTCTAGTTACGCCACTGTGTATGACTATGCATAGTTACTACGGTATCTTTACACTACAAGCAGGTGGCGATCTATGACTATTATCTGTATCCTGCCAGCAGTTGGTGATATTCATAGTTACTGTGAGACAACAGAGAGAGATAGCGGAGATGGGTTCTTAATAACCGCGCCAGAGATCCTAGATGTAAACTTGATCAATGTACACTTTATTTCGGCATAGGTCTACGCGTTTCAGGGGTCTCAGCCCCCTTCCTCAGGACCAGCAAGCACAAGATACATCAAATCTGCAAAGTCACATGCATACAGACAGTATATACCCAGTGGAAGATCAAAGAACCGCCCTCAAAAAGAAAAAAATCGGCGGGAAAAACATTTTTTTCTCCCTGCAAGGAGTGACGTGATCCGGTGGAAAAAACAAAGAAAAAGAACTGTATCAACAGCAACAGTCCCTTTGTTAATAAAATGACCAATGTAAATCAAAAACAATTAAAAACAATTAACATAAAATAAAAATGCATCATTGTTGAATAAAAAATGTATAACCATACATATATATGTGTTTATTGTGTCCCAGACCATATTAGAATTCACATTGCCGTAAGAAGGGTATAGAACCCACACCTAATCGTGGTCAACAATCTTCCTGAGGACCAAGAAATGTGAAGCAGTTAGTCCACATAGCCAGACCGATGTGTGGTAAATGTTCATGATATAAAGAAGGTGATGAAACCATAGAAAAAGGGATTTACTCAAAATGTGAAAAATAAGAAAAAACTATTTCAATATTAATTATATACGGAATGGCTGCTAGTGTCATGAAAAAGCAACATATATATCCCATAGAGTGATTAATAGTGAGCGCAAGACGAGCGCAAACCATAAACTAAAAAAGCATATATGCATATATGTACCCTATAACTATTAAAAAAAAATATATATATACGTGTAGTAAACCCATATATAAAAAAAGGGGTTTAGAAAGAAACAAACAATTACAACGGCCAAAATGTATTGAGCCGAAGACAAGTGTATATATCTGTGTGAAAAAATCATGATATTACTATTAGACTGTGTGGTGAATATGATCAATCAGTAAAAGGAATCGGGTATACGAAAAAAGGTAGGGGTGAATAGGAGTTCAGGGGCGTGGGAAAAAACCAGGTGCGCATGCGTATAATCACGGGCAAGATAGGGGTGACGAGAGTTCAGAAGCGTGGGAAAAACCAAGGTGCGCATGCGTTAGATCAAAGACAAAGAGCCGGTGCAATGAATAAATCAATAATCTACAACTAGGGTGAGCAGAGTTCAAAGGATAGAGAGAAAATAAATAGAGAAGGAATAGGAGAGAAAGGAAATCTTAACTATAAGAAAAAGGATTTAAGATACAGTGCAAAAATTACACATATATATCTACATATGACGGACCTACCAAAAGGTCCCGTATAATGAATTTGCTTTGGTAGGTCCGTCATATGTAGATATATATGTGTAATTTTTGCACTGTATCTTAAATCCTTTTTCTTATAGTTAAGATTTCCTTTCTCTCCTATTCCTTCTCTATTTATTTTCTCTCTATCCTTTGAACTCTGCTCACCCTAGTTGTAGATTATTGGTTTATTCATTGCACCGGCTCTTTGTCTTTGATCTAACGCATGCGCACCTTGATTTTTCCCACGCTTCTGAACTCTCGTCACCCCTATCTTGCCCGTGATTATACGCATGCGCACCTGGTTTTTTCCCACGCCCCTGAACTCCTATTCACCCCTACCTTTTTTCGTATACCCGATTCCTTTTACTGATTGATCATATTCACTACACAGTCTAATAGTAATATCATGATTTTTTCACACAGATATATACACTTGTCTTCGGCTCAATACATTTTGGCCGTTGTAATTGTTTGTTTCTTTCTAAACCCCTTTTTTTATATATGGGTTTACTACACGTATATATATATTTTTTTTTTAATAGTTATAGGGTACATATATGCATATATGCTTTTTTAGTTTATGGTTTGCGCTCGTCTTGCGCTCACTATTAATCACTCTATGGGATATATATGTTGCTTTTTCATGACACTAGCAGCCATTCCGTATATAATTAATATTGAAATAGTTTTTTCTTATTTTTCACATTTTGAGTAAATCCCTTTTTCTATGGTTTCATCACCTTCTTTATATCATGAACATTTACCACACATCGGTCTGGCTATGTGGACTAACTGCTTCACATTTCTTGGTCCTCTGGAAGATTGTTGACCACGATTAGGTGTGGGTTCTATACCCTTCTTACGGCAATGTGAATTCTAATATGGTCTGGGACACAATAAACGCATATATATGTATGGTTATACATTTTTTATTCAACAATGATGCATTTTTATTTTATGTTAATTGTTTTTAATTGTTTTTGATTTACATCGGTCATTTATTAACAAAGGGACTGTTGCTGTTGATACAGTTCTTTTTCTTTGTTTTTTTCCACCGGATCACGTCACTCCTTGCAGGGAGAAAAAAATGTTTTTCCCGCCGATTTTTTTCTTTTTGAGGGCGGTTCTTTGATCTTCCACTGGGTATATACTGTCTGTATGCATGTGACTTTGCAGATTTGATGTATCTTGTGCTTGCTGGTCCTGAGGAAGGGGGCTGAGACCCCTGAAACGCGTAGACCTATGCCGAAATAAAGTGTACATTGATCAAGTTTACATCTAGGATCTCTGGCGCGGTTATTAAGAACCCATCTCCGCTATCTCTCTCTGTTGTCTGCCAATCGGGGTACTGCTGCCGTTGATCCACATATGCGGTTACAGGAGTTGTGCCTTTCACAACTCTAACTGGTGAGTAGGATTACTCTTTACTACACCCCCTGTTTGTCAGGGTAAGACCCTATGCGCTTTTTTTCCCACAGGTTTCTGCTTATAGTTACTGTGAGGAAAGAGTTAACCTTTTTCACTGGCTTAGAAAAATAATAGAAATTCATTCTCCCTTGCAAGACCAAACCAGACTTATTTACATAAACTCTGAGACCAAACTCAAGGACGCAGAATGTTTTGACTTAGAAACGACTGACAAACATCTTGTTATGGGAAGAAGAAATGTTATAGACTGTTATGGGAGTATAAGTCATTATGTTAATTTCTCTTGCTGGGAATATGTAATTCACGCCTTTAATGAATATGTATGTTGCATAGTTACGCCTTAATCAACTTTGTATAACTTTGTAATGTAAGCAAAATCAATACAGTTCTAATTGGGAGCCACACATCTCCAGTCTTATGTGTATAACAGCGTCTGCCTGTTTTCATTGAGCTGGAATAGCCGAGGAGGGGGTCACCGGTACTCTCTCCACATTCGGACATCGCTGGCAACAGCTGTGACCGTTAGGTCAACCTAACATTTTCTGGCGCCTGAAAGAACAGGGACCCGTGTTTTTAATCCCAGGATGCAGTGAACTGTCTTGCCAAGCCGAGGAGGAGGTGACCAGACGTGGGGACCAGGAACACCTGGCCAGGTAAGAGTTGAACCTTATTCTTCTCTTTTTGCTCCCCATCTTTGTTGAATTCCCTCCTCAACATGCAAGAGGTACACTGTGAGTGGATACTGGGTTATTGGCGGGTTTATACTGAACTCTGAGAGAGAGAGCCTTGCCAGCAGATGTTTTCTGCGCCTTGTTTGTTTTGCTGCCCCTCTGTGCTTCGTCTCCGTGTGTCTGCTCTCTTGCGGTTTGCTTCTGTGCTGTTGTCCTTGTTGCAAGGGAATAGTGTACCTGCTCTGTCCAATAGATGTGATATTCACTGCCCTAGTGTTAGTGGGAATAGCTTTGTTTGCCATTGCTATCGGATATAGAGTGTACCTTTGGTACAAGAAGGGTAACCCAGCGCCATTCAACATACTCAGCCCCCTCTGAACAGTTAGGACACCACCTTTCAGTAGGAATACAGATCAAGAGTCAGTCTCTGGGTACTTCCAGGAAAGGTGGTTCTAGACCTCACCTTAGGTAGGAATACAAATAAGGAGTTAGTCTCTGAGTATCTCCAAGATAGGTAGGTTTAGTCCAAAGGACGTTCAAGGGTCTAAAAGCTGAAGAAGATAGACGAAAAATGGGGCAAGGAATATCAAAGGACAGAAGAGCTGGATGCATCCTGCAACATCTCATTACGTGTTATCATGGCAAAAGAACAGCCAGTCAGTCCAAGGAAGTTTTTAAGACATTTGGATTGAAGGGGAAGGATCAATTGGACCCCAACAAATGGGACACAATAAGAGATACTAGAGCAGGAGTGATAGCAGATAAATCATGGACTAAACTAGTCAGAACTCTTTCTGACATGGCAAAAACAGCCCACGATCAAGGTTGGATATACCATGAAGAATCAGACACATGGGAAGAAGATGGGAAGAAGGCTAATAAGGATCAGCAGCCTCCTCCGTACCTGTCAGCTACTCCTGGAACAACTCCAAAAATAGCAGGATCCCCGGAATGCACCTGCACAAACTGTGGCCAACAAAATCCGGACTGGAGTGAAACATGCCTAGCCTGTGGAGCCCCACAGCACAAGCTACAAGCCACAGCACCAGTGCCTCTATATCCCGTAGTGGAAAGAAGAGTCCTGATAAGACCACCTGTTAATCCACAAAACCCAGATGTTCCCAGAGATGCAGTTACTCATACGTATGATGACTACATACCCTGGACTCCAGCCGAGCAGATGGCTTTCCTGCAAAATGCTCCAGACCCGACTAGAAACCCAGTCAGTTTTTCACGTTACCTAAACCAAATACAGGTCTCCTACAGAAGCACTTGGTTGGACATGGAAGGTTTGTGTAGAGTTAAAATGTCTCCTGAACTGTATGCCAAACTCACTGCCCATCTGACAGGACATGTTCCGGACGATACCCGTAATGTGGAATCGGGCCAAGACTTCATGATAAGACTCAATCTTTTTTGCGTCCAGGAACAAAGAACTAAGGGCACAATGGGACCAGTGCATCAAGGTCCTGTGGAGAATGTCAGCTCATTTTACTACAGATTGATGCAGTCATTCGCAGATGAAGGGCTGGACATACAAGCAGCCGCAATACGTTGCCTGATGGTAAGATCCTTCATGGATGGAATACATGCACCTCTGGCAGAAAGATTGAAAGCGTGCTGCCCAGAATGGAGAAACATGGAAGACATAGATCTTCTAGTCAACAAAGCAAGTGGCTCAGAAACCGACGCAAAGGATAAAAGGAGCAACAAGAAAGTTGTCATAGCAGCAGTGGACGTTCAGCCAGAAGGTACAAGAAAGAAGGCACCGACCTGCTACTATTGTGGAATCAGAGGACATGTGATCAGAGACTGTAGAAAGAAGAAGAGGGACACTCAAAACCAACCCGAGAGTCAGGAGGAGAAGACTGCCTGACTTGCAGCAGCACGGGATAGGGATGCCAGAGGTCCATTTATACACGTCCCCCTTCACATTGGCAACAAGGAAATAAGAGCTTTGGTGGACTCAGGAGCCTCACGCTCCGTACTCTCCAGGAACCTGGCGCCTGAAGGATCCATCTCGTCTGAAGCTACTATAGTATCCGGTTTTGATGGACAAGCACAGATAATCCCAATAACCCATCCACTGAAGGTGAAACTGGGACCACACATGTTCGTGTCCAAATTCTTAGTGTCCCCCCAGGGTGGAGAGCCCTAGTGGGAGCAGATGTACTATCAAGACTACAAGCTCAGATAGTCTATAATGAAGATGGATCTGCTATCCTGCAAATACCAGAAGATATCCCAGAAGTCCTGTGCACCCTCCAGATGATAGAAGATCAACCAGAATCTGATGTTACACGTGAAGTAAACACGGATCCAATACTTCTACAAGTTCCTGCAAAACTCTGGTCCACATCAAAAACTGACCTCGGCACATTTCCCGTGCCCCCCCTTAAAAGTTTCAGTCAAGCCTGGAATTACACCACCGCAGCTGAGACAATACCCTCTCAATGCTCAACAGGAAGCTGCCCTGCATGACCAAATAAAAGAACTGCTGAAGTCGGGAGCCCTCAGAGCTACTAAGTCTCCTTACAACACTCCGCTGTTTCCTGTCAAAAAGAAACAAATGAAGAAAGGTGACCCAGTCACGTACCGGATGGTACATGATTTGAGGGCAGTGAACTCAATACTGGAGCCCCTCACCCCTGTTGTACCAAATCCACATACACTGCTCACACTGCTAATGCTTTTTTCTCAGTACCACTGGACCCAGCATGCCAAGATTTCTTTGCATTCACGCACAAGCTAAACCAATATACATGGACAAGATTGCCTCAAGGAATGCAACATTCTCCTACGCTATATACTCAGGCTATGGGTAGTGTTCTTCAAAGCTGGCAGCCCCCAGACCACTGTGTTCTCCTCCAGTACGTGGATGATTTACTACTGTGCTGCCCTAGTGAAGAGTAATGTAAAACGGCTTCAATAAGCCTTCTTACCTTTCTGAGAAGCTATAGTAGGAGAGAAAAGGCGCAATAGGGTCTTACCCGATTTACAGGGCAGAGGGAAAGGGTTAAAACACACTCACCTGGCTGGGTTGTGCCAGTCACAACCCCTTAGAGAACATGGATGAGTGCTTTAGTGGTTCAGCAGCGGCCCCGTGTCTGAGCAAAGGATATCAAAGTGTAGACTGGAGGAAAAACGGGTTTAAAAACCGCGCTAGGAAACCACGAGCAAGGATGTAAATGAATATTTTTCTTTTATTTAGATAATTCCAACGCGTTTCGGAGACCCATCTGTCTCCTTCCTCAGGGAAAAAGAATCTCAATTCTTGGAAGGTGTCTCATAGATGCCTGACATGTTTAATCTAGGACTTATTGGCAGCTATGGGCTGCCAATAACTCCTTATTACCCCGATTTGCCAACGCACCAGGGCAAATCGGGAAGAGCCGGGTACAGTCCCAGAACTGTCACATATAATGTATGCGGCAATTCTGGGTGGCTGTTGGCTGATATTGTTAGGCTGGGGGGCTCCCCATAACGTGGAGCTCCCCATCCTGAGAATACCAGCCTTCAGCCGTATGGCTTTATCTGGCTGGTTTTAAAATTGGGGGGGACCGCACGCCGTTTTTTTTAATTATTTAATTATTTATTTCACTGCACAGTATAGACCCGCCCACCGGCTGCTGTGATTGGGTGCAGTGTGACACCTGTCACTCAGCGTGGGGGCGTGTCTCTCTGTAACCAATCATAGGCGCCGGTGGGCGGGGAAAGCAGGGAAGACGAGATTGTTTAATGGGCGGCCGGCTTTTTCAAAACAGTAAAAGCCGCCGGAGCAGTGTGAATGCCGTGCAGCGCCGCGCCGGAGATCAAGGATCGGTGAGTATGAGAGAGGGGGATAGACTGACATGGACAGAGAGTGAGGGACAGAGATAGTGACCGACTGACAGAGATTACTGAATGACAGACATTGTGAGGCGCTTCAGAACGCAGCTTTTCAGCTGCGCTCTGAAGCGGACCTTTTTAAAGCTGCGGTGCAGAGCGCACACCTGCGCACATAGCATCAGACACCAAAATCGTATGAGGGATGTCACACGTTACAATTAACTAGGTTTGTGCAACAAAACGCTCAATTCTAGACAAAGATACGATGTGTTTGCGATCAACGGTTTTGCGTTCAATCCTGATCGCATGTAGCTGTCACACGCAGATACCTCACAAACGATGCCGGATGTGCGTCACTTACAACTTGACCCCAACGACGGATTGTGAGATATATTGAAGCGTATGTTGGGGGCTTTACACACGCCTTACCACCGACAGTCATCAGGGAAAGTGGAAAGGTTAAATGGAACTCTAAAGCTCAAACTAGCCAAGGCAGTGGAGGAGACTGGTAGACCATGGACAGAATGTCTCCCCATAGCTCTTTACTCTATAAGGACTACCCAGCAGGGAAAGCACAGGCTCTCACCCTTTGAAATACTCTTTGGTAGTGCACCCAGATTAGGATGCTACTTCCCGCAGGAGTTACACCTGCAATGTGATAGCCTAACGTCTTATGTTGTTTCTTTGCAGAAGAGACTAACTGAAACCCACCAAAGGGTCTACTCTTCTCTACCTGATCCTGATGCCGTTCCAGGAACCCACTCCCTAAAGCCTGGTGACCGGGTCTACCTAAAGAAGCACGTGAGAAAGACCCTTGAGCCACGATTCGAAGGACCTTTGACTGTCCAGCTGACCACTCCAACCTCCGTTAAACTTGAGGGGAGATCGACATGGGTCCATGCCAGCCACTGCAAGAAGGCCTAATACTGCTGATAAGTATTTCTATGTGTACTCCCTTTTTGGGGCCTTCTACACCACGGCAGAATTCATTTGAGACCCACCATGAAGTGTTAGCTGAAAAACATGAGATCACAGACTGCTGGATATGTACACACGCACCTGTGACAGCCTCTTCTATGCCATACTTAGCCATACCAGTTCGAATAAACAAAGTGTTCCAATGGGGAGGCTGTTACAATAGACTATCAGTCAATGACACCAAGTATCAAAAACTGTGGAACACTAGTGTGCCCATACCAATAGTAGGATGGGTAGATCCCCTGGTGGCAAGGCAACCTTACTACTGGCCTTTCCGGAACCCAGCAATATTTAGCCTTTGAAGGAAGCAGCTGGGTACCCCGTAACTACATAAAAACACCTACTATGGGCAAAATTCCAACAGAAGGAATCAAAATAAGTTTTGGGCGAACCTCTGACAGTACAGATGCATTTAAACCCTTGCTGTTAGAGAGACATCTGCATGACCATGGGTGGGTATACAATTCATTGTTTTCAGAAGGCACAAATGATACTTGTTTATCCACACCCGGAAATTTATGGTGCAATGATTCTGACCCATATGTGCCTGGCCGAGAAACCTGTGGTGAACCCTCCGCAGGGTATTGTAGTCCCCTAGGCCAACTTCCCGGATGGTGTATGCTCAGAAACATATCGGCCTTTATAGATATAGTACATAGACTCATATTACAACATTCTGCCATCTTGGATCTCTCACCGCAAACCTACAGGGTTTGTGGTTATGTGGCGCCCTGGACAAGCCAGGACGTCACAGGTACTACACCAACACACCCCACACCCCGGTCAGGCACACCTAAGTCAAACAAAATCCTTGTTGCCTCCCTCCAGGGGCTGATGTTCACACCAGGGGGCGGGCCAGGCGGTTAGTCACGCCCACCGAGGAGTTCACAGTCCTGGAGGTGGGAAAAGAGACCAGATAGTTTGCAGTGGAGTTGAGTTGTGGAAGTGAAGTGGCAGTTGAGGAGTCTGAAGTTGGTCCGGGTGTGTGGACCGGACGGAACAGCAAGGTTGGTAGACGGTAGTGACCGTCTGCAGGAGAGGCCTATTGGAGCTAGCCATAAGGACCGTGGACGGGCGGTGGCCCGGCGGTACCGGACCGGTATGCAAAGAGAAGCCAGCACCATCCGGCAGGGGCTTACGGACCCCGACAAGGCTAGGAGTCGCCGTGCAATTTGTCAAATCCGTTAGCGAAGGGAACCTCCTGGGTTTCCCAGCAGCCAAGTCCCAATAGAAGGCAACAGTCCAACCGTTAGAGGGAAACACAGTCACCGCCAAGGCTAAAGTTCCCAGGGCCAGAGCCTGCGGGCAAAAAGGGGCTCCTTCAGCACATATCCAAGCTGGGGAGCGGGTTACCGGTGGGAACCCATTGGAACCGTACACACTACACAGGTGCAGGGAAAGGCAGTCACCATCAACCTGCCGGGAGGAGAAACACCACAGCCATCTGTGGGACCCATCCATCCAGCCGTTTGTTTTACCGGAGACTTTGTGTATATCATTGGCTGAGTGAGTACCACCATGCCGTGCGGCACAGCGCTGCCCCCGCGACCCTGCACCTCGCCAGGCCACGTAACCTGCCTGCCATCCAAACCTACCTCCTCACCCGGCCCCGGGACAACCAACCCCCCTACCCACGGAGGGGAGAACCAACATCCAAGCTGCTCCCTGTCATCGCTCCCGGGATCCCCGTCCAGAGCAGCGGTGGTGTCACCAATCTCACCACAACCGTGGGTGGCGTCACGGACAATATCAAATCCCCACAATCAAAGCCCCTTTTCACTCACGGGCGAGGAACGCCGCTCGAGTCCCCGGGATCCGGCCCACCGCTCGAGCCACCACCAAGCAGCAGCAGCAGCCGGACCCGAGCAGTGGGAGAGCGCAGCGTGCCCTCCTCCGCCCGCGACAACTTGGCGTCACGAACAGGATCTTACCGCTCTGCTGTCTGGTAGAGGTGCGCCTTGTGACCGCCGGAGGTGTCCGGCCGAAAAATTTGAGAAGCCGCCATCTTGGGCGCAAAAATTTCCCGCTCGAGCGTCTCCTCAAGCAGTGGAGGCGCGAAGGCCAAAACCCCGCCCCTGTAGAGGAGGAGACGGAAAGAGACTAAGGGGAACGGGATGGAAGATGTCGGCTCCCGAGTTTGATGCTAGCCCCACTCCAACTGATGGAGCGGCGGCGCCCGCGGGCAAGGGGAGGAGAGATGGCTGCAGCCCCTGCCCCGGTCGCGGAAGCAGCGGGCCCCGAGAATGCGGCAGTGGTTCCCCGCGCGTCAGCTGACAATGGCCCACCTGCCGCAGGGAGGATGTCTGCCTCGGCAATCTGCCCGACCGTGAAAGGAGTGGTGGCCGGTGCAGAAGACCCAGGGGGCGCCAGCTCGGGACAGGAGACAACAGATGGAAGTAGCTCGGGGGAAGATACGGAGTCCCTGTCGGAAGGTGAGGCCCCGCTCGTCATTCGCGCCTTCGGAGACACGTGGATGGCACGCTGCAGGTACTGCCGGCAGTGGTGGAATTTTGCAGGTCAGTGCCCTGCAAATGGCCGGCCTTGAAGTAAGAAAAGTTAAAGCATGGTAGCGGTTCCCGGTTACCTTGCTGTCGGTCCCCATTGGGACTTTGCTGACATTCCAGACGGCCCTCAAGACTAAAGAGTCTGGTTGAAGGAGCAGTCGTACCCGCATCATTGGCAGCTGAAAATGGAGTCCTGTGGGACAGTTTCACCCCTGTGTGAGGGTGGCATTGGGGGCTCGTGCTGTTCGATGGTGGACTGTGGGAAAGCTGCAGGAGGAAGCTGCACCGGAGCCAGGTGTTGTGGATGGCCCCTGGGACCCAGCTACCAGTCCCCGTTGGGACCCTACGGCAAGTCTCCGTAGGACCCTACAGTTTTGGTTGTGGTAGCCCATTGGCTACGAAGCACTGTTGTCCCCGTGGGGACTGTTTAAAAGTTATGCGTAGAAACTGCTAAGGACAAGCCCGAGAACTGGCAGGGCAACCACGAACTTGTGGTGTGTAAATAAAAATGTTTTTATGGCTTTACCGTTACCGCCTCCGGAGAGGCTGATTTGGAGGATGGGCCTGGAGGGAAGTGATGGCCCAGGCCCACCACTACCGCAACCAGTGGCGATCTTCCGGGTGTTTCAGGGGTTCCCCATGGACGTGGGTCCCCTGAAAAGGACAGAACCCGCTCGGGTAACTTGTGCTGCACTGGGGAAAAGGGGGGCTGCCCATTTGCTTGGGGGCAGCATCAGGGCCAGGTTGCTTGGGTGGGAGAGAGCGGAAGCCGTTACCGTTAGCAACGTTTAAGTATGTGCCTCCCGATGTGGGAAGAGTTAATATGCTTGTATTATGTGTTTTACCGTTTATCTTTTTCAGTTGTGAAAATAAAACCGGTGATGGACGGGCAGCCCGCGGACGGTCTGCATTTTACTAAGGGGGAATGTGGCGCCCTGGACAAGCCAGGACGTCACAGGTACTACACCAACACACCCCACACCCCGGTCAGGCACACCTAAGTCAAACAAAATCTTTGTTGCCTCCCTCCAGGGGCTGATGTTCACACCAGGGGGCGGGCCAGGCGGTTGGTCCCGCCCACCGAGGAGTTCACAGTCCTGGAGGCAGGAAAAGAGACCAGATAGTTTGCAGTGGAGTTGAGTTGTGGAAGTGAAGTGGCAGTTGAGGAGTCTGAAGTTGGTCCGGTTGTGTGGCCCGGACGGAACAGCAAGGTTGGCAGATGGTGGTGACCGTCTGCAGGAGAGGCCTATTGGAGCTAGCCGTAAGGACCATGGACGGGCGGTGGCCCGGCGGTACCGGACCGGTACGCAAAGAGAAGCCAGCACCATCCGGCAGGGGCTTACGGACCCCGACAAGGCTAGGAGTCGCCGTGCAATTTGTCAAATCCGTTAGCGAAGGGAACCTCCTGGGTTTCCCAGCAGCCAAGTCCCAATAGAAGGCAACAGTCCAACCGTTAGAGGGAAACAGTCACCGCCAAGGCTAAAGTTCCCAGGGCCAGAGCCTGCGGGCAAAAAGGGGCTTCTTCAGCACATATCCAAGCTGGGGAGCGGGTTACCGGTGGGAACCCATTGGAACCGTACACACTACACAGGTGCAAGGAAAGGCAGTCACCATCAACCTGCCGGGAGGAGAAACACCGCAGCCATCTGTGGGACCCATCCATCCAGCCGTTTGTTTTACCGTGCGGCACAGCGCTGCCCCCGCGACCCTGCACCTTGCCAGGCCCCGTAACCCGCCTGCCATCCAAACCTACCCCCTCACCGGGCCCCGGGACAACCAACCTCCCTACCCACGGAGGGGAGAACCAACATCCAAGCTGCTCCCTGTCATCGCTCCCGGGATCCCCGTCCAGAGCAGCGGTGGTGTCACCAATCTCACCACAACCGTGGGTGGCGTCACGGACAATATCAAATCCCCACAATCAAAGCCCCTTTTCACTCACGGGCGAGGAACGCCGCTCGAGTCCCCGGGATCCGGCCCACCGCTCGAGCCACCACCGAGCAGCAGCAGCAGCCGGACCCGAGCAGTGGGAGAGCGCAGCGCGCCCTCCTCCGCCCACGACAGTTACAATGCCTACAAATGGCTACCAGTAGGAGTAAATGGCACCTGCACCTTGGTCCGTTTGACCCCTGCCACCTTCATTATCAATACCACTGATATACCGGCAGGGAAAATGCTTCTCCACCTACTGGTAAAGAGAGCGGCAGACAACAAAGACAGGCCTAGTGGCCGACCCCATGTGGTTCAAATGAGCCATGTCAACAAATTTTTCAGTTCTCTTTTTATCTATCCCATGATAATGCAGATGTATGATAAGTTGGTGGACAGCACCGACTATCTTGATGATCAAATTTTTGATGTTCTCCAAGCAGTAAATAGTACCATTGCCATACAGAGACAATTAATCATTGTAACCAACCAACATACTTTGGTACTGGATTACCTCACTGCGGCCCAAGGGGTGATGTGTCAAATAATAGGCCCCAGCTGTTGTCACTACATAGATACAAAAGGAACCTTAAAAGCCCAAGCCAGTTTAACTGAGATACAAAAGCTGAGGAAAAAACATGATGAGGAGGTACTCAGAAGCTCAGATGCTTGGTGGACAGTGGCGTAGCAAAGGGGGGGCGGAGGGGGCGGTCCGCCCCGGGCGGCACATGTCAGGGGGCGGCATTTTGGCCACTCGCCTTCAGTTCTGCTGTCCCCGGGCTGAGTTTCGGGGACCGCAGTCCTCGGCAGGAAACTGTGGCTGCCGTCCCTTTAAGGCAGGGGTGGGGAACATCCGGCCTGCAATGACCTTTTCTGCGGCCCCCGGGGCACTGGGGCAGATTCTCGGTGGTTGCGGTGCTCGGGCAGCAGCTCATCTTGTCTATTGCCGCCAGACAGCACTGGGGGTGGGACTTCCTCCCTCTGGTTCCCACATGCTCCCCTGTGAAATTGCAGCTAGAAGCAGAGTGATGGGGCAGGGGCCTGTAGTGTATAGTGCCGTGCGTTCTGCCTCTCACCCTCCCGTTCTGCGCTCGGCTGCTCAGGTCTATCAGGTCTTTTCTTGGAGAGAAAAGAGGAAAATGAAGCCAGCCCTTGAACTGAGCTGCTGCATCCATTGTTGAGGATAAAGAATTGAGTATCCAAAAATACTTAATTCAGCCATTTCATAGACTCAGTTATATAGTTCAGTAGATGCGAACTAACACACATATTTGTGAATGCTTTTGTTTCTTACTAACATGTATATATGTATATTGCATATTCAGTGTATTTTCCTTAGACACAGTATATACCAGCACATGTAATTGTAAAGATGTCTGCCATTTCCTGTTCTACACCCAAGACAGATGGACAAAAGAAATTCCTGGAGCCTGGACTGACCAATCCAAGGAGGATGTGTAGATCTCTCTACGTCATGAAGCCCTGCCCTGCGATACTTGATTGGATTAAAACTTTTGTTTACACCCCCTTACTGCTCGGTCTAGAGTTTTATCAAATAATAAAGATCACTTGGGCAGAGCCAGTCATGGAGATAGATGTAACTGACTTGCTGTCCAGTTATTTAGTCTCGAAGTGCACTCATGACAATTTATGATTTGAAACAGCAGCCAGATCCTGAGAGATCCTTTGAGTCTCATCATCATCATCGTCATTTTTAACCTTGACAGTTGGCGCGCCAAGTGTGGGGCCACCGAGAAGGGTGAGTCAGATCTTCCATTTTCCGGACGTCTGGGGGCTACTCCACAAGTATCCAGGTGTCGCTCGATAGGATTGATCCCCCTCCATTCCACGGTGAGCATCATATACATTGTGTGTGCTGTTTTACCTGTGGTTCGAGAGACACCTGGCGAAAGGGGGTGGTCACTAGTCCGGAGAATGGTAGTGCACCGGAGACCTAACGGTGTGACTGTCGCTCGCCGGTGACCTAGAAAAGGACCCAGACCCTATAGGTGCTGGCTTTTAGGTGTTAAAGGCTCTGGCTGTCTGTATTATTGATTTGCTGTAAGTAAGGTAGAAATGTTTTTTTTTTTGAGTAGCTGTTGATTTGTATATAGTGTATGGTTAATCAGGCTTGTGATTTCTCTGTTTGGTTCTCGGAGAGTTAATTGTCTGAGCAGACAGCTTTAGAAATGGTGGAGAGAAGCCCAGCGTGCCTGCAGTCTCTTACACAAAAAGGAGGGGGGTCACTCCCCCACTGGCTACTTGGGCAGGGACAAGAGGGCAGCAGGGAGGAAAGTTTGTGTGTGTTAGAAAGAAGGGGGGCTGATAGAGCCCACACAGACGCAGCTGCTGTCTTTGTTCTGTGGAGGAGAAGGGGGGGTCAGTGTATGTTGGCCATTGCCCACCGGCTGCTTGAGACAGAGCGGAGATCGAATTACGCAGCCTGCATTTTTTCGCTGAGAACAGAAGAGAGCAGGAAGCAAGGGGGGGTCAAGGAGTGAACAGGCAGAGACCGGGGGTCAAGACAGCGCAGCTCTTTGGAGTGAGGAAAAAGGAGGGGTCAGTGGGCTGACATACAGGAGGTGGTTGCAGCCTTTGTATAGTAAAGCAAACAGAGGAGTTGTAATGATTTGAAAGAAAGACAAGTGTTATTTTGGTTTGGATTAGAGAGAAATTAACTGGTTTATGTGTTTTTCAGCATTTTGTAATTGTTGGGGTTTTTTTGGAACAGAGAGATATAGTTACATAGTTACATAGTTACTTAGGTTGAAAAAAGACCTAGGTCCATCTAGTTCAACCTTCCTCCACCAGTTCTACATTTAGTCACTAAGTCATTTATAACCAACAATGTTTTGTGTAGTGAGGAAATCATCCAGCCCTTTTTTAAAAGCTGTTATAGTATCTGCCATTACTACCTCTTGTGGTAGGGCATTCCACAGTCTGACTGCTCTAACTGTAAAGAACCCTTTCCTATTTAGGTGTCGGAATCGCTTTTCTTCCACTCGTAGTGAGTGCCCCCTGGTCCTTAGTATTGTTTTCGGAAGAAATAAGTCATGTGCCAGTCCTTTATATTGACCACACATGTATTTATACATATAAATGAGATCTCCTCTGAGACGTCTTTTTTCTAAGCTAAACATATCTAACTTTTTCAACCTGCCATCATATGGGAGGCCTTCCATTCCTTGTAATAGTCTAGTTGCCCGCCTTTGAACTGACTCTAACTTCTGAATGTCTTTTTTAAAATGTGGGGCCCAAAACTGGATCCCGTATTCCAGATGTGGCCTTACAAGTGATTTATAGAGGGGTAACAATACGTTGGGATCACGGGATCTAATCTCTCTTTTTATACACCCTAAAATCTTGTTTGCTTTAGCAGCTGCTGCTTGACATTGAGTGCTGCTGCTCAGCTTATTTGTAATGAGAATACCCAAGTCCTTCTCCTGTTCTGTAGTCCCGAGTTTACTTCCATTTAATGTATACGCAGCTATAGGATTACTCCGTCCTAGGTGCATTACTTTACATTTATCAACATTAAATCTCATTTGCCAAGTATCTGCCCATTCTGACATCTTATCCAGATCTTTTTGTAATATTGTACTATCCAGGTCAGTTTTTAATATCCTACATAGTTTGGTGTCATCGGCAAAGACTGACACTGTACTATCAATCCCATCCACAAGGTCATTAATAAAGAGAGTAAAAAGAATCGGTCCAAGCACAGATCCCTGCGGCACCCCACTGCTGACTATAGCCCATTTAGAGAATGTACCATTTATGACTACTCTTTGTTTCCTATCTTTTAGCCAATTCCTTACCCAGTTGCATATTGTGTCCCCTAGTCCTTGCTTCTGGAGCTTTAGTATAAGGCTATTATGTGGTACAGTATCAAATGCCTTTGCAAAGTCCAAATAAATCACATCAGCTGCATTACCAATATCCAGGTTTGAACTTACCCCCTCATAGAACCCCAACAGGTTGGTTAGACACGACTTATCTTTCATGAATCTATGCTGTTTGTCAGTTATCATATTATTTTCTGCAATATATTTTTGCATGTCATCCCTTAAAATGCCCTCAAAAACTTTGCATACTACTGATGTCAGGCTTACTGGACGGTAGTTGCCTGGATCTACCCTCTTACCTTTCTTAAATATCGGTACCACATCAGCAATCCTCCAATCCTGAGGCACCAACCCTGTTACAAGTGAGTCTAAAAAGATGAGATACAGCGGTCTGTCGATTACGGAGCTCAATTCCCTCAATATTCGTGGATGAATGCCATCTGGCCCTGGGGATTTGTCAATGTTTAATTTACTCAGACGTAGGCGTACTTCATCTTGTGTTAAATTAATTATATTGGGTGGTGGACTTTGATTTTTCACTTGTTGAATGATCCCTGGTACAGTCAGTTCCTTGGTGAATACAGATGAGAAATGCCTATTTAATATCTCAGTCTTTTGTTTGTCCTCTATAACTAACTTGTTATTATATTTTAAGGGTCCGATACTATCCTTTGTTTTCCTTTTGGCATTAATGTATTTATAAAAGATTTTGGGATTTATTTTAATGTCATTGGCGATTTTTGTTTCAGTAGCTAGTTTTGCTTGTTTGATTTCTTTTTTGCATTGCCTATTGATATCTTTATACTCCTGCAATGCTATTTCTGTATTCTCAGCCTTTAAGATTTTAAACGCCCTTTGTTTTTCTTTTATTATACTTTGTACAGTCTTATTTATCCATAGTGGTTTCTTTTTATTCCTGGACATTTTATTACCAGAGGGTATACGTTTTTTACAGGACTCTAGTAGTATATCCTTAAACTTACCCCATTTATGTTCGGTATCCCCAGTTACCATGACTCTGTCCCAATCTACACATTTAAGCTCTTCCCTTAATTTGTTGAAATCAGCTTTCCTAAAATTCCAGGTTTTAGCATTCCCCCTTTGAAATGTTCTATTGAATATTATGTCGAAGCTTACCATATTATGATCGCTGGTGCCCAAGTGCTCCCGGACCTGTAGATCTGAAATTGTATCCGGTCTATTTGACAGGACCAGATCTAGCAAATTATCTCCCCTGGTCGGTTCACCTACCATCTGAGAGAGGAAATGGTCTTGAATGGTAGATAAGAACTTACAGCTTTTAGCAGAACCAGAAGATTCTATGTCCCACTGTATGTCTGGATAGTTGAAATCCCCCATAATAAGAACCCGATTATTATTATTAGCTGCCTTTTCAATTTGTTCCAGCATTTCACCCTCTATTTGTTCAGATATGTTAGGAGGCTTATAGCAAACTCCAGGGAATCGGCGTGTCCCCCAGTGTTTTTTTTATAACACATCGATTCTTGTGTTTATAGCCGGTAATTGGAACACGTGGAGAACGGTATTAGTATCCACGTGTTGGACGCCGAAATGTGCGTCCTCTATACACGGGAAAGAGGGGGAGGGATTCCGGTGGTGGTAAATAAGTGTTTTGAATCAGCGTATTTCCCCTGAGTATTAACTCATGCACTGCTATGTGAGATGCCGGAAAAAGGAACGTACGAGGAACGGTTTGTATTCTACGTTGGACGCCTAAGTGTGTCCTTATTACATAGCAGGGGACGAGGGAAAAGGGTTCAGTTGGATTTGGCCAATCCAATTAGAGCACTGTATACTCTGTTCAAGAAGAGATTGTTTTTAGTAGGAGCTTAGAACGCTGTCGCTCTAGTTACAAAAAAAAAACAAAAAAAAACCGGAAAAAATATAAAAGATTGCAAAAAGTTGTGTAAAATCGTTGGACTACCACTAGATGGCAGGCTGCAACCCATGTATTGAAGTTCAGATTAATCTCCAGTGAGAGTATATGTCACGCTCCCCGGGTCCTCGGCTCCCCTCCCCGGGTCCTCAGCTCCGCTCCCCGGCTCACCTGCCACGCTCCCCTCGTCCCAGCCTCCGGTGCCCGTCCTCCATAGGTCCTCTGGTCGCCGGTCCCGGCGTCCGACATCTTCCCAGGCCCTGGCCGGCTCTCCTGCGTCCTCCTCGCAGCCTCCTTCCCTGGCTTCTGGCACCCGGGCCGCGCGCATGCGCATTAGGGCACGCGCGCGGTCACTGACCCTTTCTTAAAGGGCCAGCGTCCAGTAACAGGAAATGAGGTTAGTCAGGTTCAGGGTATAAAGGGGGTTCTTGTCCAAGGGGGCGGGGCCTGATCTTCGTGTTCCCTGAGCTAGGAGTCAGGTCTCCTGGTGTTTATGTGCCTGTACTCACCTATCTCTCTTTGTAGAGCCGTACCTGCCTCGCCATCCAGTCTGCCGAATCCCGAACCCCGCACGCTGTCCGTCTGCCATCCGACAGCACCTGCCATCTCGGATCCCTGCGGTGACCCGTCATCTTGCTCCAGAGGTTCCGGACTCCGCCTGATATCATCTCGGCCTCCGAACCTGAGCTACGTCACCAAGACTACCTTCTGTGACTCCGTGGTCCCAGGGACTCCTCCGCTGTCTTCACTTGCACGGACTATCCTGCTGCCCTTCAGTGCTTCAGCTGCCGGACTCCCTACCTCCATCTTAGAGTTCGGTCCAGTGGATCCACCTCCTGGGTCTGCCCGACCGCCCGGCCGTGACAGTAAGATCAGGCCATGGATCCCGCTGCTGCACTAATGGCCCTGCAAGAGGAACTCCAACGCCAGCGTGAAGTCCAGACCCGCATGCTGCAATTCATGACCTCCGTGGACACCCGCCTGTACACATTACAAGCATCAATGACGCCTGCGGCACCCAGGTCCCCCGCCAGGCAAGCCATGGCTCCCGTACCAGTGGCAGCCTCTTCAGATGCTTCCCGACTCCGTTTGGCGTCACCTCCTCGGTATGCTGGAGATCCCAAGACCTGCAGGGGCTTCATAAACCAATGTTCCCTTCACTTCACGCAGCTGCCACATCTGTTCGCCTCCGACCAAGCCAAGGTCGCCTTTATAATGTCCCACCTAGAGGGCGAGGCGCTGGCGTGGATGAACCCCTTGTGGGAGAAGGAGGACCCCATGACCAAGGATCTTCAACAGTTCCTACAGGCCTTCCGCAGTACCTTTGACGAGCCAGGACGCGCCTCTGCCTCTGCTTCATCACTCCTCCGCCTACGTCAAGGGACACTGACGGTGGGTCAATACGCCATCCGTTTCCGCACTTTGGCTTCAGAACTCGGGTGGAATAATGAGGCCCTAACAGCCGCCTTCTGGGAAGGACTCTCGAGTCGCATCAAGGATGAGTTGGCGGGTCGGGACGTGCCCTCTACCCTAGATGCACTGATCGCCCTAGCAACTCGTGTGGACATACGTTTTCAGGAGCGCTCCAAAGAGCTATCTCGGGAGAGACGCCCGGTACGGCATTCTCCTCCTCCGCAGAAGTCCTCCGTTCCTCAGTCATCAACAGCTGGGATTCCCGTCCACGAGCCCATGCAGATCGACCGAGTGCGGCAGTCTGAACGACGTCGAGCAGAGCGGCTCGCCCAGGGCCTCTGCTTTTACTGTGGTGAGGACACCCACCTGCTACGCTCCTGTCCAGAGAGGCCGGGAAACTCCAAAGCCTAGGGTTGGTAGGAGAGGCCACCCTAGGTGCTGGGACCCTCTCTGACCCAGTTACATGGACAGTGCAAGTGACCACGGGAGAGACGCGGTTCACGGCTGATGCCTACCTCGATTCCGGGGCAGCAGGCAATTTCATCCAGCAGGCCACGGTGGACAAGTACCGGGTGCCTGTCATGCCACTCGACAAACCCCTAGTGATTGCCTCGGTGGATGGGAGGCCTCTCTCTGATACCATCTCCTTGATCACCAGGCCTGTCGAACTACGCATCGGTGCTCTTCACACCGAGAACATCGCTCTCTACGTTCTCCCACACATGTCCCACCAGATCCTGTTGGGACTCCCATGGTTGCGGACACATGAACCATCGGTTAGCTGGGGTACTGGCGAAGTCACCCGTTGGGGCTCTTCGTGTCATGAGAGGTGCCTAAAGTCCGTACCACCCCTCCGACGACCTCCGGTTCCTGAGACCCTAACGGGGCTGCCTTCGGCCTATTGGTCCTTTGCCGATGTCTTTGACAAAAAGGAATCCGAGGTACTGCCGCCACATCGTCCATACGATTGTGCCATTGACCTGCTTCCAGGGACAACCCCACCTAGAGGACGGATATATCCTTTATCTCCAGCCGAAACCAGGGCCATGTCAGATTACATCTCAGAGAGCCTAGCAAGAGGGTTCATTCGGAGATCCTCCTCTCCTGCTGGAGCAGGTTTCTTCTTTGTCAAGAAGAAAGAGGGAGACTTACGCCCATGCATAGACTACCGGGGTCTCAATCAAATCACCGTGAAAAACAAATACCCCCTGCCGCTCATTCCCGAATTATTTGACCGGCTTAGAGGAGCTCGTGTGTTCACCAAGCTGGATCTTCGGGGTGCTTACAATCTGGTACGCATCCGCTCTGGTGACGAATGGAAAACCGCGTTTAATACGCGCGATGGACATTATGAGTACTGCGTGATGCCCTTCGGTCTGTGTAACGCTCCTGCCGTCTTCCAAGAACTGGTGAACGACGTGTTTCGGGACCTTCTCTACATCTGTGTGGTTGTTTATCTAGATGACATCCTTGTCTTCTCTCCGGACCTCCAAACCCACAGAGAAAACGTACAGCTGGTCTTACAAAGACTGAGAGAGAATCGCCTGTACGCAAAGTATGAGAAGTGTGTCTTTGAGCAGTCTTCCCTCCCCTTTCTGGGGTACATCATCTCTGATACTGGACTGCAGATGGACCCCAAGAAGGTCTCCGCCATCATCAACTGGCCTCCGCCTTCTGGACTGAAGGCAATCCAACGCTTCCTGGGATTCGCCAACTACTACCGCCAGTTTATCCCGCACTTCTCTGCCTTGACCGCTCCTCTCTCCGCTTTGACCAAAAAGGAGGCTAATCCTAAGGACTGGTCACCTGCGGCAGACGCCGCATTTTGTTCTTTGAAGCGAGCATTCGCCTCCGCCCCTGTACTCCACCGACCGGAGTTAAACCGCCAGTTCACCTTGGAGGTGGATGCCTCCTCCTCAGGAGCCGGAGCAGTGCTCATGCAAAAATCCTCCTCCGGGAAGATGGTGACCTGCGGTTTCTTCTCTAAGAGCTTCTCAGCACCCGAACGTAATTACACCATCGGTGACCGAGAACTACTGGCGGTCAAACTGGCTCTGGAGGAGTGGCGCTACCTCCTGGAAGGAGCAGTGTACCCCGTGATTATCTACACGGACCACAAAAACCTGGAATA